>NW_011888878.1:4774034-4800630 GCF_000151845.1 Pteropus vampyrus
ACAACATGGATGGATTTTGAGATAATTAATCTAAATGAAATAAGTCAGACAGAAAAAGTTGACAATCACATGAGATCACTAATATGTGGGATATATAAAAGCAATAAACATGACAAACAGAGACTCATGGACATGGACCACGTATTAGTGGTTACGAAAGAGAAGAGGGAGAAAAAGGAGGTAGATCAAGGTAAAAGGGTAAAATATTTGGTGATGGAAGGAAATCTAACCCTAGATGGTGAAAACACAATGCAATACATGTAAGACATACTGTTAAATTGTACACTTTAAACTTATTGCATTTTGTTGATCACTATCACCTCAATAATTTTTAATTAAAAAAGAATGTGTATCTAGACTATATAAAGAATTCTCAAAACTCAAAATTATCCAACTACAAAGAAGGAATAAAGATTGTTACATACTATGATTTAGATGAATTTTGAAAATATTGTGCTAACTGAAAATAAGACAAAAATGTTATATATTCTATAATACCATTTTTATAAAATGTCTAAAATATGTAAATCTATAGAAACAGAAAGTAGTTTAGTGGGTGCAACAAAATGGAGGGAGGGGGAAATTGAGAGTGGCTGCTCATATAGAGTTTCTGGGGTGATGAAAATGTTCTAGAATAGATCATGGGAATAGTTGCACGGCATTGTGAATATACTAAAAAATACTGAATTATATACATTTAGTGTGAAAATATGTTAATATTAAAATTCATAAAATACAAAACCTCAATATTAAAAAAACAATCAACATTAAAAAGAAAAGACGAAAACCTTGAACAGATGCTTTCCAAAGTATATGCATGGCAAACAAGCACAAGGAACAGTTGGTCAACATAATTAGTGTTCAGGAAAATGCTAATTAAAACCACAATGAGATACCACACCTGTTAGAGTGGCTAAAGTTAAAAACACTTGACCTTAGCAAGAGTTGTCACTATAAAGCAATTGAAATGCATCTATACTATGTGTATGAGACTGTTAAGTGCTACAACAGCTTTGAAAAAAAAGTCTGGTGGTTTCTTAAAAAGACAAACATACACCTACCTTGTCATTCTATTCCTAGGTATTTACTCAAGTTAAATTAAAACATATGGATATCCATAAAAATAAATTGTACATGAATGTCCACAGTAGCATTATTTTTAATTATCCAAAACAGGAAACAATCTGAATGTCCCAAGTGTCCAGCTGTCTAACTGTGAATGAATATAAAATGGTATTATATCTATAAAATAAAACATTACTCAATAATCAAAAAAGGCATACATTATTGATACACATGATAATATGGGCAAATTTCAAAATAATTATACACAATGAAAGAAGCTAGGCAAAAAAAAGTATATACTGTATTATTCCACTTATATAAAATTATAGTAAATTCAGACGCATTTATGAGGAGAGCCAGCCTGGGGACAGGAATCAGGGGAGGTGAGATTTTTAAAACAAGAGATTACAAAGGGGTATGAGTAAACTTTTAAGGGTAATGCATATATTCTATATCTGGATTGTAGTGGTAGTGTTATTGGTGTACCCATAGATTAAATTTTATTAAATTATACTCTTTAAATATATGTGGTCCATAAAATAACAAACAAAAAGTTTTCTTGGTATTGCTATAGATAAATAAGTTTGTGACTTAACTGATAGATTACCTTGATTATTTTGGCCAGCACTTTATTGACTAATGTTTTTGTTTGAGTTTCCTGAGACTAAGATTCAAGTGAAAGTGATTTATTTAGTAGGTAATCCTAGGAAAGGGGGACTCTAGGTATGGGAGCAGGAAAGTGGAACAGGGAAGAAAAGGTAACCAATAATGAAACTGTTATCAAACCAGTTACCTCAATGACCCTAGAACTTAATACCATGAGGAAATTCTCAGTGTTAGTGTTGCACATGCACCTCAGAATTAGCCCAATCCAGGTGCAAGAGAACTAGGGGATTTATAAACCAACTCCCATCGGTAATTGGTTGAGAGATGCTTAGGGGTGTGGAACACTGTTTTCTCTGGCACCTCTTTACCATGATCATAGACAGAATGGACTCTGGCTTCAAGAGATAACCGTCATGCAATCAAAAAGGAAGCTGGAAGGCTTTACGATGATGAGGTTCGAGATGATAGAGTCAGAGCACAAATGTCATCTGCTATGTCCTCATAGGTCAAACCAGGCAAAATATCACACTTACAGAATTTTGCTTGAAGAAGTATTCCCATCTGCATGTTACACTTTCTCTAGTTCTCTCTACCGAGCTTATCTGGCTCCATACTGCCTATAGGATAAGATTTAAAGTTTGTAGTATAGCACAATAGGACCCTCATTAGATAACCATTACCTATGTCAGTCATCTACATGGTTCTGCCATACATAACACATTGAACTTCTTGCAGTTCCTCAAATATATCATAAATTTGCATAACAATATGACTTAAATATGCTACTTCCAGCAACTAGAAATACCTTTCTCTATGGTGATCTCTAATAAACAACACAGGCATTGCCTTCTCTATGCAACTTTTACCTGAATACTCTAAGTGTCTACTTCCTCTGTGTGTCTGTGCCTATTCCTCAGATAGCATTTATAGTGTACTGTGATTATGGATTCATTGCTCTATTACACTAGATTGTGAGCTTCCTGGAGGCAGATTATTGTATTCATCTTCTTAGCTCTATTGATTAACATAATGCTGTGTTTAGTGCAAATGCTCAATAACTTTCAATAACTAATTTATTGATATTATTTCCAAAACTTATGATATTATTTGGAAATAACATCAATAAATTAGTTAAATAAATGACAATACATTTAAAGAGTAAAATATTTTGCAGCTTTTAAATAGAATCAATTAGTGTTATGAGGTAACCGAAATATATAACAAATGTTTAAACATGATATTAAGTGAAAATAGCAAGGTAAAGAATGCTATTCACATAGTGTGATACAATTTTTGTAATATTTTGGTAAATATATATATTATATGCATATTAAGGAAATACTAATATTCTGAAAACCATATATGCTAAATTAAAAATGGTAATACCCAAAGGTAAAATTATGAAACATATACATTATGTTTACAATTCTGTGTTGTTTCATTTTTTATAACAAAAATGTAATTAATTTTATAACAAGAAACTAGCAATAAGGACAAATATTTGCAAAATCAGGCTTCATCAAAATGTTTATAAATAATAATGTAAGAGTCCAACTCAATTTTTTTTTTTTAATCAGTCTTAAAAGCATGAATTTCATTTAATAGAGTATCCTCGTAGATGGAAAAGAAAGATGGTGGTGAAAAGCCTATTGAGAGGCCTATAAAATCACCTGAAAGCATTTTTTTATATTTTAAGCTGAGATGGGAAAGATCTGGGTGGGTAGCATAAGCTATCTGCAAATTTTTGAAGGGCTATTTTATGGAAGGAGTATTAAATATGTCTTGTCTTACCATTGGGGTTTTACTAAAGTCAGTATGTAAAACTTGTAGAGAAAGAAATGTAGATTTGGTATAAAAAGAGACCATTTCTATGGTGATAATTCTATGAAGATAGAAAGAATTGGCCCTATGCTTTCCTCATTTCACTATCACTGAAGTTATTTAAATATAATCTGGAAAAGCACATGTTAGAGCATTTGTGCAGAAACTCATGGTCAGTTTGAACGTTGGGTGAAATATCCTCCCTTCCAGAACTTGAGGTTATGATATTGTGAAATCAGACATTTCCAAGAGTTTAAAATTATTAAAACATGAAAAACACTTTTACAAAAAGTTGTTCTTTGCATTAAATTGGGTTCAGATTACACAGCAAACAGCAAATTGAAAGGAAATCTGGAGATATAGTTCTGTTCCGAACTTTCCAATACATTTATTTATTCATAAATTCAAAATTTATTGAGTGTCTGCTATTTGTTAAGAACTTATATGAGGCATAAAAGGCATAATCCAAGTAGTTTATACTCTGATGAGGAAAAAACTATTATAATAAAGTGCAACATATGAACCAATAGAGGTACATACTCGGTTGAGAGAGAAAAGACCCCGTCAAAGAGTTCCAAGAAGTCAATGGGTAGAAGTATGCAAGGCATTCAAATGTGTAAAAAAATGTAGAATTAAAGAATCATAAATAGTTTAACAGTGCTAGAGCTTAAAATCCAGCTAAACAAAGCTAAACGAGTCAAAGTCAAATCGAAGAGGATTTTGAGTACCATTCTAAGAAATGGGGGCTTTTCTTTGAAGACAAAGAGGAGCCACAGAAAGCCAAGGGAATAATTTAGAAATTATCACCTGTCAGCTAAATGAGGAAAGAGATTATGGAAATTTAGATAAAAGGAAAGCCAGTTAAGAGAAATTAAATGGCTTTCCAAGGAGAAGCCAAGAAATGGAGACTAAAAAAAAAGAAAGGAAAAACAATAAGAAGATAGAATCAACAGAATTTAGTGACTAATTTAATGTGGTGTCGAAGGTAGTAGTAAAATTAAATAGGACTGCAATGGGTTTTACAACAGGTTAGATTATCCAAGAAAAAGAAGGCACAAAGAGAAGCTCCATCTGGGGAAAAATTTAAAATAAATACAAAACTTCAAATATTAAAAATCATAAAAAATGTTGGAATTATTAAGAGAACTAATAAAGATGTCCTAGATAGACTTAGAAATATGGTTCTGGAACTCGATTTGAATATCTGAGCTGAAAACATATGTCTGGTAGTCCACAGAATATAGATGTTAGAAGAATCTATGGATATGGATATTGCCAGAAAAAGAAGATATAACAAGAAGAAGAAGAAAGACTGAAACCTATAGATTCCATATCTTCAGGAGAAGGCAGCAAAGTTTCAATAATAGCTAATGGGTCAGATAACATGACTGACTCTACAACTGAAAGTAAACTGTGAGTCTAGGTAAATCATAAAAAAAATATTTTTAAGAACTTCAGTGAGACAGAAAGAAAGTAAAGATTCATCATCAGCTAAAATAAAGTGTAAGTGAAAATCTAAATCGTATGTATAGAAGACTGAAGTTATCTTTGGTCTAAGAATATTTGCTTAATGTAGGTGATATGGCACTTGATTTTTATATCCTCTCATGGTTCAGGGGACAAAAAACAAAACCTAGGTACAGCCCGATTTGGGCATTCTAGTAGATACTTATGTAAAGCTGTTCTCCAAAATATTCCATCTGCAGAATAAGGGTAAACAAAAATAATTTGTCTTCTCTTGAAAAAGGCAGGGAAGAAGAAATTTTGCCCTCTCAAACTTTGATACTAAGTGGTGAGAGAAAAAACAAACACAAAAAACTCCCTTAAGAATTCAAAAGCACAAGCTAAGGCTGACTCATAATACCTAGGTGTTTCAGACATCCTCATGCTGAAAATTTAGTTTCAAACAGTTCCTAATCCCAGAGAATCGGAAGATGCAAGTACAATCCTTTCTGGTGGAATCTACTCATCTAGGCCTTAAAGAAATCCTACTGATAGATTCCAAGTAATATAAGATTATCAACAAAAATCATAAAATGTACAAAGGAATCATACATTTATGTAAGATATAGGAGAAATAACAGCAGAATCAGATCAATAATATTTTATATATTAGAATTCCAAGGCTCAGAACACAAAATAAGTACAATGAAATGGTTAAATAAGTAAAATAGGAATTTTGAAATAAAATAAGAGTAAAACTCTAAAATATGATCAGAAATATTTACAAAAAAGAGTCAAGGCTTATAAAAGTTAAAGATTTAATAAGTTAAAAAATTCAAATAAAGTCAGCATATCAAATAAATGTATTTAATATACCTCCCTTCTGAAACCCTGTTACAAAGTCAATAAATCCACAGTGACAGTGAGAACAAGAGAAGAAATGATATCAAGATTTGGAAAAATTGGAAGTAGGTAGACAAGTGGTAACAGAGTTGAGCCAAGAGAACTGACTCCTAACCTGGAAATAGAAAGAGCAGAGAATTAATCCATTTCATACTTTAGAATTCCCAAAGTCTCCAAAAATTATCTATACTAGTTACCCATAGAAATGGGATGTTGCTGGAGATATAAAACAGGGAGGATTTATGAAATGTTAAGTAATTAGATTCTCCAGATTTCCTTTCCTATTTCACATAGGTACCTTCCTTTATAAACTACGGAGTCTCTTTATCTTGGGATAATAGACACTGTTAAAGGTAGGGCAGTATTTTTAAAAAATAAAATCAAAACAAAAACCCAGAAATTAAAAGTAAATTTAAACAGGGCACTTGCCAGGAGATGTACCTTTCCCAAGGAAAGAGTATCCTGATGAAACAAAGAGGATATATGGAAAAAAAAAAAAAACCTCTTTAATATAATAATTATATCCTTAAATAAAAAGGAAAGATGATAAACCATAAAATAAGAATGCAATGCTATAAAAAGGAATGCTCAGGGGAATAAAAAGAAGCTTTTGGTAATTAAACACATAATAGCAGAAATGAACAACTTTATAAAATTGCTTAAAGATGGAGTCAAAGAAAAGTCTGAACGAAAAGAAAAGGATGAAAAATAGAAGACCATTCCAGGAGACAGAACTTCCAGAGAATGAAAATTTCAAAAAGAAAGAACAGAAAAAACTGAGGGGATGTAAACATCAAAGAATTGACTCCGGAATATTTCTCACAACTGTAGTATATGAGCTTCTACATCAAAAGGACTCTTTAACAACTAATTCTCAACTTTTATCATAAGAACAATAAATAATCTCTAAACTGACAAATGATAAAAATGCACAATAATCCTATTATTTAGAATTACAGAGACAAGTGCTAAAATAATCAGATATAAGAATCAAAATAATATTTTTTTGAGAATAGGGAAATGAGAAGAAAGAGGCCCTAGGAATTACTATTTTCCATAGTTTATAGAATTATTTTAATGTACATTTATTAATTAGATAAAAATAAAAAATAAAAATGTAAAATAATTCTGAATGGGTAGGTTTAATGGCAGATTCAATCAATACAGATGAAGAAAGAACTCACTGAGAAAACATTATTCAGAATATAGCACAGAGAGATAAAGAGGAAGAAAATATCAGAGGGAGATTAAGAGACAAGGATAACATGTAAAGACCTATCATATGCTTAACTGGAGTCCAAGAAGAGAAAAATTGTAAGGGAGAGGCAATATCTGAAGCAATAATGACTGAGTTTTCTAAAACTAATGGAAAACTCCAATGCTTAGTTTTAGAAATCTCAAAGAAAGGTCAGGGACAAACCAAGAGGTGAAGATATCGTGGAATCTAAAAATATACAAATATTTTGGGATAAGCTCCAGATCCACGATTCTGGTTATGTTTCTATCCTATCGGCATTTCTTAACTAAAATGTATAAGAATATATGGTTAGACTTTTTTAAAAGCTGATTTTTTTCTGTGCAAAATATCTCAATGTTGGTGAATAACATACACAGGTATAGATATACACTATATATACTATTTGGGGAGTCCAATGTTACTGGTAAACTCAACCAGAATAATCAGACTATATTCTGAATACAGACATTACTTCATAGTTTAAGAAAGAAAAAAAAATCCCTTTGGCAGTATCCCTAGGAAATGTTGCCTAAAATAAAAAGAAAAAGCAGCTTGAAACATATTTAGATTACATCTATATAATGCCAGGACAACTAATTGAGGAATGAAAGCATCAGGGAATTAATCCTTTGTTTCGCTTACATGATAAAAACCAGTCTTATTCAACATATTAAATTAGTTATTTTGGCATTATGTAGACAAAAACCTTGGTTATCTAATTAGGGAGTTAATTTCCTTTTCTCTTTCCTTAGCAACCAGGTTTCCATCTGTTTATTATCCAATCATTATTAGTTTCTACTTGGATGACCAAGTATAATTTAGGCAATACTTAACTGCCTAAAAGTAGTTAACCCTGCATCATACTGTAATAAAATTATTTTGCCCTCAAAATTTTACATAATTTAAAAAGTTAATGGGTGCAGCAATTGGAATTACATAAAAGGCACAGGCAATGAAGAAACATAGATTTTTAAAAATTGATTTATTTTTTGGTTAATTTAAAGCAGTTCTCTAAGGGTTGCCACGTGTGAATAAAACACTACTTTAATTGATAACAAATGCTGCTTGTTAAAACTAGCACAAACTAAAGTGAAATGCAAAACATAAGAATACCTGTACTAATGCATTTGGATATAGGATGGGGATGAAAAGTGGGAATAAGACCTGTGAAGAAGTGACAAGACTTTCTCAGATGGAAGTTACTAATTAAACACACTAATACTGTTGCCTGGCAATATGTTAGTTTAGCTAACATTACACTTCCTTAGAGGGAATTTTATAAAGGAGAAGAGCTTACACAGGGCTATTATTTTACAATTTTTGGATCAAGAAATCTAAGTGGTAAAATAAGACCTTATTCATTTGCAAAAGATTATAATTAACTTTCTCTTGTAAATTTTCTCCCAGGTTGACCTCAGTATTATCTGGATAATGCAGATATTTTCTGTGACTTTTTTAGTATAGCATTTGGTGATTGTTTTTCTTTTCAGATGTCGAAAGAAGGAATCTGGTATCTCGGTTTATTTCTTCTTCAAATAAATATTTTAAGTGTGAATGGAAAAAGAAAACCATTTTATATCTTTTTGCTGCAGCCAGGTTCCTCCATGATGCATAAGAGATGACTAAATTACTCTAAAGCTGAAGTTAAGAAACTCAGTACTCTCTCTGGAGAAAGCCTCAGGAATTATATTCCCTGAGGAAAAGGCAATAGTCATGAATAATGTCCACTGAATCTGAAGTTGTAATTGAAATAAATGGATTGTTAATGAATTTTGCTATTTATCTTTGTTTTGTTTTGGCCTAAGTCAATGAAGATAAGCAATCAAGATGATAGGGAGTAGGTCATGGCTGACTCTACCAAAAGTCTAAATAAAAGATTCTTCTCATCTTAGATTATATTGGAATTCTAAAATATAAGAATACTTCCATTACTTAAGACAATCATAATTCAAAGCAGTGCTAGGAAAATAAGTGGTGTTTAATTGCTTGTCAATAGGTTGTTGTTTAATGTTATTCACCTCAAGTCAAACTTGCTCAAAGACAAATGTTCTTGCTTTTATTAGCTGTACTCTGTGACATGGCATTCAAATAAACCAAGAACTAATAAATCAAAGTGAAAGTACTTCAACCACAATATCTACTCTTTCTGGGCATCTATAATTTATGAATGATTACTTTTTATTAAAATCCTCAATAAATAAAATAACATTGCTTGGAGGCATAAAAATAAATTGTTTGCAATTACTCTGAACACACCACCATTTTTGGTATTATTTTGCATGTGAAAAATAATAACTCCTTTTTACTCTCATAATTTCCAGTGCTTATGTATTGTACCAAGTATATTATAATTATACAGGGGTCTTTTACACAAACCCTCTCCCTTAGACAGAGATTATATTTAGTTTATTTTTTCATTTCCATTTAAAACTAAGCTTTAACATAAAGCAGTTACTTCCTAATGTTTGGAGACTGAGTGAACGAATGAATAAATAAATGAATGAATGAATAGATAGATAGGTAGAAATGTTGGAGGTTTGCCTGTCAGTATCAGAAAGTCAGGCTGGGAAGGCCAGCATTAGTTCCTGGCTTCTGACAGCATCTCACCCTAGTTCTTACTGTCCCTTTTATTTAGATGCTCCTTCTCCTCCTTCTAATTTCTTTAGGCAAACAAGAAATTAGGGAGCACCCTTCCCATGTAAAGGAATTTAAGGATACACTAATTGTACTCACAGTTTCTCCCCTCAATGAACTTACTTTCTGGTATGGAAGATAAGACAATAAAAATGTGAATAATTTAAAGTAAAAGTTGTATCTTAAGGGTAAGGCCAATGAAGTTGTATGGCAGCCTCTATCCTTTCAATGATACCATTAGTTTACCACATTTCCTTAATCCTAAAACAGTATTCATTTTTAAGGCATATCAATTTAGGAATAGCATTTTGAGAAAAGATATTATATTAAAATATAAATATTTTTAAAACTATGCAGCAATAGCATATGCTTATCTATAAAATTTCATGCCACATTATTCATCAATATTAGCATCTAAGCCATAGTACATTTCAAGTCTAAAGGTTGGGCTAATGAATTTTGACCACCAGTGGTTAAGTTAAGCATTGCAGGGATAACCAGTGAAAATGATTCTAATTTTTTTCAGCAATTTTAGGAACATTGGTATAATTTTAAAACATTAGATAATCCTAGAATTTCTTCTCCACTCATTAATTGGTTAAAATTATAGTTACTTGATTTCTCTTTGCATGACTAACAGTCATACAGGACTCAAAAATTACTTCCAAAAACCTCATCTAGTTCTGAAAAGTCTATGATCAGTTCCAAGAGTTTGGGCAATACCATTGTCCCGAATTGTACTATAACAAAGACGAGTGATCATCTAGGGTCACAGTAACTTTTTATTCGAATGCTCCCTAAAGGTATAATTTTCTGACAGGATTTTAAATAATAAATGCAAACCCAATTTAAAATTCAACTAGCTCAGATGCCTTCAAGAATTAAAGGCATCTGTTTATCTAATTGCCACATGAGAAGTGTGGTAATTGCCACACTTCTCATGTGGCAATTAGATAAACAGATGCCTTTAATTCTTGGCTATGTTACCATGAGCTCAGAAGTGACAATGACTTTATAATTTGCTTCACTGCCCAGCTTTATATAAGCTTCTTTTGACATCAATTATATTTTGACATCAATTATAAAATGTTTCCCAATTTTAGCAACATTAAAATTAAAAGTAAAGTAAATGTTTTAGAATTGAAAAAATGTAGCCCATAACTTGGGAGAATTTAATAAAAACCACATTTCCTATTTTATATTTGCCTAATATATTGGACACATTTCACTTCTTTTGATGCACCCAGGTTGTTGCCACACTCTGACTGATAGAACTGCACCTCTAATTTTCTACTCTAATTACAAATATAGATCTCCTGTATATAATCACTAGAAATCATTATAGTAGTCTCCCTTATCCACAGTTTCACTTTCCATGGTTTCAGTACCCATGGTAAAATAGCTGTTCAAAATATTAAATGAAAGATTCCAGAAATTAACATGTTCAAACTTAAATTTTACTAATGTAGCCATCACTTTCTTTATCAAACATATGTTTCTTGTATATGTCTAATGTAACTAGGTCTAGCCAGCTCTGTATTGGGTAGCTTAGACCACACTAGAGTGAGCTTCTAATATCTTGGCATGTCCTCACCTACCCACCTTGAATCCCACAATCTAACTTGCTCTTCATCTCTGCAGCTTCTGACTACATGGTTTTTTTTGTTTGTTTGTTTTTTCCATTATAGCCTTGCTTCTGCCTTCAGATTTATAGCTTTTAGATTTACTCCTATGGGCTTGTTTTCTATGGTATCTGCAACTTAAATTATTATTATTATTATTATTATTATTATTATTATTATTATTATCATCATTATTTGGTAGCTATACAGTCCTCAGCAGCCCTGGGTAAAGACCTACACAACAGCACCAACTCCGAGGACCTTTTATCTCATTACAGCTCTCTATGAGTATTGCCTCTTTTAATTTAGGATGGATGTCTCCACTGAGACCAACATCTATTCATTTAATAGGAGACTATTATTTCCCACATAGACTAGAATAACATTGAGCATTAAAAGCAAAGTTTAAACAAATTAGAGAAACCTCTAGGCTAAAAATAACTTGTTCTTAAAATTTCCTATTTTTCCTTAATAGTTTCTAGAGTATATCTCCTGCATAGGAACTTCCCAAAGTTTTAAAGGCATGTAAATTAATATATTGCTACCATGCTATCATAAAATCAACAAGATGCATAAACTCTACAAAATAATTATATAATCAAATATTTAAAATTTATATTTAATTAAATATAAATATATATTAAATTTATATATATATGTATATATATATATATATATATATATATAGAAAACAACATGGCTAAGATTATTTAGCTGTATTGGTGTAGTATTCACAAATAAGTAAAATAACCATATGTTAACAGTTATGGAAACTGTTTACAGAGAAAATCCTATGCAAATCTATTAGAACAAAACAGTTTTGCTTTTTTAATGAAATAATTAACTTTATATTGAAATTTATAAGTCAGGGATCCCCAATCCCCTGGGCAACTGGTACCAGGCCACACAGCAGGAGGTGAGTGGCAGGCAAGCGAAGCTTCAACTGTATTTGCATCCACTTCCCAGCACGAACCATTCTCATAGGAGCACGAACACTATTGTGAACTGTGTGTGTGAGGGATCTAGGTTGCGGGCTCCTTATGAGAATCTAATGCCTGGTGAACTGATGTATAGCTGAGGCAGTGATGCTAGTTCTGGGGAGTGGCTGCAAATATAGATTAACATAGTAAATCAATTGCTTGCAGACGCATACCAAAACCCTGCCATTTAGTGGCAAGTGACATTAAGCTGCATTTGGTGGCAGGTTGTATAATGGCAAGTGAGTTGATGTACTTCAATTGTACAGCTGCATCTGGTGGCAGGCTTTAAATCAGAATCCAACAGTTATTTTAGTCTGCACATGGCCTGCCCATTATTTTATTTACCACTATTGTCTGTGCCTCATTCCTGCTCTGTGTACTTGTCCCAGTCAGTTTTGGCAAGCCCACAAGCTAAGCCTAGCCAAAATGAGTAAAAAAACAAATGTCACTGGAGAGCTTCTTGGAGAAGGGAGAAAGGCCTAATGACGAGAAAGCAGTAGACTCTAAGACTGCCAACAAAAAGAAAGATGCATCTAAAAGAAAATACCAAGAGTCCTACTTAAATTACAGGTTCATTGCAACAGGTGATTCACATTCTCCACACCTGCTTTGTATAACATGTGGTGACCAGCTATACAAAGAAGCCATGAAACCTTCAAAACTGCTTCACCACATGGAGACCAATCACCCTGCATTGAAAGACAAGACTTTGGAGTTTTTCAAAAGACAAAACAAAAACAAAAACAAAAACAAACAAACAAACAAACAAACATGAACACAAATAACAGAAGCAATTATTGAAGGTCACCATTTCATCAAATATGTCTGTACTGAAAGCATCATTCTTAGTGGCTAACCTCATTGTTAAAGCTAAGAGTTGATCCTGCCTGCTGCTAAGGACATTTGTCATGAATTTTTTTAGGAGAGGCTGCAGCTCAAAAGATGATAGGTTCAACTTTCGGCTAGCACCATAATTACATGAACTGATGGAATAGTAAAGGATATTGAGGCACAATTGTTAGAGAGGATTAATGAGTCACCATGGTTCACCATCCAGGTTGACAAGTCTACCAATGTTAACAACAAGGCAGTGATGCTTGTTTTTATATAATATATTTTTCAGGAGGATGTACATGATAATATGTCCTATGAACTTTTATTGCCAACCAACACCATAGCTGCAGAACTATTCAAGTCTTTGAATGATTACATATCAGGAAAACTGAATTGGTCATTTTGTGTTGGTATATGCACAGATGGAGAGGCTGCCATGACTGCCAAGTTCTGGTTTCACGACTTGGTTCAAAGCGGTCGCTTCTGAATGTGAGTCTATGCACTGTGTCATTCATTCATAGAGAAATGTTGGCTAGCCAAAAAAAGTCACCTGAACTTAACAATGTTTTACAGGATGTGATTAAAATGATCAACCACATTAAGCTCTATGCCCTTAACTCATGTCTGCTTGACACAGCTCTGTGAGGAGATGGACACAGAGCACACACATTTTCTCTTATATACAGAAGTGAGATGGTTTTCTAAAGGTAGATCACTGGCCAGAGTTTTTGAGTTACAAGAGCCGTTCCATAGATCTCTTTTAGCAAAACAGTCACCACTGGCAGCACATTTCAGTGACGCAGAATGGGTTGCAAAACTTGCTTACCTGTGTGACATATTCAACCTGCTTAACCAACTCAATCTGTCACTTCAGGAGAGAATGACAACTGTGTTCAAGTCAGCAGATAAAGTGGCTGCATTCAAAGTCAAATTGGAATTATGGGGTTGACTAATGAACATTGAGATTTTTGACATGTCTCAATCATTAGCAGAGATTTTGAAAGACACTGAGCCAGGCCTTCTTTCTCCCGGCTGGTGCATGGTCGCCTATCTCAGCTTTCAAAAGAGTCTGAGCATTACTTCCCAACCACAAAAGACTCCCGAACTGGGAAGGAATGGATGTGTGATCCATTTGTGAATAAGCCAGGTGAATTGACTTTGTCCGAACTAGAAGATCAACTACTTGAGATCACAAATGACGGTGGCCTTTAAAGTATGTTTGAGACAACTTCAAATCTCCATATATTCTGGATTAAAGTAAGGTAGAATATCCTGAGATTGCCACAAAAGCACTGAAAAGCCTGCTTCCATTTCCAAAACCTATCTATGTGAAGCAGAGTTTTCTGCAGTGACAGCAACCAAAATGAGATTAAGGAGTACATTGGACATATGCAACACACTTCGGGGGTCAGTGTCTCCCATTACTGCCACATGAGAGAGTCTAACTGCAGCAAAACAAGCTCAGGGCTCCCACTGATTCTGCATTATGGTGAGTTGTAGAATTATTTCATTATATTTCACCATGTAATAATAATAGAAATAAAGTGCACAATAAATGTAATGTGTTTGAATCACCCTGAAACCACCATATCCCGCCCCTCCGGTCCATGGAAAAATTGTCTTCCATGAAAACGGTCCCTGGTGCCAAAAAGGTTGGAGACCCCTTTATAAGTGATGAACAACCCTAACAGGTTTCAAATAATACCTTCAATACACTAATCTGAATACTGGGCTCCCTAGTTCAAAATAGCAAAATAAATCTTTAGTAGAGAAAAATCCCATTATTTTTTTGAAACACTTATATTGTGTGTTTCAAAACTGTACAATGTTAATTTTAATAACCAAAGTTTAATTTCATTTGGCATGACATTTGTAGGAAATGCATATGTATGTTGTGAAAAGTTATCTGGCTGACCCCACAGGTGGAGTGAGCATAAGGAAAAATACACTTCGGATTGAAAATGTCGCTCTGATCTCAAAATGATTCTATGAGAAATAAAACAAATTTAAAATGAAATTAAATGGTTTGCACGAACTCAGAGAAACTGACTTCTGTAGCTAGTATCACCCATTACTAGCTGTCAAGAGTCCAGCTGGATCCTAAAGTTAAACATACTTAATTTGAGCTGTTAGTGCTAGCCCCCAGACCATTGAAAATTTGTGGAGATAATTGACCATTTGTTGGGAACCTCGGGCACATACCTGTGATTGGAGAGATAAACAGAGAAACACATATTCCTGTTATCTCATAGTTATTTAGTAGCAGGTCTGGAATCACCTGACTACCCCTTGAGTCAGCCCTGAAGAGCTCTTACCAAATCACAATGGTGCAAAATAAGGAACCATCTACCTTCCTTCTCTTCTTTGATCTGTTTCTCACTACCCCTAAAAATAATGTGAAATTTTGCTGTATCTTAAACTAACAAATTATTAACTGGTTATTATAGCTTGGAAAAGGGGGAAAATATCTTATATCTATATTTCGTTGTTGTTGTTGCCTTCTTTCTCTTTCCTGAAGAGCAGCCTCAGGGAATTAATCTCTCTTTCTGGCCCTGCGAGGAGGGAGATGCTCTTTCATCTATTCTCCTCCAACAGGAAATATTCTCTTTTGAACACCATGAGGTGTGTTCACAGGTGATGGGGTATTATTTTTTTCAGCCTTTATCTGAATTTTTTTTTTTCTTAAACTAAAAGGTAATTAGGAACTACTTTTGGTAGTAATTTGACTCAGCCTATACATTCACTGTAGACAATAAAATGGTAAAATTATCCAAAGAAGCATTAAATGAGGGGACTGCAATGATATCGACATGACATTACACTCACTCAGATGACCGATTTGGGTTTTAAAGCTTTTTTGTGAGTCTGAGACTGGGCAGCCTGTCCACAAAAAGAATTACACACTGTGGGCTGGAGCATATACTTCTAATCTAGCAAAATTACAAGGGGTACAGGAAGAGCACTGGATTTCGGGTCTCTCTAGCATCTATGGGTTAAGACACAATAGTAATATACATACACACATACATACATACATACATACACACATACATACACACACACAAATACATACATAGATATATAGTCTTGAACTTAACATAAGTCTCAGGGAAAATGGCCTATAATTAAGTACAAAAGAAAGGAAAATTGTAAAAGAAATGTATGAGAAATAGACCTACAGGTGTAAGTAAGATTATAGCAGGCCAACAAGGATGAAATGACATGCTTATCAGAGGGAACAACAGAGGCAGAGGCTTATGTTTAGGAAATAGCCATCCAGCCCTCCACAGTGTTTGAGAATTGTATGCCAGGTACAACCAATATTCTAGTTAGATCTAAGAACTGTATCTAATTTCCTCAATACAATTATAGAGATAATAGTACTAAAATCATAATCATTTTACAGATGAAGAAATTAAGGCACAAAGTGTTCCCATAACTTGCCTCACAGAGTACAACTAACAAACATAGGAGTTGGAATTTGAACTGTGGTAGAATGATTGTCAAGCCCATATCCCTAATCACTACGTACGCTGTCTATTGAGCAAACAGGATTTAAACTAGCGACACAGATTAAGGCTATATTGTGGGGTCCTTTCTTGACTCCTAGATTGAAGAATTTGTACAGGAATTTCTCCTATTATGTGAGTTTTCCTAATATAAACTGGAAAGAACATGATTGAATAATTAAGAAGATTGGCACTACTGCAGCAGCTGTTAGATATAGTTACTGTGATTGGGAAGAAGCACTTTGCTCAATGGAAAAATGCTGCTGAATAAACAGTGTAGGAGCTCACACCTGCTTGGTGCGCAGTAAATGGATGCTCAGCTGGCATTCTTTCTTCTGTTTCCTGCTAAAGGTTATAAACAGTACTAGCACTCATTTTGGTTCTACAGAGTTTATTGATTCTTATCTGATCTTACATGATCTTCAGAATTTCCCTAAGGATGATTTGGTTTATTTTTGTCAGTTTTGATTAACCAGTTTATTATTTTTAGTTTTCACAAAATATTACTATGGTCATTTTAAAGATATTTGTTATTGAAATTCCTGAAGAAAATATACTTTGATTATTGCTGATCTGGTATTATTTACTCCCTCCCTCACATGCCCCCACCCCCAAGTCACACCCATTTTAAAAAAATGGCTTTATGACTCAATTTTTGAAAATGTGAATTTTCTTACTAATATTACTGTCATGTAATAGAAAAAGAGGTTTAACTCAAAACTCAATATGCAATGTGAAAGCCGTAATGGCTTCTGTACAGGTAAGTGTTACATTAGGAACCATGAATTAGAAAGATTTAACATACTGTGTAGATGAGGTGCTTTGCAGGGAGGAAAAGAGAAGAAATAAAGGAAAATAAGAATGAGTCAAATATGCCTACATTTGGAATCTATGTGGCTGGCGAGATAGCAGAAACATTAATAATCCCATGACGAAGACGAAGGACAAATGTGATAAAAACATCTCAACTGACTGTGTTTTAGAAATACACATAATTTTTCTGTCATGAAATTTATTTGTCTATAACAAATTCAAATGTTACATTGTTTCCCCAAAGACACACATTCTAGCCTACGAAATTACTTATAAGAAACAATTAAAATCAGCTCTTTAATACTTTAGTTTTTTCTACATGCACTCTGGTTTCTTCCTGTTTTTGAAGAGGCTGCACCTACTGCTATGAATAGACAATTATGTGCAATGTCTATTATAAAGTGTTTCACGGTTAAACTAACATACTGCTGTGTTACCATGGAATTTAACTCTTAGTAATAGAGTATAAAAACAGTACTAAAATTACACTTAAAGCCAATCTACTTATTTAAATTCTATTTCTTTTACTGACATTCATCTTCACAAATATGTCTCAATAATCAAAATTATAATTAATTCAATAGTTGGAAATCAAATGTTAACCCTAAGGTATTTTTTCGCAGGCATAGGCTTTTGAAAATTAAAATTAATTATCTAGTTACATTAGCAACAAAGAAAAGGTAAAATTTTATATTATCAGAAAGGGGCCTTTGCCATTAAAATCTAATTAATAATTTATTTTCTATTGCAAAAAAAGCAAACCTAGATACGTATAAATGTCCTTTTAATAATTTTTCAGTGTCATTGATAATTTATTGATTAACCTTAACTCACCTTCCTTAGAGCAACAAATGTCTAGAAATCCTCTAAATACAATAATCAATTAGAATATGTCTGAAGAGTCTGGCATTATCTTTTGACAAATTTCTTGTTTTCCTCTGAGTCAGTATGAAGTGTACACCTTCAGTTTGTCTATGGCAGACATTTCCTATAAGGTGAGAATAGATTGCAGAATTAATGCATTGTCCAAGTTTATCATGAATTCTGCACCTTAATTCTTAACAAAATTATTACATTTGGTAAGGTTAATTTTATTATTTTCCAAGGCAGAAATAAACTGCTTTAGTCTCATAAACCTCAACTATGGAACAACACACACTTGTCTGGTTTTTTTGGCTCCAATGAGCCTACTTTTGGAAACAACACTTGACAAATAACCAGTTACCTGCCTGTTATGCCCCTTTGCCTTAAACAGAACTTAACTTTTTATGGCAATGTTTTTCTACTTTAGATGCATATTAAATACCTAGGGAGCTTTAAAAATATACCTTGGTTTGGGAGTTATTCAAAACTAATTAAATTAAAATCTTGGATAAGAGTCAGAGCAGAATTTGGTGTTTTCTAAGAGCTCTCTGTGGTTGAGAATCACTGCCCTAAGATGTGGTTACGTGCATCCTCTTTTCCTGGTCCTAGTAACTTCACCAAATTGCAACACTGCTTCATTGGGATACCTCCCCATGGCCAGCCCAAATCACCTGTTTAAAGCCTACATTTCAAGTTCCACTTCTATCATGGCCTGCGGCCTCCAAGATAATGGTTGTGTTTTGATACATACTTGTTAAATTCAAGAGAGAATTTAGGGGAAGAATGAAAACAGTCACAGCATAGGAGAACTAAAAATAAATCGTTCTGAAACAAAGAAAGAAAGAAAGCAATGAATAGTTCACGTATAATGTACCAAAGAGCAGAAATAAGCCTTATTAAGGCAGCATACAATACAGAGTGTAGAAACCAAAATCTTTACCCAATTGTGAGGAAGGTCTCCCAAACCACATATCCAACTCTAACAATCCCCAAAGAGACTATTTAACACAAGACTTTATACAGATATTGATTAACAGTGACTGTGTTCAATGAGATGAGACTCATAAAGTTTTCTCCAAGTAAGCACACACAACCTACACATGTGATACAATTTTGCTATTAACTATTAGTTTCCTCTCTAATTGATGAACCCCTTAACCTCATGAAAACAAAGTAGTTGCTTCTCATGAGCTGACATTCATAGGTAGATTAAAAATGGCAACCTTGAATACGTAACTGAAAGATTGTTGAAACGTGCTGGAGCTCAACAAGAAACAAATGCCCATTCTTTGGGCAGTGCTTGTTATGGGTGCCAGAGACTGCATGCTGGCACATACACAATGTGCTTGCTAACCCTGTCTTAGCCATACATAGATAACTAACAGCCACGTTCCTGACCTCATCCTTCTGTGTTGTCTGCTCCTAACTCCTTTATCTGCTTCTACATAATTTACTGATCCTTTTTCTGTATTCAAGAGTTCTAATACTGTATACCATCTGACTGAGAGCAGGCATTTCTTCATGTCTTATCTTTTATAGTAATTGCAAAAATTCTTAATTTCTCCTTAGTGCTAAAATTTTAGACTCTAAGTAGAGTCCTTAATGACTGTTCTTTTTTGTTTGTTTTTATTTATTTTATTTTTTATTTTATTATTATTATTTTTATTATTTTTTTGGAGGGAAGTGTACTATAGGTGGAGGTTGAGTTCTAAGGATTTCTAATCCTAATTTTAAAGACTTGAAGAGTTTCTCTTTTTCTCTTTTTCTAACATATTCTGGAAAATGCTTGCCATCAATAATATTCTCCAGAAATAACCTTGTTTTTCTTTGCACAGTGCCGTCTCTCTCTTTCACTCTGCTTAGAGCTGACCTGCTGTGATGGGAAGGAATTTTTATTCTGCTCTGGGTCTGAGTGAGAAAAAGCAAATTTCAATTTAAGACTAAGTGACAAACACTTCCACCAGAAGTCATGGAGCCTGTGCAGCTTTATGTTAAAGCAAATAAGAACTTTACTTTTAATGCTTTCATGCCCACTTTTATTAGCCTACACTATAATTATCATGAAAATCATGACCTAAATTCTTCAACATGTTTATTCATCTATTTCATAAATAACAGTTTCATATAACATATTTTTTTGTCATTATTAGCATATTTCTTAGCACCACACATAAAATCTATGAGACAGAAAAGATGATTAAAAATATAATAGAACTGTTGAATTTCAGAAAATGTTTGTAAATTCAGTATAGAGACCTAAAATGAGAAACCAGAGCATACTATTTGGTATTATTAAATATTCTGTATCCTATTTTTTATAGAATTTTTTTGCCTAATGTTATTAGACTCAAATAAACATACTGTCCAGGTAGAGAATTTCAAGCGTTTAATGTTCTGGATACAATTTAGAAGAGTTTAAATAAACTTCTGATGTGTAATAAAGTCTACCTCGATTAATTAAGAAATTACAATGATGTCAATATTTTAAAGATGTTAATTTATTTAACAAAAATAAAAGTGTCAATATTTATCAAGAAAAAAAGATAGAATACTTACAATTAAACAAGGAAAAGGTTCATAAGTAGAAATAAGTAGTTTTTAAAAATATTTAAAATAGTAATAAGAGAAATTTTATGCCAATAAATTAGAAAAATTAGATTAGAGAGATAAATTCGTGGTAAATTATAACTTACTAAAATAGATTCAAGAAGAAAGAAAACTTGAATTGACTGAAAATCATTTGTTCATTAAAAATTTATTCTTCATGAATTTTCTGTTTAATAAAAGGCACCATTAAGAGAAAAGCAGACTGTTTATAAATATCTACTCACTATGTCATATATTTGAAGTTAATATAATATTTTATGTCAACTGTAACTGAAAAATTAAAAGAAGAGAAAGAAAAGACGAGTCAGAAAAGGAAAAAAAAATAAATAGGCAAGCAACAGAACAAACAATATTTCTATAAATATAACCATACAGGCCTCAAAGTCAGAACATATATGTGTGTATGTATCTATCTGTATATATGTATTTATATGTGTGCATAGTTGTATATTCCTATAATTTTTTTAGGAGAAAAGAAACACCTGATAGAAAATGGTCAAATATCTAAATAAGTATTTTACAAAAGAGGATAACCAAATTGTCAATAAACATACTATTAAAATGTTTAATAAACATATTTTTAAATGCTCATTTTTACTAGGTATAAGGGAAATGCAAATTAAAAGTTCAATGAAATAGCACTACACATTCACTGAGATAGCTACAATTAAAAGACTGACAATACTAAGTGTATATATAGTTGTAAAGCAACTGGAACTCATTACTGCTGATGGGATTGTAAATTGGTTCAACTGCTATGGAAAACTGGCAGTACCCACTAAAGTTGCCCTATGCATTCCCTAAGATTCAGAAATCCCACGCTTGGGCATATGCCCAACTGAACTGTATGTGTTTATGTGACATGCATACAAATATTAAAAGGTAGTTTGTAGTAGACCATTTGTAAAAACCAGATACTGAAACAACTCAAATATCTGTTAACAATAAAGTGGATGGATAAATTAAAATAAGAGAATACTATACAATAATGAAAATGAATGAATGATCACTCATGGTATAACATGGATAAATCTCATAAATGCAATAATGAAAAAAAAAACAAATACAAAAGAATACATACTACATGGATTTGTTTATATAAAGTTTAAAACTAATCTATAGTGTTTTAAGAAAATTTTTGTTCAACTTTAACTATGTATGCACAAGTGTGTGTGATAAACAACCCAAGGCTCTGGAATTTTATACAAACCATTTTGGACTTGTTGAAACCAAGCTTCCAGTTGGTAGTAAACTGAAACTTGATAGTGGCCACTCACAAAGAAGAGTTTACAGTCCACCCTTGTAAGCCACCTAGAGACCTGAACTCAAAAAGTTGCTTAATTGTGTACACTTTATTCTTAGTAAATCTATATTAAGATCTTTTTATTTATGCACAAAGAGACACTGAATTTGTACTTCAATAATGCTGTTCTTACTTACCAGGCAAACAAATAAATTCAGTTTTACTTTACCGTATTATTTAGTAGCCTTTATTTATTTTCACTTAACAGTTGATAGAAGTTAGGAAACTGGGTGCTCATGGGATGCCAGTAATATTCTATTTCTCCATCTGTGTTGGTTACATAGCTGGGTTAATTCTGTGTAAATTTGTTGAGCTTGACTTTTACGATTTTAGTATATGATATAATTTAGCAAAATTCATTTTTAAGAAACAAAATTGTGTAGCAGTTAAAAATGTTTCAAAAAAAAAACAACTACCCATTAAAAGCACACTACGCTGAAATAATTTTACAGATGAGTTCCACTAAATTTTAAGAAACAGATAGCTTCTAACCTTTTTCTAAAGAACAGAATTATAAAGACCGTGTCCCTGTTCATTTTTTTCAGAGTAGGGTAACCTTGGTAGCAAAAACTAGACTGTGAAAGAAAAGAAAGTTATATACAGATCTCACGTATTAATATGACATCAAAATCATTTTTAAAAAATATAACTTTAACAGAGAAATTAAAAAACAAAGAATAAAGAGATATTAGAGAAACAAAATAAGCAAATAGTAAATAAAATTCATAGCCAAAATCAGAATTTAGGTTCTGTACATTTCATAGATGGGCCCTGGGTAGCCTTGTATAATTTACATATTCATGTTGATAATATTAGAATGTCAGAAATATCTAAAAGTACATGTAAGCTTACACAACACCTATTTTTAAAAAAGATCTGACTTCTTTATTATCCAATTAATCATTTTTCTAAGAAGCAATTAAGATAAAGAGCATGGAGGAGGTGAGGCAAGTTTTGGTTATGCTGTTTTATCTATTCATCATACTTCTGAAGAGAACAAAGCCTGTCAATGAGGCTGGCCACTCCAGATCAGAGGACGTACATGCTTATGCCCAGTCACAGTGGTTCTCCGAATGTTGCCCTCAGACCAGCAGCATCTGGACCACGTGGGAACTTACGAGAAATGGGTATCTTCAGGCCTCAAGTAATACTTACTATATCAGGAACTCTGTTGATAGAGCCCAATTAGTTGTAGTTTAACAAACCCTTCAGGTGATTCTGATGCATTTTAAAGCCTGAAAACTGCTGTCCTAAGGTAATAGCCTCTGTTACAACCAAGCAAACTCTGTATCTGCAGCTGTATCCTCTTTTTACTTAGTCCAGGAGACAAAACAACCATGGAAAAAGAAAGTGTTGAAAGAAAATGTATCACCTACCAAAGCAAGATAACTTTTAATGGAAATGGAGAGAACTGAACCTCAAGTTTAGTCTTTCTAAATATGTGAGAATATTGTGAAATGTAAAAACAACTTATAAAAATGTATTCTGAGTTACCTTGCTTGAAACTTTTTAAATATTAAGTTTTATTATTTTTACTTACACAATAATTTATAATAATTGTAGAAAATAAGATAATACAGATAAGCACACAAATAAAAGGATAAACCTATAATCCCATCATCCACAGATATTCTCTTTTAAAACATTTATAAATTATTTTAATGTGTTTTCATAACTGATAGGGTGAGGTCTATATCATTACTCTTCTGTTTTATTATTTTTCTAACTATACTTATAATACTTTGATGTATGTTCTTTCAGTTTTTAACTAAAAACAGTATAATATATATAATTTCGTAACTTGTATTTTATGCAAAAAAAATGATCAAGCTATCTAAGTCTTTTTTTATAACACATTTTCTTCTATGGGATTTTAATTGTTACATATTATTATATTGCTTAAATGTGTCACAATTTACTCAGTCTATCATCGAACACAAATATCCGCAATCCTTTAATACTGTAATGAACATCCCTGTAGCAAATATTTGCTCACATACTAAAAGTAAAATTTAATAAAGGTTTTTGTTCATTGTTATTTCACTTCTCTCTCCTCTCTCTATTTTTTTTCTCTCTCTCACATAAACAACTCTGCCATTTCCCTATCTTTTAAAAGTTTTCTTTTAACATTGCAAAAGTAATAAACACATGGTTTTCTACTTTTTTAAAAAGGCTAAACTAATAACAGATGTAAAATAAAAGCTTCCTTTATGTTCCCATAGCACCCCCAATTCCATTCTCTTCCCCAGAAATACCCATTGTTTGAAATTTGGTGTATATCTTTTAATTATTTTTTCTAGTCATTTACACAGATACTTACCTATAGCCCATTTTTTACAAAATTTGGTCATATTATACACAGAGTTCTCTAACTTGCTTTTTTTTTCTCAGTGTCATGGGAATTTTTTTTCATATCAGTACACAGTGCAATGTATGTACTATAATTTTTAAAATCATTCTCCTACAGCTGAATGTTTCAGTTGTTTCAATATTTTCATGTTGTGGACAACATCCCAATCTTTTACATATAATCTCATTCATATAACCAGTATATTAATTGTTACTCAGTAGAGTGAAATTTAAAAAAAATAAAGTTTTTTTTTCTGTCTGTTCTATCTATTTAAACCACCTCTAAGGGGTAGAATTTTACCCTACCCCTGGATAAAATCTCCATAAGTCCTTCAATGTTATCTCTTAGACATTCTGTGAGTCTTCTGTTCACTTTAGTTTCAATAATAATTCCCCTTAATATGCAGCATGCTAAGCTCTTTCTAGCTATATTCTTTATTCTTTATAATAACCCTAGAAAGTAGGCATTATGAGAATGCTAATATTTTAAGTGAGAAAACTCAGGAACAGGGTTTACATAGGGGACATATAGCTAGTAAATAGTTGAGTCAGGATTTGAACTTCTGAAGATTTATTTCAAATTCCACACTCTTAACAACCATGCATAACTCAAAGTTATCAAAATGTTTTAATTTTCTTCTAAAATCTGTATTGTTTTTGCCTTTTATATCCAGACCTGTAATTCATCTGGAAGTGACTTTTGCATAATAAGAGCTAAGAGATTGTAGTGGGTTAAAAAGTGTCCCATAAGATCTATGTCTGCCTAAAAATTCAGAATGTGACCTTATTAGGAAAGAGGGTCTTTACAGATGTAATTAAGGTAAAAATTAAGATGCGATCATACTGAATTAGGATGAGCCCTAAATGAAAGAATTGTTATGAAAGAGACAGAAAAGTACAAAACAGTCACATCAGAGAAGAAAGCCTTGGGGAGATAGCAGGAGACTGAAGTGATGTGTCTACAAGCCAAGAAACACAATGTCTGCTGGCAATCATTGGAAGCCCAGAGAAAGACATGAGATAGTTTCTCCCTTAGAGCTTTCAAAAGGAACCAACACCTTGATTTCAGATTTTTAGACTCCTGAACCAAGAAAGAAATAAATTCGTGTTGTTTTAAGCCACACTATTTGTGTAACTTGTTATGGTAACCCTAAAAAGTAATACAGAGACAATATATTTGTTTCTTTTTTCGAATGGACATCAATTGACTCAGCATCATTTATTGAAAAACCATACCTTACCCACAAAATTGCATCATCACCTTTCTCATAAACCAGGTGACTAAGTTTGGGTCTCTTTCTGGATTCTCTATTCAGTGTCACAGATCTGTACTGTATCATCTTTATTATAAAAATAGGTTGTTTTTTTTTTCTGTAAGTGTAAATCCTTTAGCTTTGTACAGCTCTTAGATTGCTTTAGTTTTTCCCTTATTTTTTTTCATTTTCATATAAATTTTAGAACCAGCTTAGCAATTTTCATTAAAAAATCCTCAATTGGAAGAAGATTAACAACTTAACAACACTGAATCTTTCAACCCATACACACTCTCTGTGAAGAATCTATTTTGGCAAAAAAAGGGTGAGATAGACATGCAGTTTCTAGAGGCAGGACCCTCAGAGTTTAAGTATATCAACTACAAACAGTGTGTGTACCCAAGGGACAGCAGCTGTGGTGTCTTCAGTAGACCAATTATGTGGTGTGAGTTTGGACATTGATCCTGGATAGACAGTTTCTGAGCATGGCTCTTCAGCCAGTCCAGAGATTTAGTAAGGTTTATACTATCCTTTGAAACTGTCTTCTTAAACTGATCGGAGTCAGCATGTATTATCTGCAACTAAGCCCCTAACTTATATAGATATACAACTTGAGTTAGTTTACATAAAAGAAGAAAAGAAGATGATGAATATATTGGTTCAAGCCTCTGTACAGATTGAGAAATAGAGTTAGAATCTGGGACTCAAATACTTTCAGGACTTTCTGTTTATTTCATCCTGTCTCTTATCTCT
>NW_011888878.1:4801068-4807416 GCF_000151845.1 Pteropus vampyrus
GATTTAAATAAGTTATTTAACTTCTCTCTAATCCAAGTTCTTCATCTATACACAGAGAATAATATTAGGATAATGTCATAGGATCCTTGTAACAATAAGTGTGATATTAAGTGGCATATAGTTTGCATCCAATAAACGTTTACTTTCATTATTATATTTAAGCATCTACTAGGTGATTTTATAATCTTTATATCAATGACATCAATATGTCTCTGCCTATGTTTATTATATATGTTTCTGCCTGTATTTGTTGTTATGTTCCAGGATATCTACATTTTTTTTGAAAGAACATTAGTCTCATCCTTAAATGAAAAAGAAAATAAATCTTCCATAAACAAAGGCAAATAAATATATTTTTTTTTTACCTCCATTCAATTTGGGGATTAAAAGTGGCAGATGATCAAAAGATTTCTTAAATAAATAACAAATAATTTTGTTTTATTAGTATCATTTCCTTCCTTACAGTTTTAGTCCATTGATTTTCAAGTGGAGCTCTCATTGCAATGGAAGGTAGAAGAAAATCATTAGTTACTGAGAGATATTCAATGAGAAAAACAAACAAACAAAAAAGTCATAGATTTCCATTGCCCCTTTTTAAAAGTGAGAAAGCAGTGATACATAATTTCAAAACAGAATTCCCAAAATAGTTCATAGCAATGAAGTTTCAGATACAATTATGTATGATATTCACTTATTACCCTGTCTAGTAATCAGAGCACAGCTCTTACCATACTAACGTGTCCTCATTCCTAGAAAGGTAACTAACACACAGTGAATCAAAAGGTTGATGAATATGAGTCTCACTTTTGAAAATATGATTAATGTGAACCAATTAGTGGACTGTAGGTCCATATACCCAATTGTTTGTTCAAAATCACCACTTGGTTATTTCTCAAGCCTAAAATAATCTATCCTTGGATAATTTCATTTTTCTCCCCTTACTGTTTTGAGGGAAGAAAACAAACTGACAAAACATTCCTGGAATTCTCGCCCAGAATGTTTCTTCTTTACTTTGAAAAGAAATAAGTTAGTAAACTTAGGTATATTTGTATAAGGAATAAACATACAGAAAATGTGTAATTAGTTTGTGATTTTTGTAGTTAGCGTGTTTGTGATATTTTCCATCTAAAGGACATAGAAAAAGTAGACTTACAGGGCTAGATTTGTTCGTTATAATCTTTTGAACTATCTTTTTAGAAATCTAAAATGGGCTTCAGGGTTCATCTTATAATGCTACCATCTGTTTTCATTATCATTTCTCTCCACCAAAAACTATATTGTTTCACATTAAAGTATAATCTTGTCAGAAAATGAGTTATAAAATGTTAATTTCTGATTCACCTCCCATCATGTTATGTAATTCTATCTCTAAGCCAAATATATAACTAACAAATGACTTCACAAAATTAAAACATTGCCTTGTCAAATTACTATTTTATGGGTATTAAAAAGAAAAGCATATTGCATATCTTTTGTATATATATGGAAATAATTAAAATTGCCATTATCCACTAAATAATTTTATTACCCATGAATATGTCACATGCTTAATTTGAAAACTAGTAGACTGGACTAGCCATATGAAGGACTCTTGAATTTATCCTAAGAGACCAAGGAGACTTGTTGAGATATGTATTTTTTAAGAATCGCTTTGTTATAATGTGGACACTAGATCACGGGATAGATTTCTAGAGGCTGGTAAACACCTCACATAAGAAGTAATGACAACAGAGTTCAAGGGATAGTAGGGCAAAAGGAGAACAGAAGAACAAATTTGATAATTATTCAGGAGATAAAATAATCACCTAGACTTCATCATGCGTTGTATATAAAAAAAAGAGGGTTTCATGGACAACTAATAGATTTCTGTCTTACACAATTGCATGGATAATGGTGTCACTCTGAAGTTGTAAACTCCAAAAGGAGACCACAGTTCGTGGGTTAAATGATATGTTCTGTTTTTTCTGTGTTGAGTTAAGGTATCTCTGAAATAACCAAGTGGTGATTTTGAACAAACAGTTGGGTATATGGACCTACAGTTCAAAGACAAAGTCTGAACTAGTAATCTAATCTCTTGTGTTATCAAAAATTGAAATCACAGATGTGGGCGAGGTCACTCAGTGAAATGATAAAGGACAAGAGACAGCCAAGGACAGAGCTTTATGAAATCTCAACATTTGAAATTTAAATTCTAAATGGAAGAAGATGAGCTTGCAAAGGAAAATGAGGAGTGACTACACAGGTAAGAAGAAGAAAAAAAGAAAACAAGAGAATGAAAGCCAAGGAAATAATTTATTACAAGAAAAGAATGTTTAATTCCATATTTATTATATTGAGAACTTACACCCTGGCTGATTAATTTATAGTTCCTAATATTGCTGTTATTGTTATCGTTGTGTTGTTTAGAAGACAGGGTTAGTATCCATGAATGTTGACTTTATACTTTATTTCTTGCCATCTTCGTCCTGATTTCATTCCCTTTCTTATACAGTTTAGATCATATTTTCTAACATTATAACCATTTTCTTGCTAATTTCTTTAACTTCCCTGCTTCTCTATACTGTGATAACTTCCTAGGTAGCCTTCAAAGCTGGATAAATTTATCTGTTTTATTTCTTTGCTCCTAAAAATCATTGGAGGAAATCAACGACCATCCAGATTATTTCCTTTATAAATTCATGTATATTTAATACCCATTGACCTTAAAATGCTAAACAATTCTTCCCTTTGCTCCATGCAAACATTCATCCAATTTTCTACAGAAACTACATTAAACCTTTAACATTTTATACTAATCTCATCAGTTGTCCCTCTCAGTCTCTGAGAGTGACTCTCCTTTTGCATAAAGGAAAAACAACAATAAATCATGAAATCACTGAGTAGAAAATTGTTCAAGATCTCGTCATCAATTTTACAAGCAACTCTTAGAGATAGCATAAATAGAACTTAAAAGTGTCGTATTTGGATCCAGACAGCAGTTGACTTTTGGCAAATCATTTAAACTTTTTGTGTCTCAGCTTTCTCATCTGTGAAATGGGCACAATCCTAACAGCTAACCTAAAAAAAAAAAAAAAAAAGATTGTACTGCTAAATGATCTAGTTCAGTGGTTCTCATGGTTCTCAAACTTGGGCAAGTATCAGAATCACCCACAAGGCTAGTTATAACGCAAGTGGAGTCCCATTCCAATACTTTCTCATTCGGTAAGCTTAGGATCAAACCCAAGAATCTGAGTTTCTAACAATTTCCCAGGTGGTGCTGATTTTGCAGCACAAGAGCTACACTTTGGAAACTGCTAACCTCATATGTGAGAAACACTTAAAAACGTGATTGGCATATAATAAGCACTCAAAAATTTTTTGTCATTTGCATGTGTAATTTTCTCTCTTTATCTTAACACAGTGGGAAAAGACTCTCTTTTCATTCCTGCATACAGCTGATCTCTAGCCTGTTCTTTGGCGCCCATGACTTTCTGCCTTCTCAGGCAATTTGATCAATTGACTATTCTCTATACATCCTTTAATCTTCATCTCCTTCTCCACAATGTCAGTGCAAGAACATTCAAACCTGTAGTGTTAACAAAAATTTATTTTAGCCAAGGAAAGTATACCCCTGGAAGCAAGATCTCCACAGACTGAGATAAAATGTTTCCAAGAATAACACTTTGCAGTTTCTTTTGTGCGCGTTTTGTGGTTAAAGAGGGAATGTAAGGAAGGATACAAGAAGGTGCAAGAAAGCAAGGCAGGGATTGGACTACAGGATAAACTCTTGAGAGTGGTCAGGCAGGGATCAGATTACAGGCACTCTGTTGAGGGTGATATTAGAAAGAAGAATCTGAAATGGGGCATTTCAAAGGTGTATTAACCTAGACACGAAGGTGTATTAACAGACACAAAGGACAGGGCTTACTTAAGGCAAAAATAAGCCTTTTAGTAAAAAGTTATAAACCTGGAGTGTGACTATCTACCATGAGCTGCCCAGTTAGAAATTTATGACCAGATCACCCTGTGAGGTTCCCATAGAATCCTTTTTTTTTCTTTTTTCCTGTGTACAATATATTTCTTCTCATTTAAATTAATAAACTATAATTTAAGCATGTTTCTCCTACATTTAAAAAAGTACTGTGAATACCAGGGTTCCTCTTAGCAACCACCGTAAACCCCTTCCTCCTGTGGAGCCAAACATTTCAAAAGTTCTTTTCATTCCTCATTTTCTGGAGTTTCTCAACTCTTAGTAGCTCCCCAGCCAACTGCTTTCTGACTTATTGCCACACTGCTGCCTTGACTTTGCTCAAAAAATATCAGCACTGCCCTCACTAAAGTTAAAGGCATTGGATGTTTATCTCTTCTGGAAGCAATTGATACTGCTGACCACTCCCTCCTTCTTGAAACATCCTCTTTTCTTTTTATCTTAAATCCACACTCTCCTGGATTTCAGCGATGGTTCAGCCACTGCTTTTCCATCTCTTTTAAGAGTTTCTCTTTTTTGTGCTTCTCTTTTAAATCACAATTTGTTTGATTCTATTTAGTTGTTTGGTTCTTCAATTTAAATCTCATTCAGGGACTTTTCTCTTCTGACTCCTCACTCATCCTGAAAAAACTCTGTTGAAGAGCTAGTGTTGATATAAAGGTATAATCTATTATATAAAAAAAGGAAAAATGTAAGTAGAAATAAAATATCTGAAGCCAATGCATTTAAATAAATAAATATGTCATCAAGATCTTACGAAGAAACAAATGGGGAAACAGAACATTTATATTATTTGACCATTGTTGAGATAAGAATGTTTAAACCTGTAGACAATTTCATAAGTGATTACTTGAGCCAATCTGATGACATGCCAGGAAGTAAAATTTCAGATGTTCTGAGAATGGAATGACAGTTTTGTAGTTCTTTTTATACATTTGGAGTTATAGGAAGGAACGAACCTAAGGAACATTGCATGAAGGTGGGAGAAAGTAAGGTGGGTAAATTTCTATAACTGGATGACAGGATAGATTATGGGCTCCCTTGAGGGTGGTTACATCTTTAAGGGGTCTGGAAAAGAGACTTACCTCTGGCATTCCAAAGGTGAGTTAACCTAGATGCACAAGAATAATGGGCAAGGTTTGCTTAAGTCAAAGATAAAACTTTTATAGGCCTGAGCTGTGACTACCTACCATGATCTGCCCAGTTAGGAATTTATGATCAGATCACCTTGTCAGGTTACTTTTGTCACTGATTTATTACACAACCTCTTTGTCATTCACATCATAGAAAAGAGATGAGATGAGTAGTAGGAGTTTGAAATCAGGTTTCCCTGAATAGTCACCACACCCTAGATTCTCTTTGAAGTAGAAACTATCCTTTATGCTAATAATGTATAATGGACCCCCAAAAAATCTGATGAAATTAATATCAGAAGTGAAGAAATTCAAGGTCTAATTACATTCATCTTGAGAGAAGGTTGGAAGACAAGTAGAATTCGGATCATGCAAAAATAAGTTAAATTCACCCAGAACATTTGGGAGCTTCCGGAGACTGCATATCTATTGTTTATGACAAAATTTATTTTTAACCAGTGCAAATAAATTATATAGTTGCATAGTGGCCTTATTTCCATATTCCCCCAGTAAACATTGCTACCTGAGATAAATCTGTGACTGTAAATTGCACAAATTCATTAGCTGGGCGATTGCCATAATTGAGGTTATCTGTTGTTTTATTTCTCTGCCTAGGAAGGCTAGGTCCCATTGCTCATTTATAGCATATATCCTGCACAGTTTCATACTTGCATATCTAATTCACTACTAGATAACTCTGCTTAACTGTTTCAGGTACTTCAAACTCAATTATTTGCAAAGCTGAACTCACCATCTTTCCTTGCCTTGAATTTCTTCACTTTCAATATTTCATCAGAGTTTTTTGTTTGTTTGTTTGTTTTTGTCTATTATAAATTATTAGTATAGATAGTTGCTACTTCAAAGGGAATCTAGAGTATGATGACTATTCAGGGGAAACTGCTTGCAAGCTCCTACTTCTCATCTCATTTCTTTTTTACCTTTGTTTTCTATCTTAGTGAATTAAAGCTCTCCCAAACTAGTTGCCAGTGACAGAAAGTTGGAGATAATTTTTCGTTTTTCCTTCTCCCTCAGTCTCCTTATTATTAATCATTATCATACTCTGTTGAGTCTACCACCTACACATTTCTTAATTCAGCCATCATTTTTAACTTGTTCAGGCCACCTTTGTCTTTACTATAAAATGGGAAATGTGTTAGGTGATCCTGTCTTTTGGGAACCGACCAAAGCCAAATTGGTCCTGATTAATGCTTAGGTCCTTTTTGATAGATAATAATGGCTGTCAAAAAT
>NW_011888878.1:4807466-4809649 GCF_000151845.1 Pteropus vampyrus
TTTTTGTCATTTGCATGTGTAATTTTCTCTCTTTATCTTAACACAGTGGGAAAAGACTCTCTTTTCATTCCTGCATACAGCTGATCTCTAGCCTGTTCTTTGGCGCCCATGACTTTCTGCCTTCTCAGGCAATTTGATCAATTGACTATTCTCTATACATCCTTTCATCTTCATCTCCTTCTCCACAATGTCAGTGCAAGAACATTCAAACCTGTAGTGTTAACAAAAATTTATTTTAGCCAAGGAAAGTATACCCCTGGAAGCAAGATCTCCACAGACTGAGATAAAATGCTTCCAAGAATAACACTTTGCAGTTTCTTTTGTGCGCGTTTTGTGGTTAAAGAGGGAATGTAAGGAAGGATACAAGAAGGTGCAAGAAAGCAAGGCAGGGATTGGACTACAGGATAAACTCTTGAGAGTGGTCAGGCAGGGATCAGATTACAGGCACTCTGTTGAGGGTGATATTAGAAAGAAGAATCTGAAATGGGGCATTTCAAAGGTGTATTAACCTAGACACGAAGGTGTATTAACAGACACAAAGGACAGGGCTTACTTAAGGCAAAAATAAGCCTTTTAGTAAAAAGTTATAAACCTGGAGTGTGACTATCTACCATGAGCTGCCCAGTTAGAAATTTATGACCAGATCACCCTGTGAGGTTCCCATAGAATCCTTTTTTTTTCTTTTTTCCTGTGTACAATATATTTCTTCTCATTTAAATTAATAAACTATAATTTAAGCATGTTTCTCCTACATTTAAAAAAGTACTGTGAATACCAGGGTTCCTCTTAGCAACCACCGTAAACCCCTTCCTCCTGTGGAGCCAAACATTTCAAAAGTTCTTTTCATTCCTCATTTTCTGGAGTTTCTCAACTCTTAGTAGCTCCCCAGCCAACTGCTTTCTGACTTATTGCCACACTGCTGCCTTGACATTGCTCAAAAAATATCAGCACTGCCCTCACTAAAGTTAAAGGCATTGGATGTTTATCTCTTCTGGAAGCAATTGATACTGCTGACCACTCCCTCCTTCTTGAAACATCCTCTTTTCTTTTTATCTTAAATCCACACTCTCCTGGATTTCAGCTATGGTCAGCCACTGCTTTTCCACCTCTTTTAAGAGTTTCTCCTTTTTGTGCTTCTCTTTTAAATCACAATTTGTTTGATTCTATTTAATTGTTTGGTTCTTCAATTTAAATCTCATTCAGGGACTTTTCTCTTCTGACTCCTCACTCATCCTGAAAAAACTCTGTTGAAGAGCTAGTGTTGATATAAAGGTATAATCTATTATATAAAAAAAGGAAAAATGTAAGTAGAAATAAAATATCTGAAGCCAATGCATTTAAATAAATAAATATGTCATCAAGATCTTACGAAGAAACAAATGGGGAAACAGAACATTTATATTATTTGACCATTGTTGAGATAAGAATGTTTAAACCTGTAGACAATTTCATAAGTGATTACTTGAGCCAATCTGATGACATGCCAGGAAGTAAAATTTCAGATGTTCTGAGAATGGAATGACAGTTTTGTAGTTCTTTTTATACATTTGGAGTTATAGGAAGGAACGAACCTAAGGAACATTGCATGAAGGTGGGAGAAAGTAAGGTGGGTAAATTTCTATAACTGGATGACAGGATAGATTATGGGCTCCCTTGAGGGTGGTTACATCTTTAAGGGGTCTGGAAAAGAGACTTACCTCTGGCATTCCAAAGGTGAGTTAACCTAGATGCACAAGAATAATGGGCAAGGTTTGCTTAAGTCAAAGATAAAACTTTTATAGGCCTGAGCTGTGACTACCTACCATGATCTGCCCAGTTAGGAATTTATGATCAGATCACCTTGTCAGGTTACTTTTGTCACTGATTTATTACACAACCTCTTTGTCATTCACATCATAGAAAAGAGATGAGATGAGTAGTAGGAGTTTGAAATCAGGTTTCCCTGAATAGTCACCACACCCTAGATTCTCTTTGAAGTAGAAACTATCCTTTATGCTAATAATGTATAATGGACCCCCAAAAAATCTGATGAAATTAATATCAGAAGTGAAGAAATTCAAGGTCTAATTACATTCATCTTGAGAGAAGGTTGGAAGACAAGTAGAATTCGGATCATGCAAAAATAAGTTAAATTCACCCAGAACATTTGGGAGCTTCCGGAGACTGCATATCTATTGTTTATG
>NW_011888878.1:4812094-4822653 GCF_000151845.1 Pteropus vampyrus
AACAATATCTTGTTCCCACACAAGTCTGTGAAACATCTATCACATGAGCTTAAACTTATTATCTTCACTTTGATTTACTTATTTGTATCTTTCATGAAATGGAGTAAGTTAACTCTTAAAACTCTTAATCACAGTGCCCAGCATAACGTAGTTCCCAGCAAATACAATTTCCCTTCTCTTTCATGCCCCAAACCCCACCTGTTTTTAGATATTACCTATAGAATAGTTTATTGCTAGAAAGATAGAGTGGAAAATTGTTAGTTTTATAAATCAACTTACTTAGGAAAATAATCGTAGGCAAAATTATACTATTTTAAAACTTTTAATTCAAAAAATGTGGAGTACAATGCAAATTGTCCTAATTTGGTGTTTATATATTTCCTTTTCCAAATTTATAGTGCTCTCATTCTTGGACACCTCACAAAACTCTGTTATATAAAGGCTAAAAAAATGTAGTTATAAAAGTAAAATAGTGTTGAACTATTATAAAACCTATACAGCTCCAAAAAACAGCTTGACTTTCTTCCGTAAAATCACCATTTTGATTTGGTATATTTGAGTAAAATCTTTATACAAATAAAATCTTTAATTTTATTTGTTTTATTTAATCAAGAATTTAGCTATGAAAAAAAGGAGAAGGATTCATATATTAGACCATTATCAATTAACTCTTCACTGTTGGCTGAAAGCTTAACAACGATAGGTTAGTAGGCATTTGAATAATGATAGTGGAAAAGATTAGAAAAACATAAATCATACTTGCACAGTTACTTGGTGTGAGCTACTTGATCTCCAGTGTTCTAATGCTATAGTGAAAATCTTTTAGCTGTTGAGTGCTCATTATCTTTTGGTTCCACATGCGAACTGGCTCAGCTACATGCTGAGGCTGTGTGACCAATGTGACAGAGAGAAAATATCCTCAGGCTTTACTTCTCTCTGTCACCTCAGCCACATTACCAGATAACTACAATGTTCTGGGTCTCACAGAAACATTTGTGAAATCAGTTTTGTTTAAATGCTTCATCGAAAGTGTCCCCTTCAGAGAGCTTGGACTCAGCTTGCATGCCTGCACTCTATTTTTCCTTAAGGTGGCTGTTTACCCCATGGCCATTCAGACTGTTTGGATTGCCAGCTGAGACTCTCTTCTCCAACTGTGGAAAAAGCACATTATCACATTTATCTGTGAAAAAAGAGATAACTGACTTAAGAATTATGTGCAAACAAGTATTCTCACCTGCTGTAAAACAAACACACAAAAAACTAAGTTTTAAAATGCCTTATTGTTGCCAAAGAGATGAAACTATTCTTTATTGTTTATGGAAAAACTGGAGTCAGTAGAAAAATAAAGTTGATCAAAGGGGGGCCTACATTTTGGGTGGCAGCCCAGAACATCAGAGGAGACACATTTAGAAACACATACAGAAGAAAAATCATCAGCATGAGCAGGTGCTGATTTATCCTGAAGATCATGATGCTTAAACTTTGGATCCCTTTTGTCTCTAATCACTGGAATATGCAGGTCATTCTGGAAGGTTCTAGATAGAGAGAAAAACATGGGAAGCAATCAGGAAGCAATTCTGGGAAATTACCTTGATGGATCTCAGACAAAATGGATCTGAATCTCCAAAGCTCCAGCAATGGATCATTCTAAAAATTTACCTTGGAACGTAATTTTGAATTTGTACTTTAATATTTTTGTTCTAAGAGAACTCTCACCTTAAATTATATCATTTTCAAGCCTCACAGAACTTAGATCTGCCCTGAGCATAGTAATAACTATATTTCTCTACCATATAGAAAAGACTAAAGAAGTTTCATTTCACTTGCTTTGGGCTCCCATCACTAACTTTTTCACTTGGAGAATGGAGTTCATGGTCCAGCTTTGGGGCCTATGACTAGGTATATGGACTTCCTCCACTAATTCACTGGTATTTCTTTATAAAAATTAATAGTAAGTTAAAACTAATCTATAAACTTACTTGAGCTAGTGCAGTTTTCCTTCTTTTTTTCCTCGCAGTCCTAACAATGTCATTAAAAAAAAACAAAACAATTATTTTCACATTTTATTCATATAACAAATGAAATGTGAAATGAGCTTCATAGATGAAAAACACCACTATGGCTACTAAGTTTTACATTGTATAAACCAGAATTGAGCTGCTGCTACACAAAATTAACAATAAAATTTTAGTGTAGATCCTGGCTATAAAGACAATAGCACATCCTTAGTGAAAGAAGGTCATTAGTCCTAGAATGAGATAGAAACATTATATGTTTTATATACCTGTGAACAAAAGAGGATTTGAGCTTATTTCCACACACAATTAGAGCTATATGCCAAATGTTTATTTAAATGTTAAGATTGTCATCCCTTGGAAAAAACAAATTAATTTTTCATAATTATAAAAACAAAGAGTGTTATAATTACGAGTAGTTTTGTGAAATGTTTTATGGAATACATAACACATTATCGCATTTTCCAAGTCATGAAAAATACAAAATAGAAACTAATGAATTTCATAAGATAATGAGGCAAGGGTCAGTTGTCATTTTGCACATTTTTTAAAAAAATTAAAATAAATATGTTTGCTAGAAAATAATTCTAAACAAGAAAGGCCCTGACAATAAAGTAATAATAATAATTTTAAAATGTTTTATTAGAGAGTAATTAACTTCAGTAGGAAAATAAACTTTCACCCTGCAAAGAGAGCAACGAGTGACTATAGAACAGTTATCAAAAACAAACAAAATGACTTACTTTTGTGCAGTCAAGAACAATGTATATTAGCATTTATCTTCCTTGATTTATATGACCACATTCTTTTTATATTAATAAATACCAGAAGATACAAGCAAAATGCAAATAGCATTTCCAGGGTTTTAACTATGGTAACTGGGTTTGCTGAAAGTAATAAAGAGCATGGTCATTTCTCAATAAGGCTATAGGTAATCTACCAGCCCCGTCCATCACAGGGATAAAGTTTATCTTAATAAGAAACTTTAAAATGCATTAACTTAAACATAGGCTATAGCATCTTTATATTTCCTGAAGGTTTTCATTTATGTTCTCTCCATTCTGATTTTATAAAAGAACTTGTGCAAGATGGAGATACAGATTGTAGATAAATCATAAGTTACAAGCTATAATCCTCATTCAGTTATCCAATTAATAGCTGAATTATAGTTTTGCTGAAAAAAATGCTCACATTCACAACCATCTGAACAGCACACAGGCTGGTGCATTGTCTCCAGAGTACCGAGTTTAAAATATATATCAAAAAATGATTATATACTAGTATCTAATACTCACTTTTAAAATGCCAATATCACTGAAATCATTTTCCTAATACATGAATATACTGAAGGAAAATGTATTATGTTCCTTGAGGAATTCAGGTCATCAACCTGGTAGCACATAAGAGGCAGGAAAAAAAAAAAAAAAAACCCTTCGAAGTTTGGATCTTTTTTTAATAAAGTCTTCCCTACCTCAATTTATCGTTTAAAATGGTTTTGCTTTCTTTTAGTACTTTTTCTTTGTTAGAGGCAGTGGGGGGATTGGGGGCGGGAGGAGGGAGATGGAAGCAGCTCCCCTTTGATTTCAAAATAGGTGCATTTACTTATTTTGCTAAAGAAAGTAATGCAGTTATTTCTACTTCACTAGAAACAGAACTAATTATTTGGTTTTTATATTGATAGACATTTAATGTCTGTTGTTACATGTTCACCCTCTTGACCACATGCCCACTATCCTGACAGGAAACTGGCCACAAGATATAAAAGGGAAGTCAAAGTTTCCTTCATATAATTTATCTTAACATGGGCCAATTCTATCAGCTAATCATTACTTTATTTTTTAAATAAACTTTTATTTTAGTACAATTTTAGATTTATAGAAAATGTCTAAGAAAGTTCAGAGATAGTACACTCATTTTTTCGACATTTCATTAATACATTATAATGAACCAATATTGATATTTTATTATTAACAATATACATACTTTACTCTAATTTCTATATATATATTTTTTAACTTAATGGCATTTTTCTTTTCCAGGATTCAGTCTAGGATACCATTTAGTCATTAAATCTCTTTCAGCTCCTTTTGGTTGTAACAGCTTCTCAGATTATGTTTTGATGACTCTGACAGCTTTGAAGAAGTCAGTTATTTTGTAGAATGTTCCTCAATTATGATTTGTCTGATTTATTTATGTGTTCGTTGTTTTATTATTATTATTTTTACAATTAAACAGACAGTCATTATGGATTTTGGAGATGAAGATCACAGAAGTAAAGTGCCATTTATTATACTATAACAATAAGATTTCATACTATCAATATGACATCGCTATTGACCTTGATAACCTACATTAATTTTGCTACATTTTTTCCATTCTTGGTTCTATCAGTTAATAGTGAGTGTTAATAACAGCAAAGTGAAAACTATTCACTTAGGTTTGTTATAGTTCTTGAAATCTTAAATTCAATCAGTTGTTTTTCAAATATTTTAAATAATATTCAAAAGAGAATCTTTTTTTTTTTTTTAATTTGAGCCAAACAAATTTTTGAAAATAACCTGGACACTTGGACACTTTAGAATTTTCAGGATCATCCTCATTGATTTCTTTTCCTGCGTGTGTACGTGTGCATGTTTTCTTCTCTAGGAAAAAAAATACACGAGTACACATACAATAAAATTTCCAGTTGTATTAAAGTGGTGATTGTTAAATTAAGTAAATAAAAAAGACCAAAAGAAGTCATAGAAGAGTTTTAAAAAATAATAATAATCATGGGGTAGGGAAAAACATTAAAAAGACCTATTTTAGAATCAATAAATAAAGCAATTATAAGTTTATTTAAATGTAAAAACTTCTGAAAACCAAAAAGAAAAAAAAACTATAAAGAAAGTTAAAAATCAAATGATAGACTGGGAAAAATATTTACAGTGTGTATAAAATATTAATAATTGGAATATTTTAAAGTATTTTTACTCATTAAAAAAGACAAAATCTCACTAGGAAAATGAAGAAAGGATACATTCAAAGACAACTACCAGATGACAAAATATACATGACTAATACACATACGTAAAAGTATTTACTCATAATATAAAAAATGAAAATTAGACTATGAGTGAGATACAATTTCCACCCATTAGACTGAGAAAAATGTGCTGCATCCAGCAAGTGATAAATCCTGCCACAACCAATGCAGCTCTGGAAAATAAACCTGAGTGGGAACGGTGGGATATTGAGAAAAGAAAGAAGACAGAAAGTTGGAATCAGGAGGTCCACTATCCACTGAAGATGGAGTAGTGGCCCAGTTTTATTTTTGCAAGTTGCTTTTATACAAGAGCATACAATTGCTAACTAAAATAAGATTATTCCCACCCAACCTACACACTCTGCTATAATCTTTTGCATTTCCGTCTGCTCGAGGCTATGAGCATACTTCCCTGCCTCGGAGCAACACTGCCTTGTTCTTCAATCAGTTTGATCATTTCATACTTCCCCATCCTTAGGAAGATTCATAGAGGTGAGGCAACCCTTGATTGACCTCACAGATTGCAAGGACCTTGTCAGCTTGCAACCTGTTCTCCACAAAAATGTAAATATCAAGTGAAGAAGCTATTATTTTAAAAATAAAAATTAATTCAGCTGTATATTTTGATATGAAGAATTATCATCTATATTATCTTTGATATTTCTTATCATTTTTACTATTTCAATTTTATTTCTTTTATGACTGATTATTTATGAGTCTATTAATTTCATATTAGATAAGGTTTCTCTTACTTTGTTTTAGAAGAGTCAGCTTTTAAGAATTTATTTTTAGTTCTTTATTGTGAGTACATATATAGATTAGATTACATATTAGATATATGTAATATTCTTTATTTTTGTAAAGGATAAATATACTTTCAATGTTTTTAAACATTTTTGTATGTCTTTCTATTTAGATTGATATTACATATGCATACATTTATAATCAATTTTTTTACTATATCGTTGAGTTGTTCTATGTTTTTATCTATTTTTTCTTATGACATTTACCTAATCCTAAAGAAGGAAGGTATTTAAATTCCATTTATTTATTTAAGTCATCTTGCATTTCTAATAGTTTTTGCTTTGAGTATAATGAGCTGCTATATAGTTTAATGAGCTGCTATATAGTTTGATGAACAGTTTTTGACTGTAATCTTTCCTCTTTTACCCTGGACTAGTTCATTCAATTCTGCTCCTCAATATTTTTATTGCTATTAACCTAAATTTCCACTTTTTGTTGTATTAATATTGCTACTTTCTTTCTACTTCCTTAGACTAGTTTCTCTTTGACCATCTCTCTTCATTTTCAACATTTTTCAACATGTCACTTAAGAGTGTTTCTTTTAAATGGACAGTAGCTAGGGTTGAGGTTTTACCGTAATCTTATTGTCTCTGTCTTCTAAAAAAAAAATCTCTTAGTATGTGCATATTTAGCGTAAAAACTTCCTTATCTGATCTTGCTATTTTCATCTTATTTAATTTTTACAATGTATTTTACTTCATTTTCCATCTTTATTTTTGCATGTGTGTAGATGCTTATGATATTTTACTTCTTGTTAATTTTGGTATTCTCGTATAGAGTTATTTTTCCTTATCCAAAATTCATATAATTTTTTCATCTAAAGACTCTGTTTCCTTACCGCTTAGACTTCTCCTCATAAGATGAAATCTTTAGGATACATTTTCCCTACTCTCCCCACATCCCAGGTTTTCCTGAAATAATTTAAGACTTTTAGTTCATAAACAATTCTACAAAAAAATTCTTAAAAATATATCCTGTTGTTTTCATATCTATGATATAATTCACAAAACTATGATTTCTGATTTTGGATTTATCAACTGAAAAGGTGGTGGAATGTAGACCACTGAGATAAAAGCATTGCAATGTAAGGATCCAATATCCTTTTAAGGTATCATTTATCTGTCATGGTGGGGAAAAAAAAAAAAAACAACAACGATATTTGAGGCTATGCATGGATTCTGAGAATACATCACCAAGAACCACCTCTAAGTAAAATATTAGAGAAAAGATCCTACAAGACAAATGAATCAGAAGAAGTACTTCTGATAGTTGAAGTGACAAGAAAACTATGGTGAGCAATGATCTCGCAATGACATGATCCAACATAGATTTAAAAGGATCACTCTTGTCTAGAGTAAAAACTGGGGCAAAGACAGAAACAGGAAGACTGAGGCTATGGAATAATTCAAGTGAGAGATGACAGTGGCTTATACAAGTGTGGTGGCAGAAGAAAGACCGAGAAGTAATCTGGATATAATTCGAAGAGAGAGCTAAAAGAGATTCCTGACAGATTGAATCTGTGATGTGAGAAAAAGAGAGGAGCTATAGATAAATCCAAGGTTTGGGGCCTGAGTCACTAAGATAGAAAAACTGTAGGAAAAACAAGTTTGCGATGGGGCTAGGGAATCAGGATTTTAGTTTGAGACACATTGTGTTTGAGACTTTTTAAATTTTGTGAATAAGTGTTTTTAATAACTGCAAGAATTCCTTGATACTCTGAACTGTTTAATGCTGTGTTAGAATATAGCTTAATACCTCAGAAATCACATGTAAGAATTATTGTCCAGGAAAATTTCAGAGTGGTTACTTAACAGTTACTTTCTACTGTTCTTTTGTAGTAGATACTAAATCACCACAAGATACATACTCTATGGTCTCATGACAAAGCTAGAAAATATTTCACTCTTTCAACATTTTTTCTTTTAATTTTGCATAGTTGTCAGCAAAAAAGAGTCTCACTTTTATTATGATTAGGCATTATAACAATATATTTCATCATATTTTCAAATTACATCAGATTCATAGTGTCACTTATAGAAGTTCTGTCTCACCTTAATTTTCATCAGTGTCTCATCTCGAGCTTTATGAAAAGAATGGCCACCATGATGTGCTCTTCTCTGAAAGCTTTTCCCCTAAATATAATTTCCATTTTTTTTTTTTTGAAATGTTTTCAGGTTGTTGCAGGGAAGAGGCAGCCAGACTCTTGTTCAGGAAAATCAGCATTTTCTAAATAATCCCAGAAAAAAAACACAATCTTGGAAGCAAGATGGAAGATTCCCCTCATCCAAAATGAATACTGCTATAGTGAGAGGGACAATTTCTGAAATTTACAGGCAGAGAAACATTAGCCTCTTTGGAGGCTTCAATTCATCAGGGCAATCTTATGTCGCGTCCTACAAAGGGCCCATAAATTTCAGTGATAATCACTTCCAGCCAACCTAAAATCATTGGCATCCGAATGACTGACAAGAGCAGTGAAAACTCTTCAAACCAAAGACAATCCCTTGAATCATTAATTTGAGTATTATTTTGTTACTTATCATGGCTCACTACATATTCACTACAGAGTATTGTTAATTCTTAGAAATACAAGGAATACTAATAGTGCTATTACTTACATAGATAGCTACTGTTTGTTGAGCATGCATTAACTGACAGAAACTGTAATAAATGCTTTATTTTTATTTCATTCAATTTAAAACTACTCTATGGGACAGAATTTTTATTCCCACATTTTGGAAATAAAATAAAACTTAGAAGAGAAAGTCATGGTAGATCTGGGACAAAGTCAGGTTTATCTGATTCTAGACACAATACTCTTAAACACTACACAATGCTGTCTACTGTTTGTTGTGCTGAAGCTGATGATATTTAAACTTAACAAAGTAGATGTTATTATTTCCATTTGACAAATTTGAAGTCTTTGCCTTGAGGAGATTAAAAATTTAAGATAGTAAGTTGCAGAACTAGGATTCAAACACAGTGTCTGTATTCTTTTTTACTTTGTTGTGCTGCTGAACCTTCCAATATTTTCAGAAAATCTTATAAAATCAATTCATAAGAAATGTAATAAATCAAAGCAAAAGCCACCCTAGGAAGCAGGGTGGTTGCCAGTATACAAGTTGGCCACCATGAAAAATCTTGGTGCTGTTAATACTTCAAACCCAACTATGTAGCTCCCATGGCAGCCAAGCCCTAATGATGGTAGCAGATGTATTGGGTTATTATAAATTGGCACTATGAGATGTTTTAATCATGCAACAAGCTCCTCTTGCTCTGACTTGTTGCTCACCAAGCAACATTCTGATTTTAATTTGATTTCTCGTGTGGCTTTACTATGAAAATACTGATTCCTCTGGTCTCTTTGACAATTGTATTTTTCATTTTAATTTAACTACTCAGCAACTTGGTAAACAGATAAGTTTCCTTGTGAATTTGGTAATTTAAGTCTTCTACAGTCAGTAACTAATTAACCAACTGCTGGAGATATACTCTAGTGATCAGACGCTGAAATACAGGGACTTCACAAAAGCAATGCCATCTTGTAATTCATTGTAAGGAGGCCACCCCCAAGGCATACTGTTTGTGAAGCTACTAACTCATTGTGATCCCAAAACTATAGCAAAGACAAATAAGTGGCTCATTTTGATCACTATGACTGTACATACATGAGTAAATATACCTCCTTTTTAAGTAGTTTTTTAATAACTTTATTGAAATATAATAAACAATGAGTTGCTCATATTTACAGTATGCAATTCAATGAGTATTTGTCATATAGTAATATATTAGTTTCAGTTGTACAGCATAGTGATTAGAGATCTATATAACTCACAAAGTGATCACCCTACTAAATCTAGTATTCTTCCCCCTTACATATTTATTACAATATTATTAATTATATTTCTTATGCTATATTTTATATCTCCATGACTATTTTGTAACTATCCTTTTATACTTCTTAACTCCTTTGCCCTTTTTTACCAACCTCCCCTCCAAACTCCTCTCTCATTTAGTAGCCCTCAAAATATTCTCTATATCTATGAGTTTGTCTCCAGTTTGGTTGTCATTGTTGTTTATTTTGTTCTTTAGATTCCACATGTATGTGAAATCAAGTGGCATTTGTCTTTATTTGACTTACTCCATTCACCACAATATCCTCTAGGTCCATCATGCAATATCTTTTTCCATCCCTTTACTTTTATTTATTTATTTATTTCATTTTATTTTTTAAAGCCAATAGCACCTGGTATTCTTAGGTGGTCTCCCAATCAAGTACTAACCAGGTCCGACCCTGCTTAGCTTCCGAGATCAGACAAGATCCGGCATGTTCAGGGTGGCATGGCCATAGACTCCTTCCCCTTACTTTTAGTCTGTGTGTGTCTTTTAATCTGAAGTGAGTCTCTCGTAGGCAGCACATGTAAGGGTCTTGTTTTCTTATCTATTCAGCCACTCTATCTTTTGGTTGGAGCACTTAATTCTTTTTCATTTGAGGTACCTATTGATAGATATATAGTTATTGCCACTCTTTATTCACGTTTTTGATAGAATTCTTTCTTCTTCTTAAAGAAGTCCCTCCAACATTTCCTGTAATACTGGCTTGGTGATAATGAACTCCTCTAGCTTTTTCTTGTCTGGGAAGATCTTTATTTGTTCTTCAACTCTGAATGATAGCTTTGCTGGATAAAGTAACCTTGGTTATAGATCCTGGGTTT
>NW_011888878.1:4822703-4837220 GCF_000151845.1 Pteropus vampyrus
TAGCTTTTTCTTGTCTGGGAAGATCTTTATTTGTTCTTCAACTCTGAATGATAGCTTTGCTGGATAAAGTAACCTTGGTTATAGATCCTGGGTTTCGTCATTTTGAATATTTTGTGCCAAGCTCTTCTGGCCTGCAGATTTCTTTTGAGAAATTAGCTGCCAGTCTTATGGGTGGGTACTCCCTTGCAGATAACTAACTACTTTTCTCTTGCTGCTTTAAAAATTCTCTCTTTGTAGTTAACCTTTCGCATTTTAGTTATGATTTGTCTTGATGTGTGCCTCTTTGGGTTCATCTTTTTTGGGACTCTGAGCTTTCTGGCGTTGTATGTCTATTTCCTTCACCAGATTAGGAAAGTTTTTCTTCATTATTTCTTCAAATAGGTTTTCAACTTCTTGTTCTCTCTCTTCTCCTTCTGGTAGCCCTATGATGTGAATGTTGTTACATTTGATGTTGTCCCATAGGCTTAAATTATCTTCATTATTTTGGATTCTTTTTCTTATTACTGTTCTGATTGGGCATCCTCCACTACCCCATCCCTTATATTGGTGATTTGATCCTCTGCTTCATCCACTCTTGTTGATTCCCTCTGATATACTCTTCATCTCAGATATTGTATTCTTCATTTCTGACTGGTTCCCTTTTGTAATTTTAAACTCTATTTTTATGGCATTTTTTTTTATCTCTTTGTTAAAGTTCTTACTGAATTCACCTACTCTTCCCCTAAGCTCACTGAGTATCCTTATAAACAATGTTTTGAACTCTGCATCTGGTGGATTGTTTGACTCCATTTTTCCTGTTCTGTTCTTTTATATAGGACATGCTTCTTTGTCTCCTCATTTTGGCTGCCTTTCTGTGTCTGTTTCTATGTACCAAGCAAAGCTCCTAAGTCTCCTGGCCTTATTAGCATGGCCTTGTATAGTAGGTGTCCAGTGGCACAGTCCTGAGAGGGGTCCAGCTGCAGGCCAAGTTCATCCTCAGCCTATGCCCCTCCAAAGACATCTGATAAGATTCAGTAAGCAATCCCCAGATGCTGTGCTTATAATTGCCTCAAGAGGTCATGCCAGAAACTGAGGCCAGGTGCCACAAGTGCAGGGTTTGGAGCTGCTCAACAAGGGGCACAGGGCATGCCAAGACAACAGTGTATATGGTTTGGGTAGGACCAAGAGTTGAGAGTGGTAGAGTTTCAGGGAATCCTCTGGGAGGAGCAACCTCTGTTATCCAGTTTGATGCTGTCTCAGCTATGGCCGCACTGCCTCCACATGCTAGGAGAGAAAAAGACTCAATGGAGGAACAATAGATTCTGCCAGCACTTCTGCCCAGGAGAAAGCCTTGCCTCTGGCCCTTGCTCTGACCACTTAGTGTTCCCCTATAAGTCCCTGGTGTCCCCCCATCAGCTGACCCAGCGCTGGTGCTCAGAGCTAGAGAGTCCGTCACCAGGAAAATCTAGTTGCAGTCATGACACCTTTAAAAAGAACTTCTGCATCTGCCAGCTGCAGCTGCCAAAGCCTCTGTCTCACTCAGCCACTGAGGACCAGAGAGCCTCACATCTCCACCTCTTCCTACCTCCTAGTAGGAATTTCTTATTTCTTATTTCTCTCCCTAGTTGTAGGGCTTCTGTTCATACAGACCCCCAGTGACTCTGCTTGCTTTTATTGCTGTTTTTGTCACAACTCTGGTGTGATCACAAGAGATGTACAAAGCCTCTGCCATCTATGCCATCTTGCCTGGTCCCTTGAATATATTTCCTTTTTAATTTCTCTAACCAAAATTTTAGTGTTCTAAGGCCAATAATAAAATGTTACATTTAGATTCCCAAATATAAGTTTAATTTTGGTTATTCACATATGATTATTTATAGTAAATATATATTGTCTGATATAATTCATAAGCTATTGTTCTTCTTTAAATTTGTTTATTATGTTAGATATATCTCTCCATATCATGGTACATGTTTTCTGTCTGGTGATTAGCTATGGCTTATATTACCTTTTTTTTTCCATTTTCTTCTGAAAATTAAGGGAAAATGATCATGCTGTTTGTATACTGTAGCCTTCCTGGCAATATATCACAACTGATCTGTATTTTTTCAAGTAGAATAGGTTCTAGCATAAGGTAATCCATTTCATAAAGACTAGATTCATAAAGAATCCAAAAATTAATGCCCACTTGTTCCAAACTGTCAAATAGGAAAGGATTAAACTTTAATCAAAAGAAATATCATTCAGTACCATTATTAAGTGAAATAATTTCACTCTGCACTGCTGGTGCTTTCTTTATAAACCAGGCAAATGTTAATTTGATGCTCTACTAAGTGTTTTGAAAAATTTAAAATATTTGCCAACCTCATCTTTCTGCAGCAAAACTGTTAATACACTGAATATTTTTTTTCACTAATTAAAGTTATAATTATAGAAAGATAACAATCAATCTGTAATCTGGAAAGACCAATTCATTAGAAGTATGTCTAAGAGTACTATCTACTTTCTTAGGCTTGTTTTTCTAAATTCTTATTAGGACAAGATGCTACATATCAATGGCAATGCACCAAATATAGCATCTTCATATTCATAATGAAGCCACAGTGACTTCTAAAATACTGGAGAAAAACTCCCTAACATGTTAAAAAAAAAAAATATGTGCTTTTTGAGGGTGATTCTAACTATGTTAAGAATGCTTTATATCAAGTTACCATATGTCACTTTAAAAGGTGAAATTTTAACTAGATAAAAAATGAGGAAAAAAGATTTTGGGTAAGTATAAGAAATCTTGAAGAACTTATAAAGCATAGTTGTCTAAAAATTCTAAACTCCCTCTGCAAAGTTTAAAATTGCCATATCACAGAAAACAAAGCACAAGAAAAAAAAATAATAATTGCAAGAAATGTAATTAAGAGATAATTGTAAAGCAGAAAAATGTCAGTTTTCTCTCGGTCAATGTGGGCACTCTTACTCTAAACATTCAGGTTTAAGGAATTCTTGTGGGCATAGATGTCGATGGTTTTTGTGTATATAATAGAGTTCCATGTCATTAAATCCAAATATTTTTTTTCATTTTGTAAAGATTAATTCTTTTGGAAAAAAGCCTCCATATTGGTCTTTCCATTCTTCTAGGCCTTGAGAAAATTTGCTGTGGCAATGTCAAAATGTTGCTTGAGGATAATACCTGGTGGAAGAGACTTTTTTTTTTTTTTTTTTAAATGTAAGGAGAGTCACAATGTTGGACACATCAACTCTTAAAGCCTTCTTAGGAGTCAATTTATAAAGTGGTACATCCAACTTCTGACAAAAAAGCAATTCACTCACCAGACAAAACATGGTTTTTGAAAGAGTGCAGACGCTTTCTCTGCCCATTTCTGAGATTTCAGTTCATTTTATTATGGACTGCAAATTAGCTCCCTTAGGAAATGCTTCCTGTTGCTTGTGCATTCTGAATTCCTCGAATTACCCTCAAAAATAGCAGTTTTCCAGTGCCTTCCTTACAGTGTGAACCTGCCATCTGACCCCAGCTCCAAAGATTGAATCAGCCCAGTAGACAGTGACTGGTGTACTGTATTAACGCGGTCTAAAATGCATTTGCTGGATGTGATGGCGATCTGGCTGTGACATCTGTCACCTCATTGATCACCAGGGTTGCTTAGGCTGATCTGGCTGGTTAGGCGGGTGTCCCCTTCCTCCCTCACTGCTCTGTGTGCGTCCCTCCCGAAGCTGCGCGCTTGGTGGAAGAGGACAACCTTCCCAGAGAGAGGTGAGGACCTTCTTCAGTCAAGGGTATACAAGTAGCTGCGCTCCCCTCCTAGAACCTCTAAACGAGCGCTCAAAATGCATTTGCTTTGACAGCCTCATCATATTCTTGATTCCCAGTGATCTTATTGTCAAGTGAAACTTCCTGGTCTTATTAGCGTGAATCACTGCTAAACCAGTGAAATTCATTTTGATCTACTTTAAGAAAATAAAGAAACAAATAAAACTATGAACTTCTCACTGTCCATCAGTGTTATTAGTGCCTTAAAAATCAAACAACCCTGAGTCATCAAAGTAGAGAAGGTGTTACTTACCCTAGAACCGTGAATTCCTAGGGTAGTCATTATGAGCCAATGTGTTCTGAAGTTGCAGTTTCACTAGGTTTATGCTTAAGTACCAATAATAAAATTAACTGTGATGACTACAGTGAGCAGCTTTCAGAGATGAAAAATCTGTCAAAAGAAAGTTTCCACTATCCTTATGTAGTTGACTACCCCTTAGCACATAAACACACAGAACACACAAAAGCAGCAATCTTTTATTATTTTTGCTTTTGTTCAAGGAAGTGGTTGGAGGCAAAAGAAGAGAAGGTAGACCTGGTGTGTTTCAGTGACAAGGGAAAAAAAAAAGAAATGTTTTTTGCTTAACACATTTAAATTTAAATTTAATCATTTCAAGGTAATTATGTCACTTTCATGCCATGGAAGTATCTTGATTATCTGATTGAATGCAAAGGGGCAAAGATAAAAATTCAAAACACTAGACAGTAATTGGTAATTCAAATTCAACAGTTACACATTTATTTTACTCTTGGTTTGGCCCAGATCCTCTTCTGCTTTTTTAATAAAAGTTAGGTGATTTAAAGCATGGCCCTGCGTGATCATCAGTGATAATATGCTTATAAAAAATTTTAAAGAATAAAATTTAATTGAGGCAACGCAATTCAGATATATATTCTCTTTTATTGATTATCAATTGAAGAACATTTTTTAATCTAAAGCTTTATAAATCTGGAGGAAAGAGATGTTTGTTATTTATAAAATTTTAGAGTTCCAGAAATTAAAAAAATGGGCAACAAAAATTTTTAAATAAAACTCAACAGAGAATAACAGCGACTGAAGTAGAAAGAAAATCAAGTTCTTTCCACCTATGAAATTTAGCAGAGCAAAAATCATTTGGTCTATAATTTTTCATCTGTGCAACACCTGATACAAATCTCATTCTTATTAAGTGTACTGGCAGCCCCTTATTATAAGCAGGATATGACCTAAAAGCTCATTTATCCCTCAGAATCAATGCTAGAAAATGGTTAGGTTTCTTGCATACACTAAATATGTTTAAGCGAGGAGTAGAATTACTACAGCTTTCCAGTTTTAAAATATTCACATACAATTGCATTAATAAAACTAAATAAAGTCAAAATACAAATGTTTAATAGCAATTTTAACAATGTATCTGTAATTCCACTGCTAGTAAAGAAGTTTAATGAGAAGAAGAGGAGGAAATAAAATGGAATATCTCTGGAGAGTCTGAAGTGTCATCCAGTAGTAGCATTGCTGATTATTGTATATAATATCGCTTCACATATTAGGATATTCTATTTCATCTCCAAGACTTTATTGCACTCTAAGTTTCACCAGAGCATTTTTTTTTTGATGGCTTTCTTTTTTGGGAGTGCAAGCAGGAGGTTCATTAGGTATGAGCTAACAAATTGTATGACGTAAAGGGAAAAATAAAAATTAAAAAATGATAGCAAAATACAGATAGTTTTTGTGGAAGTATCATGAAAAAGAAGAGAGAAAAAGGAAAGGACAAGATAAATAACTGTAGACAAACTTAACTGGTTCTTAAAGCTGCGAGTACAATTACCACAAATTGACTCCATTTTTATTTTTATTGTTTTGCTATTGATGCCATGTTATGAACTCAGGCTGAATTTCTGAAAGGCCATTCCATATAAAACCAAGAAATACCAAAAAAAAAAAATTGCAAAATTAATGGAACAAAAATAAAAACAAGTGTATATTTTACAGACTGCAAAGTAATCACCTGGCACACTATAAAAGCTATGTTATAATTTTCTTAAGTATGAACTGAACTGGCTGAAGCTTCTTCAAATAAATTATTTAACAACTACTTGTTGAGCACCTGCTAGATGTTGGATATTGTTCTAGGCACTTGGGATACATTAGTGAACAAAATTGACATCTGTTCATGGAGACTGTTTTTGTGATCCTATGCTCTTCCTTTCAATGAAGCTTTTATTACTAAGCTCCTATAAAAGAGATTTGCATATCTGTTCTGTACTCAGCAGTACTCTTTTTCTTCCTTGAAAATATAGTTTGGCCAGGGTACTGGCTTTTCTAAAAGTCCTGTTGCATTGGCTTAAATATAAATTGCAAATACTTGCCTTCTCTTTCAATGATCTAAACAAATTTTCTGATAATATCTTGGCTACTTCTATAGCTGTGCTTCAAGTATTCCCTTAAATGTTGATGCTGGGCCAAGGATTTCTCCTTTGGAAGTAATCACACCATTCCTTTATTGATTCAAGCACCTATGCTAAAATTCATTGTTTGGTTTAGACTTTAAACTTTAGCAGTATATGTATTCTCTGACCAGGCATCCACGAAGTCACACATGTTTCCATTTCATTGTTCAGCTAATGCATTTTTATGCCACCATCTATTGAATTGACTTAGCATTTTATTCTTCCTCCAAATATTTTCTCTTGTTTCAAAAATTTATACTCATACCTAACTGAGACAACTTGGACTTAGAGTTTAGTTTATTCACTTTTATTCTAGCTTTCATTTCTGAAGTAAGTTTTTTCTTCATTCTTGAATTGATTTGCCATCCTGTACATCAGATCTCCTTTTCTAAGACACAGAGTGGAGGAGTTTTATTTTTTAAACTGAGGAAAATATAGAAGTAAAGAGAAGTATAAAAGACACATAACTGCTCTAAGTGCAATGACGCACTCAGCCAGCAGACTCACCACTGCCAGTAACCAGCTTAACTGGGTCTGAATCGGAACTGTAGAGTTAGCATGATGTATGGGGCGAGCAGCACAGACTCATTGGCCTTGGCATTTACACTCTGAGCTGGAAGTGTGTGGAAAGAAGGCAGTTTTGTAGTGTTCCCATAATTCAAGGTCATTTAAATTTAAAACAAAAAACTGACTTCTATAGTGATATTAACTGTTGTAAGAAATAAAAGGAAACACACACATGAGATAAAGAGAAGTGTAAGTGACATTTGGAAGTGAGATTTTTATACCTCTGGCCAAATTGACTGGCCAGCTGGATATATTTGTCATCAATTATCCATAATTACCAAACATTACTAGTAACAGTTCTCTAAACATAAATGAGACTAAAGTCATAGTAAGAGAACACAGTTGGAAAGCACACCAACTTGGAATAGTTTAAATAACCTGCCATGTAAATCAAAAAAGTTACTATAGACTATTTTTGTTATTTTTGAAATGCATTTGGAACTTCTGTAACAGTAATTCAAATTTGCAAAAGAGATGTCAGTTAAAAGCATATTACTATATTTATTTTTATAAGTATCAAGTATATAGATTGTACTTAGAAGTGTCATATCTTACATGTTTTACAAGTTACTTGCAGTGGTAAAGCCTGTTTCTTTCTTTTTAGTTCCTATCTTTCATCTTTTTTTTTTTTTAATTTCTTATAAATTCCCCAATCTCTCAAAAGAGAATCATTCAGCAATATTTACTGCATAATTGGAATTGCTCCAGATATTTCAATTTAAAGATGTTTTTGCTATTAAGCATGTCTAGATTAAAAGATGTCTAGAACCTTTCAAGATGATTAAAGTTTGAAACTGTTGTCATTATCTTATCCCACACAAATCCATTTATTTTACCTGGGAGGTGCCAGGATATTAGAAATGCATAAGTTCAAAAGGAAAAATTCTGACTTGAGCTAAATGTATTCTTGGAATTCAGAAAAATATCAGAAAACTTATATAATTTAAGAAATTTACGCTAATCATTGCACCAAATAAAAGAAACCTCTGCATTGCAATACAATTTTTCCTAAAGCATCGATGCAAATTGCAGAATTATTTTCATTTGAAGTTAATAGGATAAGTTTGAAACACTAAAAAAAGTGGAAATTACGCAAAAAAACAATTCTCCAAATTCCAGGACAATGGAAACATTTACAATTAAGTATAAATTAGATACAGCTATATTATTAGTGATTTGCCACCCATACCCATTGCATCTTTTCTCCAAATGTGACCCTAAAAGACAAGTTTCAAATGATACATGATACTCAAATCTGTGGTATAAAGTCTCTTCTGATTTGCTTCTTAGCTCAGTTTTACCAATTCTGCTTTCCCTGATTCCAATCCGTTAGTTCTAAACCCTATCATCACCTAAGTTCTTCCTTCCCCTAGCTTCCTTACTCAATTTGATGGTTAGCACTCTGTATGATTCTCTCCCTAGGAATAAGTAAGTTTTCAATAACCATTAAAGGTTTTTAACAACTAATATAGCATGAGCCCCAACCTGTCAGAGCAAACAGTGGTCATAAACATCGAATGCCTTCGTACATGTCTGTTTCAGGGTACCCTACCTCCTCCATATTTGAATCTAATTTTTCTCATGCCTTGGCCCTTGCAGTTCCCACCCACAGGAAACTTAGGCGACATAACCAGGGCACTTGTACTTGAACTAAGCCTCTCTGTCCCTTTTAAAGAACAGGGAGTGTGGGGGTGGCAAGAGTGATTGGGGAGAAATGAGTCAAAACATATTCCTTTTTTATCATTTATGAGATTCTTTACTTAAATGTCTCCTAGATGATTGTCTTTTACTCCAATTGCTTTTCAAACTCTACCGAGCAGCTGTATGTTGCGCAACAACTGAAATGCCAAAAGCTGTTCTTGGGCATTAAAGTTCCTGAATGCAATCCAGTAATGGAGAATAAGCACACACATTGCTATGATGCTTGCTAAGAACAAGACATGTCTGTCATTTTTTTCTATTCTTAACACATTTAATTTACAATAATTTAGCATGATGAGTGTAATTGTTTAATAATCATATCTCATCAATATAAACCATTTGAATTAAAGTAAAAAGAAAACAAACGATTTATTTCACTGGCCATCCTATTAAATTATTGAAAGTGACTACATTTAGACTTTATAGATAAGAGAAATAAGACTCTTTTACCAAGAAAGAGAAAGAAAGAAAATAAACATTTTTTAGTGAATAAAGTATGTTAGAAAGCACAGCCGAATACTTTAATCATTAAATTTTCATACAAATGCTGCAGGTAGGTGTTATTAACTTCCTGAATTGTATTCTTTGTTGTAGCCACAGGTACTTTGCAGTCCAGTGCCAGGAACCAGATAAATATCTGTTGATTGCCTAGATATCTAATTTAGATGAGAAAACTGAGATTCAGAGTTGAGAAATCTTAAGGTAAGATCTGAGTCAAAGTAAATCTTAATTTGTAATAATTGACTAAAATTTATGGATTACCTACTATGTGTCAAGTAATTTACATGAATCTTTTCATTAATCTTTACAACAATCTTCACAATTGTTACTCTTATTTTACACATATAAGAATTGAAGATCAGGGAGGGTAGGCAATCATCCCCAATTTGCATAGCCAGGAAGGAGCAGAAATTCCAGACTCTACCAGGCTAGAGGATAGATACATACTTAACCACAGACACACTGTCTCCTTAAGCAAAGATGGAGATTTGACACTAGATATGACAATACCCAAACTCAGGCTTTTAAAAGTCTTTAAGCCCACTCTGATAGGCATGAGCAGCACTGGCCATTTAGTGACTGTGTCTCCAAGGCTGACTTATTTTGGTCACCTAATCAGAATACTCCCTTTTCTAGGCAGAGGTGATAACTTTCAATTATCCTTATAACATGCAAAGTAAACTTGAAATTTTCCCTCTCAAAACTTTACTTATAAACTCATTTAATTCTCACAAAAGTCCTATTTGTACAGGCATTAGTTCTACAGAGAGTTTAAGTCAGGGGTCCCCAACTCCCACGCCACAGACCAGGATAAGTCTGGGCCTGTTAGGAACAGGGCTGCACAGCAGGAGGTGAGTGGCATGTAGGCGCAAGAGAACGTCTGTATTTGCAGTTGCTCCCCAGAGCTAGCATCACCGCCTCAGCTCCAGCTCCTCCTCAGATCATCATACATCAGACTCTCATAGGAGTGAGAACCCTATTGTGAACTGCACAAGAGAGGGATCTAGGTTGTTCACTCCTGATGAGAATCTAATGCCTGAGGTGGAGCTGAGGTGTGATGCTAGCTCTGGGGAGCAGCTGTGAATACAGGTTAACATTAGCAGAGAGGTTTGACTTCACAGAGACCATAATAAATCAATTGCTTGAAGATTCATATCAAAACACTGTCAGTGAGTGGCAAGTGACAATTACGCTGCACCTAGTGGCAGACTTTATAGTGGCAAGTGAGTTGATGTACTTCAATTGTACAGTTGTATCTGGTGGCATCTGATTCTGCATATGGTGAGTTGTATAATTATTTCATTATATATTACAATATAATAATAATAGAAATAAAGTGCACAATAAATTTAATGTGCTTGGATCATTCCAAAATCATCCTCCCCAACCCCCATCCATGGAAAATTTGTCTCCACAAAACCAGTCTCCGGTGTCAAAAAGATTTAGGACTGCTGGTTTAAGTGACATGTTCAAAGCTATTAGGTGACAGAGAAGAGCCCGCCCCTCTCCTCACCACTACATGTGCCTTTGTGTAATCACAAACTGATTAAAGGTTCAAAAAAAGGTTGAAGGTTCTGTGAAGTATTTGACTGGGGGAGCTAACTCTGAAATAAAAAGAGTTGACTAATCACAGTGAGCTGAAAAATGTTCCAGACAGAAAACACTTTATTTGAAGGTTTGGGTGTAGGAAAGTACTTGGCTCAGTGAAAGACTTGGAAGTAGGCTCATGTGACTGCTGTATAGTAAGCAAGGGAGGGCAGGCAGCAAGACAAGGAGATCAGTCAGTATGGGAGGCTGTTTGGATTTTGGGTTTCCTCCTAATGTAGCAGAAAGCCATTAGGATTTGAGAAAAGTGATGTAATCCATCTTATGTCTTAGGACAAGCATTAGCTGGTGTGTGAAGAGTAAAGTAGAAAGAAGTAAAGGGTAGGAAGAATCCAATTAGTGGAGAGGTCCAAGCAAGAGGTGAGGTTGACTAAGCAAGAGTAGCACTCACCGTGGAAAAGAGCCAGCAAATGAAGGTAGAACATGGAATTAGCAGGGAACTGAGCATAAATGAGTCCATAAAGTTGGAAGGCAAGAGAACACCATGTAGGACTACAAACAAAGGTATGAACTCTTCCCCAATATGCAATACAATTATTCATGTCAGGTCACTCATTGCCTCCATTTCTCAAAATAGAACTGTGAGGATATCCACTTCTCTTAAATTTCTTAGGAAATGGAAGGGCCGACACCCTCATATTGTCATTTTCTCTTCCTCAGATGGCATACTGTTTTGTCAAGTCAAACAATCCATTTGTTTTTCATAGATAGGGCTGGGATAGACTTTTATCTCATTAAATAGAAGAGAGAATGCAGATAAATTACCCAATCCTTCCCAGTCTCAGTTTTAACCCTTCAACCAATTGCAAAATTGTTTTGGTTGAGCAAACATAATCTTTGTATGTTGTTATAGAAAGGCTCTGTTCTGTCACTTTTCTATTTTGAGATACATATTTAGTTCTCTTTCTGTTTTATGGCTGTAAGGAGTTTGTGTCAAGTTCACTTCTTCTTATTGAAAATATGGATTACTTATTTTTTTTGTATTATTCTGTAGTTTTAGTGTCTACAAATAAAAATAAATATGTTGTATTCACACACACACACATACACACACGCACACACACAAAACACAACAAAGCAACCTAGAATCTGTTGTTGAAATACACATGTCAAAAAAATACTGTAGTATTGTAGGTTGAATAAGCCCCACCCTACCCCAAAAGATATCCACATCTTAATCCCCAGAACCCATGAATATACTGCTTTCCATGGCAAAAAATAAAAAGACTGAAGATGTGATTAAGTATTTTTAAATGGGTAGGTTATTTTGAATCCAGTGTAATCACGAAAGTTCTTCTAAGAGTCAGGTAGGAGGCTAAGAGTGAGGGAGAAAGATTGAAAGATGTTACACTTCTGGCTTTGAAGATGGGGTCTGGTTTGGCAGCCAAGGAATGTAGGTGGCCTTCAGAAGCTAGGAAAGACAAGAAATGGATTCTCCCCTAGAGCTTCCAGAATGGAAGAAGCCCTACCACCACCTGGATTTTAGCCCACTGAAACTGATTTTGAACTTGTGACCACTTGAACTATAGATAACAAATTTGTATAGATTTAAGCTATTAAGTCTTTGGTAACTTGTTACAGCAGCAATTAGAAACAAATACATGTGAACTCAGGCTAAGTCATTTAAATGATGGCAAAGCATAAACACTTCTATCAGAGATACTCATGAAGGAATTCCAAGGTTGCTGCTTATTCTGTGTGATCTTAGCCAAGTTATTTATTCTCTCTCAACCATGTATTTTCTTATTCATTAAATAAGTAAAATAATAACTACTCTCAAAGGTTATAAATACTTTGGTATGGATGTACCGAATTCTCCTTTTTAGTGTTCTGCATAATAGCATACACACAGAAGGATCTGTAGTCAAATGAGAAAAAACATGCAAGTACATATTCAAGTTCAAAATATTAATTATCTTAAATTTGTACTGTGAAATGAGACAGAGGCAGCTGGTTATCTGTTAGCTTTCAGTTCTCTTCCATTTCAGTGGCACTTAAATTTTGGTCAATGAGCTATTGTTGGTCAGAAAACTGTTATTAATCTTCAATGAGGTAAGTATAGAAACTAAGCATAAAGTCCTATATGTTATATTTATAATAATGAAATGCATTTTGTTCCTCAGGCATTATCATCTGTAAATAAAATATTCAAATATGTGTTTTGGTTTTCAGTTCCTAAACTACCAACTAGAGCTGATGTCCAGCTTAGTTTTGAAAATCAGTTCACTTTGGTTTATCCTAGAGCTTAAATCACCAAAGCTTTGGGTAAGGGCTGCAGTCGTGAGTAGGAAATATTAATCTGCAGCCATATCTACTTTGGCTCACAAGAAGTCTCTAAATCTGCCACATGAGTCCAATACAGTTTACTTCTGGAGGAAAATCCTCTTATATTCTAAGGTGCTACTCTCTTATGATATATTCTGTGATTCTGCAATATAACTACCTATAGAACGAGATGGCATAACATTTATCTAATTGTGATTCCAAGTTAAAAATATCTAAGAATAACTTTCAAGAATGGCAAGATGAGGTAAAAACAACATTATAACTAGATTATTTGAATGATCTTTTCAATGTATTTTTGTAAAAAAAAAAAAAAAAGCATAACAAAGATACTGCTTAAATAAAATAGCAATATGAGCTGAATAACTGGCCTAAACTTTGCAACATTAATATTATTTATGAAATTAGGGAGCTATTCTCCCAAGTCCCTTTTATCTCTAAAACTCCAACTTCGAATTAGCTTTTGCAACAGAGATAGTATTGAAAACCAAATATTTCATGTGCTTCCCATATTTCCTCACTTTCTTGCATTTAGGCAGCACTACATGAACTTATTCTGGTTAATGTGCTATGAGCAAAGATTGGCAAAAGATTAAAGGGCAGGTGTGAGTTCTTATTCATAGGAAGTGTGGAAATCAAAAGTTGAGATGGCTGAGCCATCAGTCAAAAGAGACTGGACTGTAGAGGCACCACCTGAAGGACAGGGTGCTGGAGAATAATTGGTCTATAACTGTCTTTATATCAGAAGAAATAAAATTTAGGTGACAAGCCAATGAGATTTTATGTCTGCTTTGTACTGAAGAACAAGCTTATCCTAATCTGTCTGCTGAATAATTAGCCATGAAGAAGAAATAGTTATGAAAATCATAAGTAAAATAGGAATATACACATAGCCAAATGTAGAACTTGTTAAAATTCCTAAATTTCAGAATCATCTAAATATTTTAAGTTTTATCACAAAACACAACTTATGTTCTATGTAAAAGAATGCAAAATCTCACAAAAAATTCTCTTGAAATTTCCCAAACACCAAAAAGATTTTTAAACAACATTTTGAAAAGTTGACTATAAATTAATTTTAAACACACAGCACTTTGCATTTACCTTCTCCTTTAAAGTGAGTTTAAACCATAAATGAAAAGGTGCTGACAAATGCTTTTGAAGGATTATAACAATATAAACTAAAAACAAATATAAATTTTTAAGGACACAAAAAGACATTGGATAAAAATTGGAATGCAAATGTATTTTTAAACATGTATATCACTACTTTAAAAAGTGCCTCAACCTTTTCCTATATTTTTAAAATTTTGACATGTCAATTCATAGTTAAATATACTTAGATGCCAGAGATATTTTAAAGGTATTTTCTGCTGTGAGAAACCTGCTGAAAATCCATAGATTTTACTGTTTATGACTACTGTTTCTTATTTTAAAATATAAATATTACTTTTTTAGAAAAATGTGCTTTTTGAAATAAATTAACACCACAATGACAGTATAGTTTATTCGGAACTAGGTCACAAAAACAGGCTTATTTTACTCAGTATGTCATGTGCCAGATATTGGATTCTCTTTTTTAGTCCAATGTGACATTTTTAAAAACCAGAAAGCACCTTGAGGGCCTG
>NW_011888878.1:4838249-4847800 GCF_000151845.1 Pteropus vampyrus
ATATATATATATATTTACATTGTGTGTTCACCTCCCATAGATAGACATTTTTAAATAAAACAAAAATACATGATAGTACTCAAGGCTGCCTAGCTACACTGAATAATCTATTTTATGGCCAAAGTTTCACTGACAATCACTGTGATGCAGTTGTGCCTTCTCCATTGGATTTGATTGATGATACAAGATTCTCTGTCTGCTTTTGAAGATGCCTTGAGAATTAATAGATAATAGACAGAATTAACACCATATGTTAGCACTGTAAGGGTAAATTGAAGGGGGCTTTCTACAATTTGTAAACAATGACCAGTGAAGAGGAGAAGAGGCAACATATGGGGAAGATCAAGATTAGTACAAAGATAAGAAAGAAAGAAAGAAGTGTAGGGAAGGCAGGATAAATAAAAAACTTAAATAGCTTTAATTAATTCCTGTTTATCAATGTGAAAGAGCTGAGTCAGATCCTGGAGCAGGTGTTCGTAACACAGGAACTCATGAGGGGCATCCATGGGAGATTCAGGGGACATTAAAACCTGCAAATTTGATGGCAAATAACTGAATGTATATGTATATTTTCCTAGGGGAAGAAATATAATTTTAATCAGATTTTTCTCAAAATTTAAAAATCATTGAATTTAAACTGGACAATCTGTTATAGTCTGATATCAGACTGAAAGGAAGTATAACAATTGTGGCAATGCATCTGAAAGTGGCCCATTATCCAGAGCCAGTAGGGGTCAGTGCAGGGTCAGCTGTACTGTCAGAAAGGGTGAGGTTCTTCACCCCATTCCATCAGATGAAATCCCAGCTGTCCTTCAAAACCTAAATCAAGCAGCACTATCTTTTCACAAACTCCCTTCAAGAGTTTACAGTATACTGGAAGGAAGGCAAATACATGCAAATATATATAAAAATCAATACAATAATTATGAATTTGCTCAAAAGAATGGGTTATCAGGGAAACTGAAATCCTTGAGATTATTGGTAGAAATGTAAAAAGGCGTGTCCACTATGGAAAAAAGTATGGTAGCTCCTCAAAATACCAAAACTAGAATTGTCATATGATCCATTATCATACTTCTGCATATATAGCAAAAGAATTAAAAGCAGGGACTCAAAGAGATTGTTGTACAACCATGTTCATTGCAACATCATTCACAATAGCCAAAAGGTGGAAATAATGGATGAATGAATAAATAAAATGTATTATATACAGAAAATAAAATAATATTGAGCCTTAAAAAGAAAGGAAACTATGTCACTTGCTACAATATGGATGAATTTTGAAGACATCATGTTCAGTGAAATATGCCAGTCACAAAAAGACAAATACTGTATGATTTCACTTTATATGGGGTACCTGGAGTAGTTAAATTTATAGAGACAGAAAATAGAATGGTGGTTGCCACAGGCTGTGGAGAGGTGAAAATCAGGTAACAAAATAATAAGTGTCTCATGATAACATTTTTGGAAAACAAACATAAATCAATACATTTAAATGCATTTGTAAAAATTCATATAATAACAAGAAAAGGTATGTAGCCATACATATCAAGCTATTAGATTATTTCAAGCAGGCAATGGCACTTGAATAACTTTGTCTTGTATGTCTACATTTTTTCACTTCTATAATAAGCATTTACTTCAATAACTTTTAAAAGATTAGTAAAGAAGGTAGCACAATGTGATAAGAACTCAAGCAGCTGTAGACACCAAAGTCTATGTGAGATGAAGACAGGAGAAAGTCTCTGAGCCTGGGAGTGTTTTTGCAAGATTTCCCAGCCAAGATCACATAAGAGCTGGATCTTGAATTCTTAGTGGCTAAAGTGGTCTATATCCTAAATGAATAAAACTTAAGAAGGCATGCTTGATGAAGATGGCATCTGTTATTGTTGTTGATGTTAAAATAATTTTATATATAAAATAATTTTATACCTATTAATCTCATGAAGTTATGAATAATATTAGATTGCTATCCAGCTATGACCAACATTTTAATGACATTGAATGGAATTGTTAATATTAGATATATAACCCCTAAATGTCCTTTTCTCATGTAACAATACACCATGAACATCCATTCAAGATGACAGATAAAGATTTAACTGGCTTTTGAAAATTCACGAGTGTTTAAAAATCTTATTTATAAATAAGAGAAATAAAAATCAACGAATTGGCCATTTAATTCAATAAGTCAAGTAACAAAAATAAAGGATAACAGAAGGAAAGAAATAATAACATTAAAAATTTAAAGAATTTATAGACAAATCCAAGATGCATAAGAGAAGACTTTACAAAACTGTCTAAAAGCATCTAAAATTCAAGTGAAAAAACATTTTTTAGGAAAGCATGAATTTCTGAAATTGATCCCAGAAGATAGAAAAAAAGTGAAATAGATCAATTGCCATGTAAGAAACTGAGAAATTTAACAAAGTGAAAAAAACTCAAGTGCTCAGAAATCACAAAGGTCATTAAAATGAGAAGATATGATTTATGTAGAGAGATATGAGTAACCAAGGATCCCAGTTTTTAGATTTGACAGTTATTTGGTTGTGAGATGGACATTGATTCATAGAAAGGCATTTGTAAGCCAAAGGGTGAGTTTAGATGGAACAGCAACAGAGAAAATCGTTCTCTTCCTATTCTTAATCATCTATGCCAACCCTACTAGATGAACTTAACAAAATTCCTGTCAGTCCCACTCTGCAAGAGGAGCCCTAGGAAGCCTCAGTTATTGAAAAAGATGTTCTGTACCATGTGACCACCATATTACTGATTGAACCTAGAATGAACATCTGACAGGATAGTTAACATACAATCTGAACAATGGTCTACAAAATTTTATTGGTCAATCACAAATACTTTGGAAATTTCACTAATAGCAAATACAAAAAATAGTTGTTCAATGAGTCATAGAAACAACAGCAGATAAAATTGGATTAGATGGAAACATAAGGGAGCCTCAAACTCAACTGCTAAGAGGCAATATAATTATCCACTCAGAGTGACTTTGGATTTTAACAACCTTTCAGTAACTATCCCCTAAAAGCCTAGGTAAACTACGACTCCTGTTCTTCTGTAGAGGCCTAGTGGATTAGGTTTCCTCAGTTTCCTACCAACTGAACAGCATAGCTGGAATTCTCATCTTCTATGCAGATAGTAAATCCCCTCACCCACCTTACTTCTCCACACACATACACCATTTAGTTGATAAAGTTTATGTTCTGGGCTCTTGCCTAAGAAACGAACCATTCCCAGAAAACCTTTTGAATTCCTGTGTTACTGGCTTGATTTACTATTTGGAAAAGTTAAAGGAATTAGTATTTTTCTAAGGCTAAAAAATCTGTAGGGAAATTTATCAATGATATTCACAAATAATGGATTCTTACACAGATGGTACTGACCAGCTGTTCTCCATCCCTACTAAGAGCAGAACAAAGGGAAATGTGTTAAATTGCAAAATTAGGTATTTTGTCCATGTACTAAATCACCTGGTCATCATTCTCTCATCTTCCACTCCCTGTTCAAGTTACCAACCTTTTCAGCTAAATGTTCATTACTAGGCATTTCATTTTCAATTCCATTTATTTCTAAATAGGAGGACTTGGGCATCCCTGTCCTTTGATTTATGGATATACAGTGTACTGCACAAGTCCTTCTCAAATCAGCTTCTATGATGAGACATTGCTTGTCAGAAGCATTATGCTGAGCAGCAGAATGAGGACAAATGCTGATACACTTTTCATTTCTAATCACAGCAAGCCCCTGATGCCAAATAATACTAAGGCTCACAATTTCTCAATATCATTTTATCTATGTCCCTCCTAGCAGCATGGTCACAGGACACTTGGCTTTCGGTTTTAGGGCAGCTCTGACAGCTAAGAGATTGAATAGTACAGGAGGAACTTAATTCTATGAAATGAACCTAATGAAAGCCCACAGGGTTAGCAGATTAGCAGAGTCTTGGGGCCAAGAAACAAAAGAAGGAGATGCTGAGAGAATTTGTCCATGGAGAGGGGATTGTGCTTAGCAGGGCTGACAACACAAGAAAATAGTCAAGACTTAGTGACATCAAGTTGACATGTGCTGAGGATTTGAATACTCATCTACGCCACTAGATACCAACAATTCAGGCTTCTTTTAGATTTTGAGGACGTTAGAAGCTGATGTGCCCAGAGCAATTAAACAAGGAAGACCACAATATGTTCCACCCAGAACCTAACAGCAAAATAAGAATTTAAAAGTGCACACTGGTATTTTTAAAAAGTGTTTATGTAGAAAGAAAACTGCATGGAATAGTCCACATACTTAAAGGAAGAGAACAAATGTTAACCCAGTCCACAATGACATCACACCACATCAAATAGAGAGATGCTGTTTCTACTTACATGAAGCTTTTGATTTTCTCAATTTGATTGTTCCCCTAGGATAAAAACTATTCTCAATGAAGAGACATCAGTCTTCCAGCAGCCCTGACAGCAGATAACTGCCTATACATTACTCAGAACAACAAAATATGTTTGTCTCTTTTACAAACACCATCAGCATCTCAGTAACAACCAATTCATTTGGCTTTGATTTTGCCATTTTCCCAGATTGTGAGAAGCAAAATAATCGTATGGATTTATGGCTCTGCCACTGCTCTTTGCAGTAAATAAGTGCATTCCCTGAAAGACTCACACAAAGAAAGTAACAGAGTAATGTGAGGGGACAGCTATTTTTATAAGACAAATACTACTAGAACCACAACATCATGAGCTTAGTAGTTAGACATTGATTTTTGAGTGTGAGAGCACCAGGTTGAAAAGATGACTACAAAAAAGACTTAAATTTATCTTCTTCCTACTACTAATAATTATTTTATTGAAAATTAAAATGAACAAGTGATTTAAAATTTTTTATTATTTAAACCTGGATAACTATTCCTTAAATGTGTGTATGTGCATATATATACATATACATATATATGTATATATTACATGTATATATATATATATATATATATATATATATACATATAATGCATGTATAGACATAATCATTATTCTGTTTTTTTAATTTATTTTTACTGTTTAGATGAGTATTTTATCTCATCCCTTACAACAGATTTATAAATATAAAACAGATCTGTAGTAAAATATTGACTTAGAAAGTCAAAACAAAGCAATAATGTCAGATTCCACAAAACACAGATATTCTTTTTTTTTTTTTCTTTTTGGTATCACAGTTTACGTTTATTGCCTGCTATTGTAAATGACAGTAAAAGAATCAGAGGATATGAAAAACAGTCTTGGACCCTTCCTCACTTGGAAGTTCAGGTGGGAGACAAGCTGGACCCATATTCAGTACTTAACTCGAAGTATGCCCAGGCCAGGAGCTGAACAGAGCCTGCACACTGCATACCCTGTCTTACTCTGAAACTGCTTGAGAACCGTAATGGAACATTCTGGTCAAACTTCTGTATTTTTTAAATCACAGATAAATGTTTCAGGACTTATATAAGAAATGCCCATATTTCTGGGCCTTGCAAGTGACATTGGCTTCAAAAGTTCATAAATTATTTCTCAGAGCCTTTAAGGGTGACAAGTTGTAAATTTGCTTACTTTGTCCTACACTTCCCTCCAGCCTCATAGCAACTTTCTCAATTTAGCGAATTATCTTTATCCAGCCATTTGAGTTGACAGGTAGGCAAAGGGAGCTGAGGAGCGCTGGTGGCCTAATTATCCCAGTGACCAAACTTCTAAAACGTTGGAGTCTGATAAAAAAAGAATATAAATGCAAGACATTCTCCTTGCTTATGTGGAAAATGGCATTATATCCTCTAGAAGTATACTTAATGAGATAGTTTAAATACTTTTGAAAGAAAGGGGCTTGATTACTACTATTGACATAGTTAAGAGCTCATTTATCATGGTTTTATGTATCTAAAATGCACTTTCCATACATAAGAATGGAAATCTGCTGGCTGATAAACTCTTAGAAAAGGAAGATTCTATCATATACTTAAATCTCTTTGAAGATACTGAGTGCTCCATGTGATAACTATTATAATTATAAGCATTTGTCAAGATGGTTTAAAACTTTCTTATCACGAAAAGCTTGATTATAACAGTGGGCTGATGTGGTTAGAAGCTCTATCATAGTGATTGCTTATAAGAGCCTAGGTCATACATTTGTAAAAGGGAAGAATGGATTTTGTGCTAAATGTGAGATGTCTAGAAAAGTTCTGTTTGTGATTTAAGTAGGCTAGAAGGACAGGGCTTAAACACAGGCTTGGAGGCACAGGCAGACTCGTCATTATCTCACAGGATTAATAATATGTCTGAGGCATTCGAAAGGTGGCAACGGAATTTGACAGTTTCCAACTGCTAACACTACATATTGGAGAGATTTGAGAACAGCTCAACATATCTAGATGTTATTTCCGTTATGATGTAACACATATTAAATATATTGTAAACAGCTTCGCATTTCTTTTTACCTTTAGTGATTCAGTAAATCAAATGAATTTTTAAGCTCAGTTTCAAGTTCAATCATTGCAATCACTCCAAATGATTCCCTTATCTATCTGAAATTTAACTAAAAAAATCACAATTTAAAATCCCTCAGAATCTATTGAAATTGGGAGTAGATTTTTTAAATGGTCATTTTATTTGCCCTTCCAAATGCTTCTTTGAGGAAAAAAAAAAGAGCCAAAAGAATAGAACCGTACAGACTTAATAAAGTGCTTATGTACAAAAAAAGTAAAAAATAAAACATAATGTTATTTGATATGTACAGCAAATCTATGGAGAGAAATGATGATTTTAAAAGACAAACATACAGTTTTAGAAGCTATGAAAGAATGGTTTTTCTACTGAAAAGCATTGGAAGCTTCTCAGAGAGCTATAATGTAAACTTTCAGAAGCTGAGGGAAGTATATAACTGAAAGAGTATGATATCACTTCAGAGTGCACCCGAGTTCAACTTCATGAGAAGCTACGTCACCTCTCTAAACCCATTTCTTATCAAGAGAAGGAAATAATACAAAGACAAATCCTTACCTTGCCATCCATTCTCTAGCTACTATATTTTCAAAATTCATCAGCTGATGAAATATGATGAAAGCTGCTTCATGTTATTGTGCCTGAAAAAATAAGTAGTTAGTGAAGAAACAAAAGGAAAATTTTGCAGTTGAAACTCTAGCACTGTTTTCAGACTTGAAGGCTCTAGAAGGATAGATACTAATTCTTCCCACTTCCTGACAAATTCTTGCTTTTAAAATGTCACCCAAATCAACTCCCCAGCAATAGTTTTTATTACCTTATATTCTGTTATTACATCATTACATTATAACAATTTTTAAATTATTACTTTATATTTATATTTACATTCATATTATATTATTACATTGTATTATGTTGTTACTGTTATTGTTATTATTATATTTATTTATGTGTCTAATTTATCTTCAAGTCTAGTGAATTCTAAAATTTTCCACAGAGCACACATAGAAATCCATATATGTGCACCACATGTGGTATAAATGGAGGAGCTTGCTTTGGCTGCTCCAAGAGCTGGAGATCTCTGGCTCAGTTTACCTGTGACCCATCCATGTATCACATGAGAAAGTTCTGCATAAGATTCTGGGATCACTGAGAGCAGGGTATTCATCTTCAAGTCCACAGCTCTTGAAACAGTGCCCTCAATAAGTGTGTGTAAAGAAAAAAATAAACACATTTATTACAGTGGATATTGCAAAGCCATTCCCAGACATGGCTCTAAACCAAATTATATATTATCTCCAGCTACTTGTCCCCACTTATATATACCTTATCCTAGGCCTTGAAGGACTCAAATATAGGTTTATGTCCTAGTCCTACAATTACTAGCTTAGTATGTGGTAAATATTCAACAAAAAAATTCTGAGTAAGGTATCTTCAACAAAGCAATGCCAGGATTTTGCTGTCACAGTCTTCCCATATATACTTTCAAAAAACTAGGAATGAACTTAGATCCTTCCCTCTGCTGCTCCTACATCCAGTTAAGCACTAAGTTGAATTCCCCCAATCCATCCATTTCTCTCCATTTCCAGGATCATTAAATCACATCGGGCTCTCACCATCTTTCTTAGAAATTTTTCATACCCTCCTAATCTCCCTCAAAGCATTCACTCACCTTTTTTCACATAGCAGCCTAAAAGAGGCTTCAAATACAAATATGATAACCTTACCTAAACTCTGTCAATCTGTGATTAATGTTCTTCGAATTAAAAAAATAAAGAAATTCTTAACATGGCCGATGGTGGTCTTGTGTGATGTGCTACCTACAGATTTCACTGGGCTCATCTAGCAACCTTCTCTCCTTCCCTATTATTTTGCAGTTACACCACTTTCTATTACTTGTCTAAATAATAGTAGTTCACTTTCACTTCATAGCAATGACAAATACCCTTTAAGTACAGATAAGAGGTCAAAATCTTGAGAGAAATTAACAAACATTTATTGGGTTCTTAACAGATATTCTGCTCTGACCTGGGCTTTGGAAGCACAAAGGTAAGCAAGATAGAAAAGGTGCCTGCTCTCATGTAGACTCTAAAGCAAGATTTCATTTGGCTGCAAATAACTAAAAACCTTATTCTAGTATCTTAAGTATGTAATGAATATTTTTCTCAAGTGCAAGAAGTCCAGGAGAGGCAAGCCTTGGACTGATACCATATATCAGTTAAACAATGCCATCTGTGACCAAGGCTCTTTCCATGTTTTAACTTCTCCTTAATACAGAAAGAGTGATGTATTTCTTCCTTTCATTCTTGGCAACAAGGTGACCATTCTTTAAACTCTAAGGCAGGACCACAGGGGAAAAAAGTGATATTTCTCACCCACCAAGAAAGCAAAATCACTGCAAGAAATACTAAGTAGACTTCCTCTTATAACTCATTTGCTGGAACAGTGCCACATTATGTCTCTGTACTACAGTGGAGGCCAAGATATTGAATTTTATTAGCTGGGCAATTGCCACACTGAATAAAACCAAGATTCTTTTATTAAGAAAAAAGGGGAAGGGTGAATACAGAATCTTATATGTGAAATTTACAGCCTGTGAGAGGAAGATAAATGCTGTGGCGAGCAGAATAATGCCACGCCCCCACTCATACACATACACTCAAAGATGTCTACATCCTACTTCTTAGTACCTGTAAATATGTTAGTTACATGGCAAGGGAGAACTAATGTAGAAAATAGAATTAAGGTTACTAATCATCTGACCTTAAAATAAGATTACCCTGGATTATCTGAGCAGACCCGATGTAATCATAAGAGTCATTAAATGTGAAAAAGAAAACCAGAGAGATGATAGTGAGAGAAGGACTGATGTTGTGGCCTTGAAGAAGGGAGGAAGAAGCCATGAATTAAGTAAAGAGACAGCTGTAGAAGTGGAAAAGGCAAGGAAATGGATTCTCCCCTAGAACTTGCAAAAAGAAATGCATTTTGCCAACACCTTGATCTTAACTCAGTGAGATTCATGTCAGACAGACTTCTGACCTACAGAACTATAAGGTAATAATTCTGAGT
>NW_011888878.1:4847850-4880468 GCF_000151845.1 Pteropus vampyrus
CTAATCATCTGACCTTAAAATAAGATTACCCTGGATTATCTGAGCAGACCCGATGTAATCATAAGAGTCATTAAATGTGAAAAAGAAAACCAGAGAGATGATAGTGAGAGAAGGACTGATGTTGTGGCCTTGAAGAAGGGAGGAAGAAGCCATGAATTAAGTAAAGAGACAGCTGTAGAAGTGGAAAAGGCAAGGAAATGGATTCTCCCCTAGAACTTGCAAAAAGAAATGCATTTTGCCAACACCTTGATCTTAACTCAGTGAGATTCATGTCAGACAGACTTCTGACCTACAGAACTATAAGGTAATAATTCTGAGTCGTTTTAAGCCACTAAGTATGTGGCAATTTGTTACAGCTGCAGTACAAAACTAATATATACACCAAATAAAATAATCACTCCAATAACTGATGAACTACAACTTCCATGAATGTTATAAGCAGTGCTACGAGACTATGTTAATTTGACTGGGAATAAATGTCCAAATGCCTATATTTAGCATATAAGGACCTTCTAAATGTAGACTTTTCATGCCTTTTTGATCCCCTGCTTTGATTCTCACCATCTTTTCTTGTTTCTAACCATCATTTTCCAAGTTAAACCCTTAGTACTCAGAATACCACCCAACACATACTAAAATCTTAATAAATTAACTCATTAATTAATTATTAATGAATTAATTTATTAATGGACATCTAAATATTTAATAGTTATATATGTGAGTCTGAAACATAAGATATAGATTTGTAACTCGTAAATGTTTAGGTGTTAACTATTCTGATAAAAGAATTGAGAAAGACAGGAGATTATAGAAAGAAAGAGAGTCAAAAACAGAACTTTGGAAATTATCGACCTTTAAAAAGTAGGCAGAGGTGATTACATTAACAATGTTAACATTAAAAGATACTAGGTATTTGATAAAAAATCAAGATTTAAAAAATTTAGATGATTTCATTAGACTATTGGAAAACACATAATCACAACCATATGAAATGCACACAAAGAGCTTGGGGAAAAATTGATCAAAATGTAAACTAATTGTGTTTTGATAGTGTATATATTAGTCACAGTATACTGTGAACAATAAAGAATATTATTTTGTTCTTTCTATATTTCAATCTTATGGAATAAAATTTAATCAGATTTAAAAAAAAAAAAAGTGTTTCATGATCTACTTTAAAATGATTCTATGTTTCTCCCTTTAAATGTCCAAAGATAAAAAATCTATCTTCTTATCTTGAGTATAGAACTCGTTCTACCTTGACCCTTGATGATGGCCTCCCCCATCACTCCTTGCTCACTGCAATCCTCTCTTTTCACATACTTAGATCCAGATACAAATCCCATCCAATGCCTTAACTCTGATTACTCTATCTTCCCTCTGGCTCTATACATAGCTATTATATTACTGCTGACTGCATTCCCTATGCCATGCTCCCCATACCCATTACCATTTATCAACTACTAATTTGTACTTCTTTAAACTTTACTGCTTTCTCCCACCACCCCGCCCCCCCCGTACCCTCTCTTTTGGCCATCACCAGATTTGTCCTCTATATTTGAGTCCGTTTTTGATTAGTTTGTTCTTTTTCTTCCTTAGATTCCACGTGTAAGTGAATTACAATGTTAAACAGAAGAGGTGAAATCATTTGGTATTTATCTTTCTCTGTCTCACTTATTTCCCTCAGCATAGTAACTTCTAGGTCATTCCATGTGGTTGCAAATGGTAGGATTTTATTTTTTTAAGACCGAGTAATAGTCTATTGTATATGTGAACCATAACTTCTTTATCCAATCATCTATTGATGGGTACTTTGATTGCTTTCATATCTTAGCTATTGTGAATAACAACAGTACCTCTGTGAACATAAGAGTGCTTAAAACTTTACAAATTGTTGTGGGGTTTTTTGGATAAATACTCAGAAGTGTAATTGCTGAGTCAAAAGGTATACCTACTTTTAATTTTTTGAGAAACCTCCAAACTGTTTTCCATAGCAGCTGATACAGTTTGCAATCCCACCAACAGTGTATGATGTTTCTCTTTTCTCCAAATCTTCGCCAACACTTACTGTTCGTTGATTTATTGATGTTAGCCATTCTGATAGGTGTAAGGTGATATCTCATTGTGGTTTTAATTTGCATTTCTCTGATGATTTAGTAACCATGAACATCTTTTCATATGTCTATTGGCCATCTGTATTTCCTCTTTGGAGAAATATCTATTTATGTTTTCTGCACATTTTTTAATTGGATTGTTTGGGATTTTTGTTGTTGAGTTGTACGAATTCTTTATATATTTTAAATATTAACCAGCTGTCAGATGTATCATAAGTGAATATCTTCTCCCATTCAGGAGGTTGTCTTTTTGTTTTGTTGATGGTTTCTTTGCTATGCAAAAACTTTTTAATTTGATGTAGTTCCACTTGTTTATTTTTTTCCCTTGCCTGAGGAGATATATCTGAAAAGAAATTACTAGTAGCAATATCAGAGAGATTATTACCTATGATTTTCTCTAGAAGTTTTATGGTTTCAAGTCTTACATTTAAGTCGTTAAGGCATTTTGAGTCTTGTTTATGATGTGAGAAGAAGGTCCAGTTTCATTTTTTTGCATGTATCTGTCCAATTTTCACAGCACCATTTATGAAGATACTGTCTTTACCACATTGTGTATTCGTGCCTCCTTTGTCATATATTAAATGAACATATAAGCATGAATTTATTTCTGGGCTCTCTATTTTGTTCCATTGATCAATGTATCTATTTTTATGCCAGTACCATGCTGTTTTGAATACTGTAGCTTTGTAGTATAGTACCTGTAGTATAGTACCTGTAGTATAGTACTTTGCAGTATAGTTTGATATCAGATAGTGTGATACTTTCAACTTTGTTCTTTTTTCTCAAGATTGTCATGGCTATTCAAGGTCTTTTATAATTCCATGTAAATTTTAGGATTATTTGTTCTAGCTCTCTGAAAAATGGCATTGGTATTTTGATAGGGATTGCATGGAATCTATAAATTGCTTTGGATAGTATGGCCATTTTAATGATGTTGATTGTTCCTACCCATGAGCACAATATATGCTTCCATTTATTTTTAACTTCTTCAATTTTTTTTTTTATTTCAATGACTTACAATTTTCTGAGAACAGATCTTTTACATCCTTGGTTAATTTGATTGCTAGGTATTTTATTGTTTTTGATGCAATTGTAAATGAAGTTGTTCTCTTTCTTAAAGTTTATTATTGGTGTATAAAAATGCAGCTGACTTCTGAATAACAATTTCATTTCCTGCTACTTTACTGATTTCATTGATCAGTTCTGACAGTATTTTTTTGTGGAATTTTTAGGGTGCATTATATATAATATCTTGTCATCCGCAAATAATAACAGTTTTACTTCTACCTTTCCATTGGGAAACTTTTTATTCCTCTTTCGTGTCTTATTGCTGTGGCTAGGACTTCAAATATACAATGTTAAACAGAAGAGGTGATAGTGTGCATTCTTGTCTTGTTCCTGATCTTAAGGAAAATGCTTTTAGCCTTTCCCCATTGAGTATGATGTTAGCTGTAGGTTTGTCATATATGACCTTTATTTTGCTGAGGTATATTCCCTCTATTCCCACTTTGCTGAGAGTTTTTATCATAAATGAATGCTGGATTTTGTCGAATGCTTTTGCTGCATCTATTGATATGATCATATGATTTTTATATTTCGATTTGTTAATGTGGTGTATCACATGAATTGATTTGCAGACATTGTACCAACCTTGCATTTCAGGAAAAAATTCAACTTAATCATGATGTATGATATTTTTAATGTATTGCTGAATTTGGTTTGCTAATATTTCATTGAGGCTTTTTACATTAATATTCATAAGAGATATCAGCCTGTAGTTTCCTTTTTTTGTAATGTCTTTGCCTGGTTTTGGAATCAAGGTAATGGTGGCTTCATAAAAGGAATTAGGGAGTCTTTCCTCTTCTTGAATTTTTTGAAATAGTTTGAGAAGGATAGGTATTAATTCTTCTTTGAATGTTTGGCAAAATTTGCCTATTAAGCCATCTGGGGCAGGACTTTTGTTTTTGGGGAGTTTTTGTTTACTGATTTGATTTTGTTGGTGGTAGTTGATGTGTTCAGGTTTTCTGTTTCTTTTTAACTCAGTCTTGGGAGATTGTATGTTTCTAGGAATCTGTCTATTTCTTCCAGATTGTCCAATTTGTTAGCATATAATTGCTCATAGTATTTTCTTATGATCCATTGTATTTCTGTTATTTTCCTCTTTCATTTCTGTCCATAGTTATTTTCCTCTTTCATTTCTGATTTTATTTATTCGAATCCTCTCTGTTTTTCCTTGATGAGTCTGGCTAAGGGCCTGTCAATTGTGTTTATCCTTTCAAAGAACCAACTCTTAGTTTCATTGATCTTTTGTATTGTTTTTCTAGACTCTATTTCACTTATTTCCACTCTGATCTGTATTATTTCCTTCCTTCTACTCACTTTGGACTTCGCTTGCTTGCTGTTCTTTTTCTAGCTCTTTTAAATGTGAGGTTAGATTGTTTATTTGAGCTTTTTCTTGTTTCTTGAGGTAGGCTCGTATTGCTATGAATTTCCCTCTTAGGACTTCAAGATTTCAAGTCATTGTATTTTCATTTCCATTTGTCTTTAAGTATCTTTTGATTTCTTCCTTGACCATATTAATAACCCATTCTTTGTTTAGTAGCATGTTTTTTAGCCTCCATGTGTTTGTGTACTTTCCCGTTTTTTCCTTGGACTTGATATCATTGTGATCAGAGAAGATGGTTGAAATTTCATATCATTGTGATCAGAGAAGATGATTGAAATGATTTCATTCTTCTTAAATTTATTGAGACTTGTTTTGTGTCATGACATGTGGTCTACCCTAGAAAATGGTTTATGTTCACTTGAGGAAAATGTATATTTTGCTGCTTTGGGGTAAAATGGTCTGAAAATATCTATTAAATCAAATCACATTTATTGATTCTTTGCCTGGAAGATCTGTCCATTGGTGTAAATGGGATGTTTAAGATTCCCACTATGAGTGTATTACTATTGATCTCTCCTTTTATGTCAGTCAATAATTGCTTTATGTGTGTAGGTGCTCCTGTATTGTGTGTGTATATGTACTTGGATTATGTCCTCTTGATATATTGATCCCTTTATCATTATGTAATGCCCTTTTTTGTCTCTAATTATAGCCTTTGTTTTAAAGTCTATTTTATCTGATATTGATATTGATACCTTAGCTTTTTTTCATTTACATTTGCATGAAATATCTTTTCCCATTTTTTTACTTTTGGTCTGTGTCATTTGATCTGAAGTGGGTTTCTTGTAGACAGCATATGAATGGGTCTTGTTTTCTTATCCATTCAGGTACCCTATGCCAAGTAATGCCATCTTTCCCCACATGAATCTTGCCTGAGCCTCCATCCCTCCACAAGCACCCAGAATGTATGTCCACAGGCAAAAGGGCCTGTGTGTGGTCCCTTTAAAGGCATGTGTGGATTTCAACATCCTTCCATCTCACCCTGAAGGCCAGAATTCCCTCTGATTTTTACAGTCAGTTTTTTTGAGAACTCTTCTTTCCTGAGCTTGGATCCTGGATAAGGTTAAGACCCCTTCTCCTTCAAGGTAGTCTCTGCATCCTCACTCTCCCTCTTAATGCTCTACTGCCACCCATGGGTGTAGGTTCAGCCCCAATTCGCAACTTTGCTCTCCTACTCACTTCGACATGGCTCCCTCTTTATATTATTATACATATGTGTTATAATCAGTTGGACTTAAGGTGATTCTCCACGTTAATTATTTTATAATTTGGTTGTAATTTTTTCCTGAATAAATATTTTAATTCAGCTCCCGTAAAGCCATCAGATGTTTGAAAACGTTTTTAACATGAATCAAAGAGTCTAGTTTTAAGAACTTAGCTATGAATGGGTGAGATCTTATCATTTAATATAGTCCCCAAATGAGTAACAGAATGTGTAAAATGAAAGGAAGTTTACTTAGAGTTTGAAATTCTTCTGTTGTACAATTCTGTTTATTTTCTTTGTTCAAGTTATAGCCATTTTCAGATTCCATTTCAGGAGCCAACTTCTTAATTTAGGTATCAGGCTAACCATTCAGAGCAAAAGATGCACGAGGAAAAGCAATACCAGGTTGACAGGAGGACAAATAGCCAGAGATCCAACCAGTAAGTGTTTTGGAAACCAATCTGCCGTGGACCAAGGTGCCACTTTGTGGTTCTGCTTCCGCCTTGTACCTTCACCTAGACCTGGCTGCTAGTGGAGCCATCCCCACTGTCTTCCACGGCTTCACCCGCTTCCATGTTTCACCAACTGTCCTGCTGTACTCTGAGCAGCTGCAAAGCCCCACGTGTTCTATAATTTGGTTGTACTTTTAATGCAGATCTGAGAGGAGGCAAACTCCACTTTTACCTAGTTTGCCATCTTGACCCCCAACTGAAGGTAATTTTTAACCAAAGATACTGCCTTGAGACGATAAATGCAGTAAGAAATAAAAAATTATTTTTACCTTTTCTATCATTTCATGTCTTATTTCCATACAATAAAGATTAATTGTAATTTTCTTCTTATATTACAGACCTTAAAGCATCGCTTAGCCCATTACAACATATATAACATGTGACATTGTGACACAGGTTGAATATACCCTGAATAAGATACTTGAAGGAGCTTATTCCATTTTGTGTGGAAGTGTGGTTGAGTTTCATTTTAGAAATTATCAATATTAAAGTATCTCATATAAACTTGTCTAAAATGTTTTTGTTTTAATTTTATTCTGAAAGGGAAAGCCAAGCCTGAAGTTTTCATTATATACTCAAAGAATTAAGATTATTTGGGGTTTATGGAAACCACATTTTAAGATATCTGCGGTTTAATGTTTTCTAGAGATTAAAAATACTGGCATAAGTAAAAAAGAATACTAATGTTCTATTAAGTGAAATCAATTCATTATGCTGTTGTTGGACAAAGAGAGCAGAACCTTCCTTCTGGGTATCACTCAACTATGTAAAATCACTGGTATCTATGGTTTCCCACAATTCTTTAATGTTATGATATTTAGATGCTGTCATATTCTCCTCTCCCACCACCACCAATTCTTTATTGGCTTAATGTTCTTGATGCTTTGTTTTTCACTAACATAAAAAATTTTAGGTCTTGTTCTTATTCAAAGCAATTACTTTCATCAATGCATCACCTACTGGATAGTGCATCCTTGCCCCTTGCTAAGGGTTCGATTATATTCCTCAATAAATCTGTGTGTTGAAGACATACAGCATGTCAGAATATAACCTTATATGGAAATGGAGTCATTGTAGATGTAATTAAGATGTAGTATTAGCGTGGTCCCTAATCCAAAATGACTATTGTCCTATAAAAGGGAGAAATCTGAACAGAAACAGACAGACATAGAGGGAAGAAAATGTGAAGAGACAAAGGAAGAAAAGTCCTTCCTGGAAGAGAGGCTACCTTCACAGCCCTTTGCATAAACCAACCCTGTTGACAACTTGATCTTGGACTTCTAGCCTCCAAAACTATGAGACAGTAAACTTCTGTTCTTTAAGCCACCCGGTTTGTGTGCTTTATTGTGGCAGCCCTAACAAACTAATACACCATTTTTTAAGCATAATGAAATTTTTTAATTAAATTCAGAATTCCAGAACTTCACTCAAGCCGTATGAAATTCAATATTCAAGTCGTTTTTTTTCCAAATCAAAGATTCTTTTTTAAAAATATATATATATTCCTATAGAAATCTTCTTCTCTCCTTAGTTCTTCTCTCTGATTCCCCAAGTCTTATTTGAAATGTCTATTTCTGAACATGTTTCACTTCCATTATTTTTAGAGATAGCATCCAGAATTAATTGTAGAAGTCTATACCTTGATGGAAGAGTCAGTCACTTTCTGTCTCAGCTTCCTCGTTTGCAAAATGCATTAAAAATTATCACACAGAATGTTTTTGAGAATTAATCAAAAATAACATAAATGAAAGTGTTTAAGTCATTACTGATGTTTCTGTGTCATTTGCAACAGCATCTCTGATGATTCACGAAGTTGTAGTAACTGTTTTTGTCACCACACACTTGATTCACGAAGTTGTAGTAACTGTTTTTGTCACCACACACTTAAGGTAAATGTCTCCAAGAAATATAAAATAATATCTCTCAAATCTTTATCCAGTGTCATCACTGATGCTCAAAGGTCATCATTATATAAATACAGTTTGTATACTTTTTTCTTTTTCTACAATATTCATGCTACTGTGATAAAGTTCGTCTTCATGTACTGACCTCACATACAAGCAGGAAAGATTTTTCTGCAATTTAATTACCCAGAGAAGCTTAGAGTCATCTGTGAACTTGAAGATTTTACTGAGTACTTCATCTTCCCAATCACTTATAAAAAACCTTAAATGAAGCCAGTCCTGGCAATAATCTTCCAAACCTGAGTGCTGGGAATGGGTTACAGATGTGCTGAGGTGCAGATGCGTAAGGAGCATGAATGAACAGTGACAAAAGCATTTTTTATAGGTATTGTGTAAGAAAACACCTTAAAAAGAGCTTTTGTTAAGATCATTTTGTTCATGAAAGTAGTTGTTTGAGCCCTTCCCTTTTTCCCATCAATAAACTGGTTGTCTACTCACAAAACCATATTCTCTTGAATTTCTAAGCAACTTGTGGAGTATGTTTGTATGTGTGAATGTGTATTTTCTATTTTTAGTTGACTTCGGCAAAACAATTTTCAGATGTGTTATGGTCATAACAACTGAGAGTCGCAGGAAGGATGCAATCCCACATGATGTGTAGAATCAGTCACATAAATAAATAAGAAGTGAAGGTTGAAGAGCTCATGAGATATCACTGTCAGATCTCAAGTGACAAAAACATTTTATGTTCATCCTGTGGAACTGTATTGTTATGAAACCTACATACATTCATAAGCCTTGTAAATGTTACCTTTATTTTACATCTACAGGATATTTCTTGGGCCAATCCAAAAGATCATCCCATTTAATGAGTTTTTGGGTTTTTTTTGTTTTTTGTTTTTTAATATACGTCTGGACAAAGAAAACCTTTCTGAACAGATATGGAGTTAAGAACTCTTCCCTTAGAAGATTAAGAAAGAAAAAAGAGGTTGGTGATAGGAGGGAAGGGGACAGTGGTTTAGTGGCTGGATAAGAATACCCAGAGTGAAGGTGAAGAGGGAGCAAACTCAAGCAAGGCTGGGACATATGTTAGAAATCTCATAACCAAGACAGAAAAGTGACAGGCTTATTTCAATGGTTTGGACACTAAACCTCCCATAAGAAAGGGTTAATTTGTAAGTGGCTCAGTAAACAAGCAGAAAAAGAAAAGAGCAATAGTGAGAGAAAAAGAACAAAAATGAAAGAACAAAACAAAAGCAAAAGAAAACTCTAGGTAAGGCAATCCAATTCATGTCTTAGAGTAACATCCATTGCTATGTGAAGATAGCTTCTATATATGCCTGTGGCAAAATTCTATTTGAAACTTAAAAAAAAAACTCCTATGTATGCACACACACACACACACACACACACACACACACACACAAAATGCTTTGAATAGTCTGCATAAATATCTTTCCTGTGTATAGAGAAAATATATAAGACTTATTTGAAAGTCAATTATATTGCATATTGCACCGTTATTGTGCTTTCCCATAGTGTCATAAGCAAAAATTTCAAGAATATTACCTCTTTGGATTAGGGTCTAAGGGAGAGGAGATTAAAGAGAAAAGACAGTGTTGAATAACATGAAATGATGTCCTTGTCCTATGAGACTGGCATATGTTCCAAGCTGAATTTTTTACTAATTGCTTTTGTGGGGGCCTTTGAGATTCCCTCTCTACTCCCTCCTAGTATAATACTTGTAATGCACATGATACCAGAGTCCTTTTCAGCCTCAAAAACAATAGTCAGACCCTTCCTGAGCTATGAAACCCCAGAATTATTTTGGATAGTTTCTTTTCAAAATGGATTGAAACAGGCTCCCTTCAGTTGGTTGGGTTGGGAGGTTTCCATAGGATTCCTTCTAGTTGACATAAGATGTGAAAAGAATCGGTTCTCTTCCCATCTCAATAGAAGGGAGAACACACAGTTGTCCAATGCTCCTTCTAAAGGAAGTCTCCCTCATTTATTTTTTGCCTCACTGCTTTTATGGTTGGAGATGAATGATCATTAATATAGCATAATCAATTTAACTATCTCTTAACATGTCTCAGTTTAATGGTCTAGCACTTTTCCTTGAAACTTTTGGGATATTTGACATCTATTGCATTATTATTGGCCTTGGGGGCTTCAGCCAAAATTGAATAAACAAGAATTATATTTATAGGTTGCTTAACCTTAAATTGTGATATTTGAGGTTAAATATGGTCTATATAGGTAATTCTCTATTTCAACATAATGAATGTCTCATCACATCCATATTCCCCTCCATTACTATTACCACCCAATTTTGTCAGCATAGAACTTTTTCAGCAACTCTTCTCCATCAACTAGAAATTTTTAAGAGTGACCTAAGAAAATTACATATAATAACTCAACTCTTTCTTTTTACCTAAAATTTTAGTTCTTCAAACAAGTGAACAAAACACATACCTCATTTAACGTTCTCAAATTTACAAGCTTCCAAGTTAACTTTTATTATGAAAGAACAGAAACAATTGTTACTTACTTTCCCACTTGGAAAGATCACCAAATGCACTAGGGAGAAAGAAATTTTTCTATTATTTATAAAATGACAGAAGGAATCTACTTAGAAAAGCCTCATGTTATTAAATCAGATGCAGGTTCTGTTGTTATCATGCCATTTTATAATGACTGTCACAGCTGCTGGCCTGTGACTTTTACCTAAGCTTAAATTCCTTCAAAAATATCATACTTCTATAATCTTGTGTAACTTTTATTATTTGTACCTCTCATTTTTAGCAAATGAGAAATACAAATGTGTTACCAGTTTTCTCCTTTTGACTTGTATTGCAATTGAATTGTCATGTTTATTTCTGGTCCTCCAATTTCTATAGATTCTGTGGTCCTTGTGTAGGGAAACATACAATACATTGCAGTACAGTTTTCTATTCTCCTCTGTGTCTCTCCAGCATTTACACAGTAGAAAAACTCAATAAATGCACATAGAGCGAGCTAATGAAGGCTACTGCTCTTGAATGCTGAATTCTCAATGTTTGCATTACTTTATTTAGCTATAATATCCATTTTTGAGATTATTCAAATCAACAATAGCTGGAAAAGCTACCTTTTTTTTATTTTGCAGGAAGAATAATATGCATTATAGTTAACTTTAGGAGCAGTTCTTTGATTTATTGTTCTGACTTTTTAGCTTATTGTAAAAATGAAATTCTTTTGATATATACATCTTAGGCTAAAATAAGAGAATTTGCTTAATGTTTAAGCTCAAAAAATTGAAAATTTTATATGGAGAGCAGTATGCTCCTCTAATGATTCCTTTGTTGAATAATCATATCAGAATGCCAAAGAAGTAAGTATAAGAATATATCACAGCTTTTGTAAGATAAATTATTCCAAGAATATGGAGAAATTTAAAACAAATGATATCTTATAAAATTCCAATAATTTATATAATTCTTAAAGTAATTTGTCTTTTCATTTAGAATCAAACTACAGATTTTCCCAGAATAGGTAACCACAATTTAGAAATAGAGACAATCTTATAAAAAGACTAAATTAAAAACAAGATACTTTATTCACAATAGGTAGCTATTTTTTTTAATAGATGTTCTTTTTTTCTTCTGGAGCTCGAAAGAGAGTTAGTCAAATTGTTTTGTTTGTATGTTTTTGGAATTTACTGATTGAGATGATGATTATATTTTCAGGAATCAATAAGTGTTTGATTATATTGACCTCAGATAGTATCTTCTTGTGAAACTTCCAGAAATTCTTGTAATTCTTTATGGAATATCTGTGCTAAATGGAAATAAATTGTAAAAGAGAAAGATGAACAAAACTTAAAAGAAGTATTCACAAATGGATGATTTTTTATAATTGGCAAGTACTTTGCAGGACTAGTAGAAATTTGCTTGCATTTATAAAGAAACAAGTTATCAAAAAATATTAAATATATGAACACTGTCTTTATTATCCAAGCAACAACTGCTGCTGACAGGAAGTGAATGTTTAAATAAGATAAGTCAGAAGTGTTTTGAGATAAGAGAAATGGATTATACTGGGAAATTCCACGATCAAATGCACTCAGAGGAGACCAAGCAGAGATAAGCAATGTCACATAAAAGATACGAAATTCTGTCAGTCCTGTAAACCTTATTTTAACCAAACTGAAGTGGTGAGCAGACTTAAAAATAATAGTAATAATGCTTCTCGGTCAAAATGAAGTTGTTATAGAAAATAAGAATTATAAAGGCAAATATCCAAAGTAAAAATTAAGTCAACTGCCTTCAGGTATACAAGAAAGATTGGCAAAAATATTTCTATCACTGTATAAATAAATGAGCTGGGATTAGCTTTAAGCCATTACACATTTAAGTCATATGACCAATTATCCCTGTTCTAATTTTATATTTTGGCTTCTCAGAATGAGCTGATTCTGCTATCATCAATATGTGGTCCATATAACAATTACTCTGCTTATTCTAAACAAACCAACTGGCATTCAGGATTTATACACACTTCAAAGACTCTGATGAATTTGCTAATACAATATCTGCTTCTTACGAAGCTTCTTGAAAGACAGACAACAGCTTTCTCTGGATTTTACAAACTTTTCCAACGTCTTACAGGAAAAACTAAGCCTTTTAAACATTTAAATTTCTATTTCTATATCTGTATTCTAGTTTAATCTATCAAATCCCATAACAGTTGTCTATCTAAAGTAAGAGTAATCATAGTCAATCAATCAATATAGTACTCCAAATTCAACTTAAGTACTATTTTACAGCTCTTCTGAGAACTATCATATACCATTTTTTAAAAAAATTGAGGTATAATTGACATATTATATTAGTTTCAAGTACACAGTGTAATGGTTTTATATTTTTATATATTGAAAAATGATCACAAGAATCTAGTTAACATTCAAAATCATACAGTTACAAATTTTTTGTGTGTGATGAAAACTTTGAAGATCTACTCTCTTAGAAACTTTCAAATGCAGTATTATTAACTGTAGTCACCAGGCTGTACATTATATCCCCAAGACTTACAAATTTTAAACTAAAAATTTGTCATTTGAGACTCTTCACCCATTTTTAGAATTATAAAAGTAGGTATTACAGGAAAACAGAGAATTTTAAAATATATCATTTTTTTGGTGAATGTGTTTTATATTGAAGGGTAAAAAGGATGCTAAGAACAATTTAAATTCAGTTGTCCATTTGTTACACTTTAGCAAGTAGAATACATGTGTGGACTATATGTCCATTTGTTACACTTTAGCAAGTAGAACACATGTGTGGACTATATGTGCATGTTGTCAAAACATGTCTAAATTAAGTATCACTAAAGTTTATTATGTTTTAGAAGTTTGTAAAAAGCGAGAAGACTGTTAAGTATTACTTCCACAAAACAACCAGCTCATAAAAGATATTCATGAAGTAGAAAATTATTTTGCTGGAAGTAAAATTTTGTACCTAGACTTAAACAATTTGGAAAAACTTAAAGTTCAGTTTTATAATACTTGGCATAATAATAAACTATGAGATAACATAATTGGAGAGTAAAAGCCTTCTAACATTTGAACATTTTAAGCCAATATTCTGTTCATGCAAATTGTATATATTAGTATAGAATGTTGAAATCATGGAATGGTTTTGACAAGCTATAGACTTAAAACAGCTCTGATTATGTGTAGGTCAGAACAGACTGGGTTTACTACAATAATAAACAAGCTCAAAAATTTCAGCATATATATTCTCTATGTCATACATCCATTGCAAATTGGCTAGGCTTCCATTCTACATAATCACCTTCTTTAAGTAAGGGCCTAGGCTGATGGAGTTATTGCCAGATGGCAATGAAGAAGAATAGAAAACAGTAAAACATTCACGGATGGGGAAGTGAAACTCTACTTTGTACCCAGCAAGGGAGGAAAAAGAAAAACAAGTTTTTAACAGCTTTAATGACTTTGAAAAGCAATAATAACATGTATAATTCCACATCATATTTTCAACAAAAAACTTGTTGAACTGAATGGGAAAAGATCTAGAAAACCAGAAAGATCATTAGTGTTTAAAGAGATAAAAGGTAAGCAATATCTTTCTTGGTATGAAACAACTTGTGGGGTTAAAATTTTGTACTAGGTAAAAATAGAATTATAAAAAGAACAAGGTGTATATGTGTCATAGGGCTGGTCAAATGTAAGGTTATCTATAGTCTCTCCATAGGATTACACTATAATTCTTTTAATCGCAATAAAGTAGAACTTCTAGAATATCAAAAGACAGGAACCAGCTGCATGGTTTCCATCTCCTTTCATTCCTTAATACATGAAATGCCAACATTAGTCTCCTCTCCAATAAAAGCCCTCATCTAAGGTGGTATTCACTGATGTTTGCAACTATCTTAGGCCTCAAGTATGTACATTGCTTGGGGGCTGGAAACATATGGGGATAATATCTGAGGCCTCAAACAAAACCACTGCCAGTTTGACTCTTCTAGCAATGAGGAACAGCAGGTGTTCTGACTCCTATTCTGATTTCCACCAGAATAGAAATTATAAATGACCTGTAACTGGCATCTAATCACATTTTATTTCTGCCTTTATTTTAGATACAAAGGGCCATTAGTCTTACCAATTTTCTAGGAGTAAAAAAAAGCAAATAATCAAACATAATTTCTAGACAAAGGGACACTCAGTAAAGAAGTGTCATGTATTTTCTCTCACACAAACATATAGCCCATATTAGAGAAGAAGCACACAGACCTTGACATTACCTAACTAGAGTTATATACTCAGAGTTTATCTATCCCATCTGCTTTCTTAAAAAATATATGTGTGTGTGTGTGTGTATATATATATATATATATAAATCCCATCAGTGTAATTAAAGACTATCATGCCATACATTACATATATATAGAATGCAATATTGCATGAATGCAATATAGTGTGTATATATATATATATATATATATATATATATATATATATATTATATATATATATATAATGTATGGCATGATAGTCTTTAATTACACTGATGGGATTTTCTTCAAGGATTTTCTTTAATATAGGTTAGGCAAATATGATCAATTGTAAGCAAGAGACCTTAGAAATGTTCACAATGTTTAAAAGGGGGGTAATGTTACTGTTCATAAACAATTGCAAGGTTCAGAAAATGAGATTTATCACTGAATTTTCTAAAGGAGACACAATAAAAGCATTAAAAAAAAAGGGCCCAAATTTCTTAGGTGTACATATTCACTATAAAATTGCTGGATTAAAGGGCATACATGCATATGTTCTACCCAATAGAATTTCAGGGCAGTAGTATCAATATATACTCCTTACAGTAATATATGAGTATCTAGACTCTACATCTTCATGTATACTTGGTATATTTTGTATATACAGTGGTCAGGAGGACTACTGCTATGGTAGACAGATTTCTAAAATGGCCCCATTGTCTCAGTCCTGGCATTCATTCCATAATTTTGTTACATTACATGGTCTAAAGTATTTGGCAGATGTGATTAAGGATACTAATAAGCTGACCTTGAAATAAAGAGATTGTATCTAGGTGGTTCTAAACTAATCACACTAGCCCTTTAAAAGCAGAACATCTTCTCTAAGTAGTTGCAGAAGGAAAATTCAGAGAGAGTAAAGGCATAAGAAAGATTCAACAAGAGAGAGATCTTCTGTTGCTGGCTTTGAAGATGGTAGGGACATGGGTAAAGAAGCTGAGAGTGGCCCCAAACTGACAGCCAGAAAGGAAATATGGACCTTAGACCTAAAACCATAAGGATCTAAATCCTGCCAACAATCTGAATGAGTTGGAAGCAGATTCTTCCCTAGAACCTCCAGAAAGGAGACCAGACTAACTAATACCTTGACTGGGGCCTTCTGAGACCCTTGGCAAAGAAACTACTCATGCTGATGAACTTTTGACCTATTGAACTATGAACTAATAAATGGATGTTTTTCTAAGTTGCTAAGTTTGTGGTAATTTTGTTATACAGCAGTAGAGGACTAACACACTGTGATTGACCAGGTAATACAAGACCCTCCTAAACTAACCAGCTTTTATTCAGCTCTAGTCGATTGTTGTTAGAGAAAAGTGGATTCACTCCATGTTCCACTTTTGTGAGATGCTGGAGATAGATATTTTTAGATTAAATTTCCTATTTTTTGAAATTGTAAAGTAATTAAAATAGAAAAGCAAAGAAATTACTATGAAGCCAAATAAACCACATCTGAGGGCATCCAATTTGAAACTCTGGCCTAGCTGATGACTATAGTCACTTTCAATTCCAATGCCATGAATCTACTAAATGAATGTGATAGAATATTTCCTTTTTTAAAAAAATAATAAATGTAAATGTTGTAATATTCTAAATGGCTTCTAATTTTTCTTCCAAATGAAAGATTTATGATTTTCAATGCACTATTTTTTATTTTCTATGAGATATCTTCTTGTGCAGAGAATTATAGGGATTGACATTTCTGTTGAAAATTTGTTACAGTAAACCATTAGACAAATAATTTAAAAAGAAATATTTATGCTGTTGTATTACCTTTTTCTTTTAATAGAAATATGAAAATAATATGTACCAAGAAGACAGCTGTGTTTTTTTTCTTCTCATTAACATAGGTTGTAGTTAACATTGTGACCTCAAGCAAGTTGTATGAACTTGGGCAAATTTCTTAACCTCTCAGTGTCTAAATTTCTTGATTTATAAATTTATAGTAATAAGCAACTAATAGAATTTGTGGAAGGATTTTACAAGTCAGTATGTTTAAAGTACTTAGAATGTGACCAGAACATAGCATTCAACAAATATCAGTGATTTACAAACAGAAGCAAAGGAGTTCTAAATTATAAAGGAGATCATGCCTTGGCCAGGAATATCCAGAAGCTCTGTGTTGCTTCCATACTCTTATCCATACTCAAGTCTACCTTTTCAGGTCTTTTGTCTGCTTTGGTTCAATTTGACTTTATAGTTTAATGCATTTGGCTGATCAACATTTCCTAACCCCATGATACACCTTCGTTCTTATTTAGATTCCACAATCTGAAATACTAACAGTCATATTTCCTTTTTTTTATCCACCCTTAAAGGAAAACTTATGGACAAGTCTTCCACAAAACATCCCCAGATCCTACAAAGACTTGACTACTTATTTTCATAGCAAATGTTTAAACTTCAGATAAAAGCACAAGGCTGATTTTGCATTATAACCATTTATGTATTGATTTGTCTCATTTGTAGATGATAAATTTCTTACAAATAAATGTACTTTAATTACGTTCCTACAGAACTTAGTATGCCTTCTACATATTAGTATTAGGTAGTTAGTCAGCCACGAGTGATAAGAGCAAAGGCCCAGCTCTGTAACCATAGAAACTTCCCTTGAACACCTTCCTTAAGTACCTTCCAGAAATACCTCCCTTTTATGGTTGTAAATTATCCCAAATCCTAGAGCACCAAGGCTATAAAAGCTGCTAGCCAAACCAGCTACAAGCACATGCACAGAAAGTACTGCCTCTAACTTCAGCCTCATTATACCATAATTATATTATCATGACTATGCTTAGAAGTTCAGGAATCTAATTATAACTGACTGAATTCTGGGTAAGCACATGCACACTAGGCAAAGAGTTATATAGTAGCCAACTTTCAGTCAAAGTGACCTCACATACAGATCATCTAGGACATCCCATCATAGTCCAAATATAAACAGACCTTCCCATTTCTGCATTGTTACAGCTCTCCTGGCTGGAATCTTGCTCCTCTCTTAAGGTGTACTGTCTTATCTCTTCATCTCTCAAATTCCACAGGGCTGCAGCCTTCCCTAGTGTGGCCTATCTCCTTCTAAAATGTACTTTCAATAAATCTTACCTTTTCTCAATCTTGCCGACCTCTATTTCTTTGCTTTTTCGGTGGGGAAGAACCGAGCGACAATATGCAATACCACTGTCCTCCTCCATCTTCTCCCCCATGCCACTGGGGTGACACCGGATTTCATATCACCCCAGGGGGGACATTAGGGACTTAGTAAATGTTAATTAAATTGAACTTAATATGTTTAAAAGAAAAAGACAGACAATTCAACAACGAACAAACATAAGAGGAAAAATTACGCACTATTTATATATTATAAATTTAAACAGGCTTTGGCCTGATCATTTTTTAAGAATTTTGTTTTTGTTTTGTTATGTGTATTTATTTGAGTATTCACCTCTTTTAGGTTTAAAAGAAAAACAGCTGGGATGTGAAGTCTGTCAGAAGTCATTCCAAACAACATAAGTGTATTTATATCCTCGTAAATTTAGGAAAGTTTTCTATTCTTAAATGAGGTGGACATCCACCATAACTCAATAGCCTAAAGCTCCATTCATAAAATACACATAGTCTTTTGACAATGGCAAGAGCACAAAGGAAAAACTTTATAGCAATGAATGGAAAGAAAGTATGCCCATTTATTTAAGAGCATAGTATCCATTATAATGCAAAAATTGCCTTTAATGACAGCAGGTTAAACCGGGAAGGGTTTTCTTTTGCTCTCTGGGTATAATACCAAAGGCTGGATAAAAAAACTCGAGGGGGGATGGGGCGGGGTGCAGAGAAAAGAAGAATATAAATGGAAAGTTTCTTTCCATCCTTCCCAAAGGCAGATTCATCAATCTTCATTTAACTTGTGATTCTAATATACTATTTCATTTGGGGAACAGCTGCTGCTACTAAAGTTCTGTTTTTCTCCAAAGTAATCACATAACAGAATAGTCTGACAAGGGTGGTTCTCCTACAAATTCTCTTTGCTGTCTACTCCTGTAGATGCTGAAAATACTACATTCTCACTTCTTAGGACTTATTTCCAGCTAGGTTATGGGTTTATAAACCAGTGCTGGTCAAAGAAAACTTGTAAGGTTTTCATCCCCAATTAAAAAGACCTCTTTCTGCCCATGAATGTATTCTGTGAGGACATGCTTGTCACCCAGCAGTTATTTTGTAGCCACAAGATGACACACTTGAAAACTAAAGCCAAATCATCAAAAATGGAAGATGGAAGAACAGAAAAACATCCTTTTCCTTAAATAATACTGCTCAATTAGCAGATATTTGCTCTTGTCCAAAATATTCAAAGAAACATTTGGTCCACACAAAAAGGTCCTTGATATTTGGTCCTGTCCAAAATGTCCACACTTAGAAAATGTTTATGGATTCAAATAATACAAAACATTTATTTATAATTTTGGTTTACAGGATTAATACACAAAAATCATATTTTATAGTTCCAATAATTATGTTGTGGCTATGTTAGGCCAATAGACAGACATGAGCAAAGGAGGAATGAACCCAGAGATCTCCTTTAAGACCACCCTGAAACACCCATTTTACATTAAAAATTACCATTGCAAGGAAGTAAAAGCCACAAAATAGCCACTGGGGGCCATCCACAAACGCTTGCACAGTTTGTACATATACTGACCTTCTTTAACTTTAGTCTTATTATACCATCATTATAATATCATACCTATGCCCAGCAATTCATGAATCTAATTATAACAGACTGAATTCTGGATAACCTCATACTTAGTAAACAAGAGGTTACACAACAGCAAAAATGTCAATCTAAATGACTTCATATGCCAATTATCTACCACCTTCCCTATAACCACCCTTCATGGCCACAATATACAGTATAGTCCCAGAAACTTGTGCAGCTGCAGCCATTTCTGGCAAAGCTCATTTCTCTCTTGAAATGTATTTTAATAAACCCTACTTGTCCTAAATTTTGCTGATTTGTAATTCTTTACTGCTTCAAAGGAAAGAACTGAGGTCCCGTCAGTGCCACCAGGGCAATGATGAATTTAGATTGCCCCCAACGATAACAAGTATATTGCTAATAATAACCCTCCTTGTTTCGGTAGCCTACTTGGTTATAGCACATGTGGTTAGATAGATGAGTTGGGGTTTAAATCTTGCACAAGAGGGGGATTTGCATTGACTGTGTAAATCAAGTATCCCTGTGGATGTTTTGGACTGAACCAAATTTCAAGAAACTTTTAGCGTTGACCAAATTTTTCCATGGACATTTTGGAAGGGGTGAAATCTCAAACATCAAATATTAAGGACCTTTTGGCATAAGCCAAATGTTTCCATGGACATTGCTTTGCCAAAAGTTGAAACCTAAGAATTGCCAACTCTCAACTTCTTTTTATGTTAGGTCATAAATTTTATTGTTTAAGTCACTTTTAAGTTTGATATTCTTACTTGCAGCTGAAAACATTCTAATAGACATGAAATTTTCTCCAAGTCTAGATATTTCAATAAGAATACCAAGTCTAAAGTATTTCCTGAATGATAGAGTGTTCAAGATAATCACAACAAACTAAGGCTTATATTTCTTAATCAGTGTTTTTTGTTGTTTTTTGTTTTTCTCTATAAAGTCCTTATTAACAGCAAGATTCAGTTATAATGAAATAATGATTTAAGGGACATTTAAACTGAAATTATGTGACTGTCCTTATAAACTGTAGTACTTTGAAAGTTAAAACAGTAACTGTGCAGTTAAACATTAATATCTTGCAATTCCTGGATGTCCCCAGTGATTTACAACTCACCGAATACTGCTAATATATATTCTAATGTAAAACATGTCGATAATATCGTGTAAAAACAGTATCAGCTTACTTCCAAGTGAAACAGCAAGACATTTGAACTAGATAGAAACCTTTCAATTATTTTAAGGCAAAGAAATTGAAGAAATTTCTATTTCAAAACTTAATTGATATGTATTGCTAAATTGGGATTTGTTTGCCCTGAGGAGTTATCCAACCAGTCTAGGATGTAGGGTACCTCTTATTTAGAAAGCTGTGTCTTTACAGTCCTTTTTCACTTCAGATGAATTAGCAAAACCCCTAATCCTAGCATTCTTATCACCTAAGGCAGATACCACCTACCTGTACCAACAACAAAGTACACAGAGTTGGGAGAAAAGAGAATATATATATATATATTTGGCTTAACTAAAACAAAATAGAAAACTTTTAAGATGTAAAATTAGCAGTATCAGAATTTGTTGTTTGTGTATTTTACCTATTAAGAGACTTTATTTCATTCTTTTTATTATAAAATTTGCATAACTGGTTATGGTAGAATGAGGGCAAACAGTGGTTAACTGTATATTACAGAATAAGTGGAATGTGTAGCATTTACTTTTTGTTTGGAAGAAATGGGCAATAAAAGTTTAACTCTTTCTTACTTGGTAAAAGAAGGTGGGTCAGTTAGAACTATGACTATATATAACAGAAAACTCAATATAGACTAATTGAAGCTATAAAAAAACAACAACAACAACTACTATTGTCTTAGGTACTAAAGAGACTAGTGAAGCCTCTTATTCAGTTTGATCCAAGAATATATTTAGTATCATCTGGACTTGGTTTCTCTGTTGGGTTTGTTCTCAGGCTCCTAGTGCACAGCTTCCTCAGTTTAAGGCTCGCATCTTTCTCATTACTAAAAAGATTAAGAGAGAAGAGCCACACCTTTCTTTCAATGGTTCCAGAAAAAAGTCTCCTTTCATTTCATTTCTTCTAATTGGGTTTCTGTCCCTTCTTAAATCACAGTGACCAGAACACTGTTCCAGTAAGCCAGGAGCCAGTAGAAATTTCTGCACTGAACTATGCACTGAAAATAAAAGAGGGTGTTGTTCACTAGAATAAAATTGTGAATTTATTACCAAGAGGAGAGAGTGTGTGGTCACTGGGGAGCAAAGACAAAGATGTCCACTATCATTTTTTCTTTTTCAATTAGAGGAAAAGTAAGTAACACTAAACTGACATCCATTTTTTGGATACACAAAAATATAGTCATTTAATTATCAAGCAGCAAAAATCACTTTGTTTAAGGTTGATTAAAATTATACATCATTCCAAAATTTTTCAGTGTAAAATGTAAAATATAGTTTGTATGTGTTGACATAAGAAAAGTTCAGACCTGTGGAGAGTTTTTATGAGTTTATTTGAGCCAAATTGATGACATATGCTAGGGAGCAAAGTCTCATCTGCTCCAGAGAACATTTTTGTGCCTGAAATTAAGAAGAGAACACCACAAAGATTACGTGAAGGTGGAAGGAAGCAAGGTATGGATTAAATTATAGGAGAGTTAACAAGATTATGTACTCTCATGAGGGTTAATACTCCCTTCCAGGGAGTTTTACTCTGGCTTTTCAAAGATGGGTTAACTTAGATGAATAAGAACAATGGACAGGGCTGTCTTAAAAATCTTTCACTAAAAATGTTATAGGCCTGGGACATGACTACTCACCATGACCTGCCCAGTTAGGAATTTATGATCAGATCACCCTGTGAGGTTACTTTCCATAGAACCCCTTTTTTTCTACACATATATATTTTATTTTAATCAAACAACAAATCTATGTGGTGAAGTCTACCATGAGTTTAGCATTGCAAAGGTATTTTCATAGAAACAGAGAAGAAAGATATGACACCAGATACCAAACTAACCTAACTGGGTGGGAAAAGACTTCTTTACATGAAGTGGTGTTGCCTAATGGAATGGGAAATTCAATAATGTAAAATTGTATGTTCTTGCTGTGGAATAAGTGAGTGGATATAAAAAAACTTCAAAGAAGATTGGGAGCGCCAAGCCTGGCTAGCCTAAGGTCTCGCCGTGATCCAGGTCTGCGGCTAGGAATAGGACCCCAGAGTTAGAAAATATGTAAACATAATTCAGCTTATTGTATCACCCATGTGTGGCTGAAGGCCACTATTGTACTCTGCTAGGTGTGGAGCCATGCGGTCTCCTGGAGAGCAGAAAGGGAGCACAAGAAATGGGAGCACAAGAAGTGCATGCAGTACCATGTGCCCCAGCAATAGACTGCACTTCCCAACAGAACTGCGCTCCGCACAATAAAGTTAGTGCTTGCCATTTCATTCTCATGTCTGCCTCTTGTGCATTCTTCCAACTGGGCATCTCACCATCAAACTTTCCCTTCTCGATCAGCAATACCACTAACACTTGGCCCTAAAAAAGATTGAGGCTTAATTTAGAATCTTCAAGGAATTTTAGAATTTAATTAGATGAGATCAGAAAATAATCTGGGTGAAAGGAACAACAGGCTCCCCTTCCAAAATAACAGCATCAACAATAACAAAAAATCAATGAATAAAATATTTTTAGTGAAACAAAAAGGATGTTGGTTTTATAGGAACAGAATAGAAAACAAGCAAGATAGAAAGTTTTATGTCAGGAAATTGTGGAGTCGTTAAAACAGATAAAGAAAGACTGGCAGAATCTGGTGATAATGTGGGTAATAGAATTACACAGACCAGAGCTCAAACCCTAGTCCAGCCATTTACTAGGTGTGAGACCTAGTGCTAACTACCGAATCTCTCTGTGCCTCAATTGCTTTATTTGTTAATGAAGGTTAAGAAAACCCACATAAAAAGATTGTGAGGATTAAAGGAGACAATGCATTTGCATTTAGCACAGTCCCTGGTAAGAGTGGAAGAGGGACGATAAGTTGACCTGAAATGCCTAAACAATACTTATACGTCTTGCTAACTGATCAGTTAAGTGGTAGAAGGTCTTTTAGCAGAGCAGTTAAAAGCTCTGAAAGTGAACAACATTGTTTCATGTTAGTATTTTGTCATTTATTAACTGTGTGACCCTAAGAGTTGTGTATCCACTCCAAACCTCAGTTTCTTCACCTGTAAAATAGGGTTATTCACAACAGCTGCCTAGTGTTCATGTGCAAAGTGGAAAAGACCAGCCATATGAAATGCTGAGCACAGAGTACCATTTAGTAAGTGCTTGACTCATGCTACATGTTTTCATTTACTCTATAAGAAGAGGAGAAATCTGAGGACTCCAAGAGACTTAGATCAAATCTGTGAAAGAGTCAGAGACCTCAGGAGGGAAATTGATTATAACACAGCAGAGACTGGCTTCTGCTTTGGATATGTTGGGTAGTTTATGGTACAAAATAATCTCTAGATAGAACAGCCAAGAGGGCACTGAACACGTGGAAGGTCACTAACTTGGAAGAAAACAAGGGACAGAACAAGAGAGTAGCACTGGGGAGGCAAAGATGGCAATGCTGAAAGAGTATACATAAGCTCCCTAGAGGAAAAAACAGGGAGATTAGAGAGAAGAGGCTTCTGCCTTCTCCTACTTAAAGAGAATAAAGAGAATAGACAAGGGTCCCAAAATTCATTTATGCAAACATATAATTTGAATAATTTGAACTATGTTTAAAATTGTGTTTGTTGTTGGCCTTTTATCTTGCTGCAAGAATATAATACTCTGTAATTAACTAGAAAGTTCAATAAAAATGATTTTAATTTATATAGTGTCTGTGAACACTTTCCTTCAAATTAAATCATGCAGAAGTAATGTCCTTAAGCACTACATTGTAATTAAGAATATTTATGAGATTATAATATAATGATACATATTTTGAACTTGCTTACTTAGTTCTGTAGGTTGTGCCATTTAATACCACAAAAGAAAACGGAATTTATTCTCCTTGATATGTGTCAGTTATTCTGTAATATTTGCTAGAGAGCATTGCTTTCTACATAGTTTCTCATAGTTTCTCAAGTGATTAATTTGGTAGAATCTTTTCTTTTTTTCTCAGTGATGCAACTCAATGCGCATACACTAACAATCACCAAGACTCATTGCTTCTATAGCTTAATTATCTGTCAGAACTGTCTCATTTCTACATTCCCAGCACCACTGCCTTAATCCAAGCTGCCATTTTCCCTTGTCAAGACCACTGCTATGGCCTATAAAAGTATTGCTGCTTCCACTCTTGTTCTCCAATTCTTCTTCATGCTGTTATCTAGAGTCATATTGTAAAAACACAAATATCATCACAAACACCTACTACTTAAAACCCAACAATTGCTTCTCTTGGGCCTTACAAAATTTCATCTTTCACCACTCTCGAATTGGCACTCTATGCCCTAGCTATACTGGACTTTTTCCAGTTTGTGGCACATCCCTAATTATCTCTCTCACCTCCCGGCCTTAGAAACACCTAAGACGACTCTAACTATTTCACTTCGGCAATCTTCAAATAGAAAGTTTAAATTTCCCTTTCCCCAGCAATCACTATCACTCAAATCAAGATAGGTCTACAATGTCATCCATTCTATAACATTTGCCTCGTGATACTCATTACACTCATAATTATTTCCTATTATCTGTCTTTCTCATTAAGCTGAATACTTGTTGCAGGCTAGGACCATGTCAGTTTTGCTTGCAGACAATGCTGTAATAATAAATAGAAGAATCTATTATATGAAAGAAACACAATATTTTTAGACAATTTCAATTTTTCTAAAAATACTATCTAACCAAATAATAGTAAACATTTCTATTATTGCCGAGTAATTCTATCAACCATTTCAGTTATTTATCTGTAGAGCCCATTTACATCATATATTACAAAAATAAACTAAAGGGCTTTCACATATATTTAATTCAAATCAGATAATAAATATTTATAGTCTTTAAAATAGAAATATATCTTTTTAAAATTATGATTTCATATGTACATTGGCTTTATAACCATTTAAATTATTTTAGAAATATACAAAACTGCTTTCCACAAATATATTCTCTCTGTTACTAATTTCTAGGCAAAAAGAAACTTGATAGAATTTACTCTGGATTCCTTCCGAAAAAAAATTCTCTATCTTCCAAATATTCTCTTTACACTAAATTAATATAATTTTTTCACTAAAGAAGTGACTTCTTAAGAAGAGAAATGAATTACATAACTTGGTGTTTGGATATTTCCTCTTATGCTAGAAAATCAGAAATAGCAGGAGACTATCACAAATGAAAATGATGCTTTTTTGTCAAATAAAAGCCAAATGGTATAATATGACAAGTATGAATGTTTGACACTCAGAGATATAGGGATTTCCAAGGAAATACATACCCCAGATACTCAAAGGTCATTTCAAGTCAATACTAAGATAATGGTACCTACATTATTAAACAGAATCTGTCTAAGACACCCAGAATTAGAGCAGAAGCCAATTAAGTTTAATGCTATTGGGTATCATGAACTAATTCTTCCAAACTCTGGGGACGAGTTTCATTCTAACCCAGTTCTAAAAATAAGAAGCCAGATACAGTCTAAGAATATTTTATTTCATCTCAGGTTATTAATTGACTTGATTCCTGCCTTTGTGTGGGAGTGAAAGCAGTGGTATACAGGCTATTACAGGGTAAAAAGACACTTTAAAATTAAAATTATGATTTTATATGGCAATCAATCAGAAGTGTTTATTTCTTTAAAACATTTACTTCAAAACTTACAACTCACTAAATTTTCAAGGTGATCTTTAAAAAAAATGAGAGACACCATTTCACTCCAGTTCATGACCACTGCCACTATGGGCCAAGATCAGGAGTTTAACAAAGCTCAAACTTCCTGGCTACCCAGGTCTTCCTGTTATGGAAGTTTTTCTGTTTTAGACTAGAGTGAAATTTTCAGATTTAATTCAAGTTTAAACCTAAACATTCAGAATAGTAGCAGAAGAAGATTAACTTCAGAGAATAGAGGACCTATCTAATCTTTATTTCATAGTTTTGAACTCATGTTAAGGAAGAGATCAAATTACCATCTTTGTTCATTGGGGATGAGACAGACAAACGGAAAAGTTATTATCCCTGCTTATACTTTCAAACTATCTCAGATATATGCAGATGTCACTTTTTCCTGTTATCAGCTTGAGGTCCTAGCTGCCAGGGCCTCTTACATTTCCTCATGGTGACTCAAAGACTGCAGTGTTTTCATATCTTACATGAACTCTGCTATAATGTTAGCTCTGCCTGCTGAGGATGCAGACTTCACTCACCTTTTCATCTTACTTTCTTATACTTCCATTCCACTTTCTTCTATCTAAGAGGAATTATATCCTCTCTTCTCAAGAACATAAGTTCTCTATTTACTTGGTTCAACTGGTAATTTCACATGAATGCTAAACATTGGCTTCATAACCACCCCAATAATTTTGGAAGTATATAAAACTGATACTTTTTTCTAAAATAGGGAGTCTGCTATCTCTGTTGGATCAGAGATTCAATAAAAACTATCTTCCCTGCCCTGGAGAAACTATCCTAACCAAGGCTTCCAATGATCTTCTGGGCTTTCATCTTTTCGTAATTTGGCACTGGTGGCCCATACATTTCTCCTAGAATGTTTTCCTCCTTTTGCCCCCAGGACCACATACTCTCCTGCTTCTCTTCTAACCTCAACAAATAATGAACTATTTATTCTCAGTCACATGTAAAGTTGCTTCCTTTGCTATCTAGTTCTTAAATGACCCGGAAGCATTACACTGGTTTATCCTTTCTTCTTATTCAGCACACTACCCTATTCATGTGCTGTCAGTTACCTAGAATAGCTAAAGATTTCTACATCTCTATTTTCAGCCCAGAGCTCCTTCTAGAGCTCCATGCTTATATATGTAGCTGCCTATTCAACATTTTTACTCAACTGTGCTGCAAGAAATTCAACCTCAACATTCAAAACAAGTGCCCACTAACTTCTGCACTCCTCATTTACTAAAAGGCACCACTACTACCATCAATCATTAACAGTAATCAAAAATTAATTTTACCTCCTTTAGTTTCCCTTATAACTTCTCCACCTCTCTCTTTGCATTCCTGGTATTTCATACAGTCATGGTCTCATGACTATGTATCCTTAATGGTCTCCCTGTTCATTTTATACTCCTCTAATCAAATTTTCACTAAAATAATCTTTTAAAACAGAGATTTGAAAATATTATCACTAGCTTAATGTCATTTGGAAGCTTCTCTTAGCCCAGTGGTTCTCAGACTTCAGCATGTACCAATCACCTGCCATGCCAGTTGAAACACAGATTGCTGGGCTCTACCCCCAGAATTTCTGATTCAGTAGGCTGGAGATGGGCCAGAGAATAGGCATCTATAATAAATCCTCATGTGGTGCTGTTGATGCTAGACTGAAAGCATACTTTGAGAACCACTGACTGGTTCACAGTAAACATTTCAAATTCCATAGCATGGAGTACAGTGCTTTGTAAACTCGTCTCTCCAGCCATCTCTCCTTACCACCATTATCTAGATCTGATAAATGGGCTCGAGATACATGAAAGTGATTCATTACTTCTTGATTTTTGCTTCTTTGCCTTTGTTTAGCTACTTCTTCCTTTTGTTTTGCCCTTTCCTCTTGCCTGCCTATTTAATATTCATTTATCTTTCAAGATCCAGCTTAAGTGTCACCAACTCACTGAGGTATTCTCCGAAATGGTCTCCTCTCTCCAACAGAGCATGTGCGTGCGTGCGCACACACACACACACACACACACACACACACACACACACACACACAAATACCACTGATAAAAGTGGCTATTGCTAGTCCCTTCCTTGGACCTTATTTATGAACTGAACACACTCTAATCACAGAACCTACTCTTGTCACTTTATCATACTTAAATTCTAAGATGTTAAGGGCAGTATTTAGCAGAACATCTCTAATATTGTAGAAATGCAAGGTTTGATTGTTGAATGAAAACAGATGAATATATGAGTTAAACAATTTAAAAAGCCTACTACACCACCCCACTGTATAAGGAAAACTTATAAATTACTCTGTACCTCTGTATAAGGAAAACTTATAAATTATAAAAAAAAAAATCCAAAGTTATTTTACCTTTTTGGTATAAAAAGAAGAGAAGAGAAACTGAGCAGATTAACCTTTTTTTCCCCCTTTACTTAAGAAATACAGACATTGAGAATAATTTGAATAATGGAATTTTAGGCCATATAACTGACTACATAGCAATTTCGTAAGAATAATAGATTTCAGTAATTCTATTGTATTCTTGGCTACATTGGATAAGTCCAGCATTAATTTGTGATGCATGCACCATATTTAAAATAAAAAAGAATCTAGGCTAACTTTACAATGAAGGGAAACAATTCACTTTATATAGGGCACAGAGTGGGTGGAAGGATTGGTTCTGACTATAAATTATTGACTGGCCGACCAAAATAAAATCGTTATATTCCTACTGTGTCAGAGATATAAATCCCTTCATGTTTTACAATGTACCCAAATGTGTTGAATAATTCATTTATTTATATGTTCATTATTTTAAAAATATAACACAAAATATAATAACTGATAATTATAATGTAAAATATTGTGTTAAGTATGGTGGAATATTTAAAGAAGAAGTTGATATTGCTCCCACCCTACTCTCTCAACACGGGCGCTATCACTATTTGGAGCATGACAATTTACTGTGTGAGATAGTCCAATACATTCCAGAATGTTTAGGATTCCTGTTATTCTTCTACTAAAATATCAGTATCATCCCCCAAGTATGTAACCAAATTCTTATACACGTTTTCAAACAATTCCTACAGATAGTATCAGACACAGTTGAGATTTACTGAACTAGAAGTACTCTGACAAGAAGGCCCTTTGTAAAAAATTGTGACACTCCCCTACCCCATTTTGAAGAGAATAAGAAAGAAATGAAGAAATACCTCAAAATTTTTTTGTCATGCTTAACAATCATGTTACTCATGTAATTCACTAAATTAACAAGCTTACATATGAATGGTAATAGTAATATCTAGTAATTAGTTAAAAGAGGAATAAATGTTTTTTACACTGATGCCGGCTATTATAATTCAACAATAATTATTATCTGATCTGGACTCTATTGTTAAACAAAAAGCACATAACAAAATGCTTAATTTTCATATGTCATGGTTTACGAAGAGCTAGATTAAATTTATATATTGTAATCAAAGCAGAAAAAGTAAATAGATTTCGATCATGCCTTCTAGTTTTGGTCCTTCACTTTATTATTGATTGCTTACTCGCATGATTAGAATTTGACGTGTTTAATTTCTCCAAATTTAAAACATGTTGGTAAATTAGAATGTCAATTTGTTAAGTTGCAGTGAGGCTTAGAACTTGTTTTGAACCAAAATGTTTGTGTTTTCTCCTCGGACTATTTAATAAGCCCAAGTCAATGTATCCATCTCTATCTCTTCTATCCTTGTCATTGCCTAGGCTGCTGTAATTGCACTTTGACTTGGTTCCCTGTGTCCTGTTGTCCCACTTCCAACCGGTACTCAACCAGTTATTCTTGTAATGAGTACCTTTAAAAGAATAAAATTTTGATTTCACTCCTCTGCTTAAATCTCTCCAATGGCATGCTTTAGCTCTTAAGATAAAAGACCATACAATTTTTTTTTCAGAAAATAAAAGCTCAAAGTCTTAGTAACAAGCATACCAGGACTCTAAAATCTTCTGAAAGAAGTTCTTTGAGCTGAATAGAAATAATAACAAATGGAAAGAATTCAAAGACAAAGAAAATGAAGGTAGTAAGCATTATATTTATGAAAGCCTGTTATTTTTTCTCTATTTATTTAAAAGTCACTGAATTTTTAAAGCAAAAATAATAGTGCGTTGTGGATTTTGTAACATTTGTAGAAGCAAATTATAGGATAAAGGGGTAAAAGAAATCGTATTTTTTGAGGTTTTTTTATTCTATATAATAAAATAAATGTTAAATCCAATTAAATTGTATTTTATTTTCTACAGAAGGTAATTTAAACAAAATACAAAGATCTATAACAAAAAACTGACATTAAAAATTAAAATGAAATAATAAAACAATATTTGAGTAATGAAAAAGGAAACAAAAGAATAAGTGTGGAGAAACATGGCAGAGAGACATCCCCAAACCTCTCCCCTTGTAACAACAATAAGCTGAACATCTAAAACTCAACAAAAAACACCCAAACTACATACCAGCATGTCTGAGCCTGGAATCTGTGCATACAAGCTACCACAGGTCAGAATCCCAGGTATCGGGCGGTGGACTGGGAGAAAAAAGAAGCTGCCTTTCACAGCCTGAGCTCCCTGTAGGAGGAGGGGGAAAGGAGAAGGTGCAATGAGTTCCCTGAACAGCCCTGCCTGAGAGACTTGTGAGATCCACGCAGTCGGCGGCAGGGCCTAGTCATCAGGGCAGAGAGCAAAGAAGCAGGACGGCAGAGAAACAATAGTTGATTTTTACCAGCAACAGTTGCAAAACCGAGGCTGAGCCCACAATCCACAACCACTAACCCAGAGGGTCCTTCTCTCATATCCTCCGAGACCAAACACCACGGAGCCCTAGGGGATTTAAGCAAATTGTACCAAAACTGTTGCTAACATTGACAGGGACTGAGACAGAGGGTAGTGAGCATGATAAAATAGCTATAAAAAAAGAAAAGGCATTATTAAGGCTTTAAATAAAACTGGGATCCAATAGGCTTAGACACCACCTATGGAAACCAAAAGAAAAGCACCTTCTTTGCAACAGGCTAAAGAAAGACCTTTATATAATAAATCATCTTTCTGGAAAAAAAAGCAGAATACACTTCCATTAATGACCAGGTGGAAAAATAGTCTTAAACACCATGAACAACCAAGGTGACAAGGCATCTCACACAGAAAGAGAAAAATCTTAAGAAAATAAGCTTACAGACATTGAAATATGTAACTTAAATAACAGAGAATTAAGGATGATACTTCTGAAAAAACTCAGTGAGATCCAAAACAAGTCATATCAACAATTTCAGAAATTGAAAAAACAACTAGATGAGCAGAATGAGTTCTGCTAGATGAGCAAGGAGATTGAAACCCTCAAAGAGAACCAAAAAGAACTTTGGGAGATAAAGAATACACTGCAAGAGATGAAAAATGAAATAACAAGCTTGGGAAATAGAGTCGACTAAATGGAGGAAAGGATCAGTGATATCAAAGACAGAAATCTGCAAATAGATCAGAAAGAAGAAGAGAGAAATCGAAGAATGAAAAATAATGAAAGCGAAATACAAGAAATAACTGACAACATCAGGAAAGGAAACGTAAGAATAATGGTCATTAGCAAAGGAAAGGAAAAGAAGCAGGGACTAGAAAGCATTTTCAGACAAATAGTTGACAAGAATTTCCCAAATCTAAGGGATGAGCTAGAGCTTGAAATTCAAGACGTCAACAGAACACCCAATTATCTCAACTCAAAAAAGGTCTTCACCAAGACCTTTTAATACAGTGTATTAAAATTATCAAAAATCAATGACAAAGACAGAATTCTCAGGGCAGCCAGGGAAAAGGAGACGGTAACTTATAAAGGAAAATCCATTAGATTATCATCGGACTTCTCAGCACAAATCTTACAAGCCAGAAAGGAGTGGAATCAAATATTCAAACTATTAAGTGAAAAGAACTACCAGCCTAGAATAATGTATCCAGTTAAGCTGTTCTTTAGATATGAAGGAGAAATAAAGACCTTTCCAGACATGAAAAAA
>NW_011888878.1:4880810-4893601 GCF_000151845.1 Pteropus vampyrus
TATATATATATAAAACTATCTTTTACATATTCATAATGGTAACCACACACCAATAATTCAGAACTGAAGTGTATAACATAAAACAAGAAGAACTAGTGGGAAAACCGACAAAAGCCAACCAAAATAAAGAAAACAGAAACATAAACACAAGGAAGCAATGGATAAAATGAGCTAGCAGAAAGCAAAAGAAAGAATGACTAAAAGAAGATCTCATAGTTCAATAACCACCCTAAATGTAAATGGGCTGAATTCACCAATAAAAAAGTACAGAGTTGCAGAATGATCAAAAAACAAACCCCAACAATATGGTGCCTCCAGGAGACACATTTCAACTCCAAAGACAAATATAGACTCAAAGCGAGAGGGTAGATAATGATATTTCAAGCAAATGGCATTCAGAGAAAAGCGAGAATAGCGGTACTAATATCAGATGACATAGACTTCAAAATCAAAAAAGTAAAGAAAGATATTGAGGGATACTTCATAAGGTTAAAAGGAATCATGCACTAAGAAGATATAACACTTATTAATATCTGCGATCCCAATCAGGAAGCCCCGAAATATGTAAAGCAATTACTAACAGAACTAAAGAGAGAAACAGACCAAATACTATCATAGCAGGGGAACTAAATACCCCAGTGTAGGATATGAACAGATCATCCAAACAGAAGATCAATAAGAAAATAATATCTTTAAATGGCACATTAAACCAACTGGACATAATTGACATTTACAGAGCCTTTCATTCCAAAACAACTGCTCATACATTCTTCTCTATTGCACATGGAACATCCTCAAGGATTGACCACATACTGGGACACAGAGAGAGTCTCTACAATGTAAGAGAGTTGAAATCGTACCAACCATATTCTCTGATCATAGTGCTTTGAAACTAGAGATCAACTGTAAAAAGAAAGCAAGAAGAATCACAAATACATGGAGATTAAACAACATGCTACGAAAGAATAACTGGGTCAGAGAAGAAATAAAAAGAGATCAAGAGATACATAGAAACGAATGATAATGATAGTACAACATATCAAAACTTTTGGGACATGGCAAAAGTGGTCTTAAGAGAAAAGTTCACATCGTTACAGGACTATCTCCAAAAACAAGAACAAGTCCAAATAAAAAATCTAAAGCTTCATCTTAAAAAACCAGAAAGGAAGAACAAATGAAGCCTAAAGTCAACAGAAGGAAAGAAAAAAATCAAAATTAGAGTAGAAATAAATGAAATTGAAAACAAACAAAAAAACAATAGAAAAAATAAATGCAACAAAGAGCTGGTTTGTTGAGAAGGTTAATAAAATTGACAAGACTGCATAGATTCACTAAAGAAAAAAGAGAAAGGACACAAATAACAAAATCAGGAATGAAAGAGGGGAAATTATGACTGACACCACAGAAATACAAAGGATCATACAAGAATACTATGAAAAATTATATAACACCAAATTTAATAACCTAGAAGAAATGGACCAGTCCTTAGAAAAATACAACCTTCATAGACAGAATCAAGAACTAGATCTAAATAGACCAATCAGTAGTATGAAAATTGAAACAATCATCAAAAACCTACCAAAAAGTAAAATTCCAGGACCAGATGACTTCACCACTGAATTCTACCAAACATTCAAAGAAGATTTAATACCTATTCAATTCAAACTCTTCCAAAAATTGAAGAGGAGACAGTATTTCCCAACTCATTTTATGAGGCCAATATTACCCTAATACCAAAACCTAGTAAAGATAACAACAACCAAAAAAAACTACCAACTGATATTTCTCATGAATACAGATGCAAAAATCCTAAATAAGAAACTAGCAAACCAAATACAGCAACATATTTAAAAGATTATACATCAGGATCAAGTGGACATCATCCCACAGAGCAGGGATGGTTCAACATAGCAAATCAATTAATGTAATACATTACATAAACTAATTAAAAAATAATCATCATATGATCATATCAATAAGTGCAGAAAAAGCCTTCAAGAAGATACAGCATCCATTTATGATTTAAACCCTTAACAAAATCGGTATAGAAGGAAAGTACCTTGACATAATAAAGGCCATATATGACAAACCCTCAGCCAACATTATACTTAATGGTGAAAAACTAAACCTTCCCTCTAAGATCAGGAACAAGGCAAGGCTGCCCACTATCACCACTCTTATTCAGTATAACATTGGAGGTCCTAACGAGTACAATCAGGCAAGAGGAAGATATAAAAGGCCTTCAAATAGGAAACGAAGAAGTCAAACTGTCACTATTTGAGGATGATATGATTCTCTACAGAGAAAACCCTAAAGACTCCACCAGAACACTACTAGAAACAATAGGCAAATACAGTAAATTTTCTGGATACATAATCAACGTTCAAATATCTATAGCGTTTCTGTAGTTTAATAATGAAGTGTCAGAAAAAGAAGTGGAAAAAATAATTTCTTTTGCAATTGCAACAAAAAATAAAATACCTAGGAATAAATCTAATGAAATATGTGAAGGACTTATATAATGAAAACTACAAGACCTTATTAAAAGAGATCAAGGCAGATACAAAGAAATGGAAAGATATTTTGTGTTCTTGGATTGGAAGAATCAACATAATTAAAATGACCATAATACCTAAAACATTATACAGATTTAATGCAATCCCTATCAAAATGCCATCAGCATTTTTTAAAGAAATAGAACAAAAAATCATCAGATTTGTATGGAAGCACAAAAGACCCGAACTGCCAAGCCATCCTGAGAAAAAGGAATGAAGCTGGAGGCATCACTCTGTTCAACTTCAAATTATACTACAAAGTGACAGTAATCAAAACGGCATGGTATTGGTAGAAAAACAGACACACAGACCAGTGGAACAGAATCGAGAGTCCAGAAATAAACCCATATTTATATGGGCAAACAATTTGCAACAAAAAAGCCAACATACAGTGGAGAAAAGAAAGCCTCTTTAATAAATGGTACAGGACAACTGGAAAGCCACCTGTAAAAGAGTGAAACTAGATTGTTGTCTATCACCACACACCAAAATTAACTCAAAATGAATTAAGGACCTGAATATAAGACCTGAAACAATAAAATGCATAGAAGAAAACTTAGGAATTAAATTCATAGACCTTGGTCTTAAAGAGGATTTTATGAATTTGACTTCAAAGGCAAGAGAAGTAAAAGCAAAAATAAATGAATGGGACAACATCAAACTAAAAGGCTTCTAGTCAGCAAAAGAAATTGTCAACAAGGTAAAGAGACAACTATTAGAATGGGAAAATATATTTGCAAACAACCCCTCTGATAAGGGCCTAATATCCAAAATATATGAAGAACCCATAATGAACTCAATAAGAACAAAAAAACAAACAATCCAATCAAAAAACAGGCAGAGGACCTGAACAGACACTTCTCCCTAGAGAACATACAAATGGCCAACAAATATATGAAAAGAAGCTCAAGATCACTAGCTATTACAGAAATGTAAATCAAAACCACAATGAGATACCATCTCACACCTGTTAGAACAAGTATAATCAACAGGACAAGTAATAACAAATGTTGGAGAGGATGCAGAGAAAAATGAACCCTCAGACACTGTTTGTGGGATTGAAAATTGGTACAGGCACTGTGGGAGACAGTATGGAGTTTCCTCAAAAAACTAAAAATTGATCTACCATAAGATCCAGCAATACCTCTGCTGAGTATTTACCCCAACGATTTGAAAAACTCATATCCAAAAAGATATTTGCACACCGACATTCATAGCAGCACTATTCACAGTGGCCAGGACACGGAAGCAACCGAAGTGTTCTACGATAAATGATTGGCTAAAGAACCTGTGGTACATATATACAATGGAATATTACTCAGCCATTAGAAGATGAAATACTGCCATTTGCGACAACATGGATGGACCTCAAGATAAGCCAGACAGAAAAAAATTGAAAATCACATGATATCATTTATATGTGGGATATATACTTAAAAGCAACAAATGAACAGGATAAACAGAGACTCAGGGACATGGACAATGGACTAGTGCTTACCAGAGGAGATGAGTTGGGGGAGGAGGGAAGAGGTAGACAGTGTAAAGAGGGTCAAATATAGAGGGTTTGGGGGAAGGTGAAGAGGGATCAAATATATAGTAGCTGAAGGAAACTAGATTCCAGGTGGTAATCACTCAATAGAATATATAGACGTCAAATTATAATGTACACCTGAAACTTATATAATTGTATTAACCAATATTATCCTAATAAACTTTAAAAAAAAAGAACTGTATATCGGAAAAAAATTAATAATACTTTATGGTATAAAAGGTCAGTGTACAAAAACCAATCATTTCTATGAGCTAACATTACATAGAAATGAAATTAAGCAAGCAATACTATTTATAATAGAATTGAAAACAAAATGCTAGAAATAAATTTAACAAAAACCAGTTAAGATCTCTGCACCAAAAACTACAAGATATTGCTAAGACAAATTTAAAAATACTTAAATAAATAGAGAGTTCTACTATGTTTATAGGTCAGAGGAATCAATATTAAGATGTCGTTTCTTTACAAATTAATCTAGACATGTAATTAAGCAATTCAAACAAAATTCCAGTGAGTTTTTTGTCTGTTAGCAATACATTGACTGACAATGTGAGACTCAAAGGATTTAGAAGAGCAAAAACAAAACAAAACAACCTTGAAAAATAATGACATTGAAGATTTTTTTACTACATGATTTAAATACTTTCTATAAAACTACAGTGATAAAGACAGTGCAACATGGACATAGGAATAAACAAATAGAGCAATGGTACAGAAAAGAGGCCAGAGATAGACTTACACATACATATGTGGTCAATTAATACTGAATGAAGACACCAAGGTAATTCAATGAAGCAAAGGAAGGTATTGTTTAACAAATGGTGGTGGAACAACCATGCATCTCTATGGAGGAAAATCTTCCCTCAATGTTATACCCTACCCCAAAATAATGCCCAGATGGTCATTCGTATGAAAAAAAACAATTTAAAAGGTAAACTGTAAAGCTTCCAGAGGAAAATGGAGCATTTTTATAATCCTGAGGTAGACAAAGATTTTTTTAGTGAGGATTGAAAACACTAAAAATAAATAGAAAATGTAAAATCTGAATTTTATCAAGTTAAAAACTACTTATCAAATTATGTTCCTACGAAGATAAAAAATAAAGCACAAACTGGGAGAAAATATTCTCAGTACAAGTATCCAACAAAGTACTTGCATTTAGGAAACAATAAAGAAAACTTACAATTTAATAATAAAATAAAACGCAATTTAAAAATGAATAAAAAAACTTGAACAGATAATTCACAAAAGTAAGATATATAAATATTCAATATACACATGAAAAGATGTCAAACATCTTAAATCATGAGTAAAATGGAAATGAAATTCACAATAATAAACCACTTTACACGCCATAAACTCCAAATACTGGCAAAAATGTGAAGCAAATGGAACTGTACTATATTCGAGTAGTAGTGTAATATGATTGAATCGATTTGGAAAATTGTCGATTTCTTATAATTTTAAACATATCCCTAACATATAACTCAGCAAGTCCAATTCTAAAATATTTGTAAATGAATGTTTATAGTAGCTTTTATTCATAATAGTCAAAAACTGGAAACTTCACAAATCAATCAACAGGAGACTAGAGAAACAAATTACAGTATATTTACTCAACAGAATGTTACTCAGCAAGAAGAAAGAATTAACTAGTAGTACATGCAATAAAATTCATAAACAGATATTATATTTAAAAAGTCAGACAAAAGAAAGTTCATATTTTATAATTCCATTTTATATGAAGTTTGGAGGAAGCAAAAATAGTTTACATATATAGAGAGAAAATTGATCTGTACAATATAAAAAATTTACCTTAATGAAAATACATATTCATTTTGAAAATCTAAAAAAGAAGAGGGAAGAGTTATCCAGTGAAATGTAGTAGAATTGAGAGATAATATTGAAAGTCTATTTGAAAATAAAGATCATAAACCTTTTTCTGTACCCAAAAGGAATAGTGAATCAAGACATAGATATAAGCTTCACTGTGTTTAGTTAGCATATTAACATTTCAGCTGATTCTGCAAATAAAATATAATAACCTGTTGAATGTTTAAATTCTAATGACTGACATCCATGATTTATAAATTTATGTACAAGTCAACAAATAATGCAGTGGATTTCCTTGAATCAATATAATAGTCTATAAGCATTTAGGATAAGAGATTAGCCTAACTCTCAAAACTTAAATGTCAAAGTCTATCAGTGTTTTGTGAATTTTCTCCTCTAATGAATATATTTCTAAGGTTTAAATACACTATTGGTATTAGTATTATGCAGCCATAGAAATCTGGGAAAATGACAGTGTCATGTATTAACCTATAAGATATAATTCATGTTTTAGGATGCTATTGCACAACTCCATTTACAAATGGTCTCTCTGAGACGTTTCACTTTCTGCTAATGAAACATAGGTCATGAAAAATTAGCTGAACAGCATTACTTATTTCAGTGCTGAAGAACTCAAGATTTTCTATTTTCATTATGGCAAGTTAGAAAAACTAAGAGGAAAAAATAAAAAAATACTAAGATCTGCCTTTTGATCTGTAAAAGAAACCTTTCAGGTGTTTCTTTGACACACATAAAAGAGCAAAAAATAGCTGCACCTGAAGTAATTAATCATGCAAAAGGGACTATTTTGATATATAAAGGGTTAACATCCTGCACAGAATGCCAAAAATCAAGTACTAATGATCAGAGACAAAGCAGGATGAACTTTTGCTATGGGTCAAGATGAGCTGAAGCATGCTCAGTAACCATGGTTCACTCTGCTCAAAGTCTTTGTTATATTTTTGTCTCTTAATTTCTGATGTCTCCTTTTAGCCTATACTAGAAAACATAATAACTTCTCAACAAGTGTATGATGAATGAACAAGCACATGAAGTCAATAGGATAGTGAACAGGGAAGAAGGAAGGAGACATTTCAAGGTGTGACTCCAGATGAACGGTGGAGCCACAGAAGAAATAGCTGAGTTGAGAAGGGGGGACATTGGAAAGGCTAACAAATTTTAGAGGAATGTCTTCTCACAGAATCAAGCAGTAAAGTTAAAGACCTAATCCTCGACTTCAGAGACAATAATATATCAGCAGGCCGTCCTTCCTTAGTGTTGTTAAGCTAAGAATGTTTGGGAGAATTTCATCTGTGTTATCAGATGTTCTAGCATCCATCAGAAAATCAACTTAGCTGACAAATCTTCCTCAGAACTAAGTTTAAGTACTGTGCCTAATGTAGAGGATATCACTATTTGAATAATGAAATAGACATAATTAATCAATTAACAATGGGAGAGAACAGGTGGGTGGGCTTGAATTCTAATTTAAAGGTATGCCTTTTACATGCACCCATTATTGTTGAAGCATCATCTGGAATAATTATTCATCTGTGTGGACACTATTCAGATTAGAGGAGAGATATGGAGGCAACATTGTCCCATAGATAAAAATATCACTTTCTGAAAATTTTGCAGTATGAAATTTCTACTTATTAAGAATCTAAATAAGTTCAATTGAATCAACTGCATTACCCTCACTAAACTCCATCTTATCATACCATTGTTCTTCAATTGTGAATTATCAAAGAACTCTGGAGTTTGCATGGTATTTCATGATTATTTTTCTCCATAAGAAAATAAAAAGGAGACTATTAGAATGCAAAAATGTGTATATGTTCAATCCACTGAATAAAACAAATCTAACTTCTTTCCTAAGTGTTTGTGAATGTAGTAATTTATTAATCAAGAAAAGATTTAGAGAAAAAAAAAAACAAAGAAATCAGTTGTACTGGTGAACAATAGTGTTCAAAATGGGGGTTTTCCTTACAGGCCTATGGGGACCTGTAAGTATTATGTACCCCAAAATGCATTCATTAGAAACTATGATGGTACTCACTTCACATTTTTTCATGCATCTGTTCAATATACAATTAATTTCATTTTTACTACACAATATTATATGGTGGTAGAACTTTTGGGAAGCTATAAAAATATTCTTCCCAGAATCCTCCAGAGACAAATGCATATTTGGGCAAATTTCAGTTTGGAAATGTGCAGTCTGTCAAAAATAATGATTTCATCCTTTGAGTGCTAGGCTCACTTTCTCCTTTAGGTCATGAAGATATTAATTTTCTTTTGGAAAAGAGCGAGCAAACTGGGGAGAGTTCTTATGGTCTCTATAAGAGTTCTTAGGGTTCTTATGAAGAGAGTTCATTTTGGTCCCTCCAAGTGATTACTCTCCAGCAGAGATGCCAGCTTCTGTCTTCTTTGAGCAAATAACTTACATATTCTGGATCTGATTTTTCTAATTTGAACAAGGGTATCATTTCTCCAAGTAGATCTGTGGTCAATAGTTCTGTGAAGTGTAGGAAAATCAATGGCTTTGTCAGAATTTTTAAAAAGATGTTGCCAGTTATAAGACCTGAATTACAGAGAAAAAAGGGAAGTGTTTTTTATCCAAAAGCTGGAGACTCCATACTCCAGTTCCTTGCCACATCAGGACCAGAATTTCTTGTGCAAACGAGTACAACCTCAAACTTCTACCCAGTGGTCAGAAGGAAGGAAACTACTCAACTCAGCAGTAGAGAGGAAGGTGGACTTCATAAATCTTAAGTCAGCAAATTACAAAAGGCTACCTGGAAAGGATTCTGCTAAGATACAGATGAAAAAAGGCCACAGTATTTATACAGTAAAATATTAATCAATAAAATTTATTAGCAATAAAAGTGTTATGGTGTGTTTTTAGGGGATACTAATCTTGTTACTTGAGATTTTAATATTGTGACATAAAGTTCTGTTGATTCTGGAAGCTGCTTATCTCTTTATTGATCCTTTAAGTAATGAAGGCCCAGGTTCAAAGAATTCTGGTAAACAGTGCTTCCAAACCTTGAAGTCTGTACATTAAGCAAACTAAACGTTCTCTGTAAACTGTGTTCGACTCTGGGCTTCCCACACGTTTAATCATGTAACCCATAACATGTACTTGAATTCCATGGAAATAACCCCCTACAACATTCTTCGGGAAATACCGACCTTTAAATGATTTCCAAAATCTGATATATATTCTGGCCTAAGTAAACTGACTTGTAGCCTTCCAAACTAGTACAAAAATAAATTAACAATATTTCAGTGGTTCTTTATAGTTTTCGTATTTTTTCCTTCAAAGTTTTTTTAATAGACTTTATTTTTTAGAGCAATTTTAGTTTCACAGTAAAAATTGAGCAGAAAATACAGAAATTTTCCATATAACCTCTTTCCAACTCCCCTCACCCCCCATAGCTTCCTCTATTATCAACATCCTACACAAGGTGGTATATATGTTGTAATTGATAAACCTACACTGACACATCATTATCATCCAAGGTCCATGGTTTACATTAAGCAGAGTTCACTCTTGGTGTTGTCCATTGTGTGGGGTTTTTTTTTTTTTTTGCTTATTTCATTCTTACCAACTTTTTAAAAATATATTTACTTATTTTAATTAGTTTCAAGTATACAGTACATTGTTTAGACATTTATATAGTTTATAAAACTATCTCCATAATTGTTCTTTCTCTCCTCTGGTTTTCCACCTAGCCAATATATTAATGCTAATTGCATTCTCTATGCTGTGCTCCCCATCCCCATGACCATCTATCGGCTACTAATTTTTACTTCTTTAACCCTTCGCCCCATTCTCCCAGGCCCCCAATCCCCTCCCCGGTCCATCACCAAATCATCCACTATATTTATGAGTTTGTTTTTGATTAGTTTGCTCTTTTTGTTACTTAGATTCTACACATAAGTGAAATCATATGGTATTTATCTTTCTCTGTCTAACTTATTTTACTAAGCATAATAACTTCTCGGTTCATTTATGTCGTTGCAAATGGTAGGATTTCATTTTTTTTTAATGGTTGAGTAATATTCCATCGTATATATGAACCGTAACTTCTTTATCCAATCTTCTGTTGATGGGCATTTAGATTGCTTCCATATCTTGGCTATTGTAAATTGTGCTGCCGTGAATACTGGGGTGCATAGATCTTTACGAATTATTGTTCTGGGTTTTTTTGGATAAATACCCAGATGTGCAATTACTGGGTCAACAGGTATACCCATTTTTAATTTTTTGAGAAACCTCCAGATGATTTTCCATAGCAGCTGCACCAATTTGCAATCCCACCAACAATGCATGAGGGTTCCCTTTCCTCAGCATCCTTGCCAACACTTGTTCTTTGATTTATTGATGATACCAATCTAACAGGTGTTAGGTGATACCACATTGTGGTTTTAATTTGCATTTCTCTGATGATTAGTGACCTTGAACATTTTTCATATGTCTATTAGCCATCTATATTTCCTCTTTGGAGAAGTATCTGTTTAGGTCTTCTGTCCATTTTCTATTTGGATTTTTTTTTTTTTTCCTATTGAGTTGTATGAGTTTTTTTAATATATTTTGGATATTAACCTCTTATCAGATATATCATTAGCAAATATCTTTTCCCAATCAGTCAATAGTCTTTTTGTTTTGTTGATGGTTTCATTGCTGTACAAAAACTTTTTAGGTTGATGTAGTCTCATTTGTTTATTTTTTCTTTTGTTTCCCTTGCTTGGGGAGGTATATTTGAAAAGAAATTACTGTTAGTTATATCAGAGGGCTTACTGTCTATGTTTTCTTCTAAAAGTTTTATGATTTCAGATCTTATGTTTCAGTCTTTAATCCATTTTGAGGCTATTCTTGTATACGGTGTAAGAAAGTGATCCAGTTTCTTCTTTTTTGTTTTGTTTTATTTGTTTGTTTGTTTGTTTTGCATCTGTCTAATTTTCCCAGCACCATTTATAAAGAGACTGTCTTTACCACACTGTGTATTCTTGCCTCTTTTGTCATATATTAAAAGAGCGTATAAGCATGAATTTATTTCTGGGCCCTTTATTCTATTCCATTGATCAATGTATCTGTTTTTATGCTAGTACCATGTTGTTTTGTTTTGATTATTGTAGCCTTGTGGTATAGTTTGATATTAAGTAGTATGATATCTCTAACTTTGTTCCTCTTTCTCAATATTGCCATGGCTATTTGGGATCTTTTATGGTTCCATATAAATTTTAGGATTATTTGTTATAGCTCTCTGAAAAATGCCATTGGTATTTTGATTGATAGGGATTGCATTGAATCTATAGATGGTTTTGAGTAGTATGGCCATTTGAATGAGTTGATTCTTCCTACCCATGAGCATAGTGTATGGTTCCATTTGTTTGTGACTTCTTCAATTTCTTTTTTCAAAGAAATTTTCAGGTCTTTTACCTTCTTGGTTAGTTTGATTCCCAGGTATTTTATAGTTTTCGATACAAGTTAAGATTGTTTTCTTAATTTCTCTTTCTGAAAGTTCATCATTGGTGTATAAAAATGCCACTGACTTCTGAATAATTATTTTGTAACCTGCCACTTTACTAAATTCATTGATAAGTTCTAACAGATCTTAGTGAAATCTTTAGGGTTCTCTGTATATAGTATCATGTCATCAGCAAATAACGAGAATTTTACTTCTTCCTTTCCAATTCGGATGCCTTTTATTTCTCTTCCTTGTCTTATTGCTGTGATTAAGACTTCCAATACAATGTTGAAGAGGAGTGGTGAAAGCAGGCATCCTTATCTTGTTCCCGATCTTAAGGAAAATGCTTTTAGCCTTTTCCCGTTTCGTATGATGTTCGTCAAATATGGCCTTTATTATGTTAAGGTATGTTCTCTCTATTCCCACAGTGCTGAGTGTTTTTATCATAAATGGATGCTGGATTTCGTCAAACGTTTTTTTCTGCATCTATTGATACGATCATATGGTTTTTATGTTTATATTTGTTATTGTGGTGTATCACATTAATTGATTTGCAGATATTATAACAATCTTGCATCCCAGGAATAAATCCAACTTGATCATGGTGTATGATATTTTTAATGTATTGCTGAATTTGGTTTGCTAATATTTCTTTGAGGATTTTTGTATCAATATTCATAAGAGATATCAGCCTATAGTTTTCTTTTTTTGTAACATTTTTGTCTAGTTTTATAATCAAGGTAATAGTGGCCTCATAAAAGGAATTAGGGAGCCTTTCCTCTTCTTAAATTTTTTGGAATAGTTTGAGAACAATAAGTGATAATTCTTCTTTGAATGTTTGGTAAAATTCGTCTATGAAGCCATCTGGTCCAAGATTTTGTTTTTCGGGAGTTTTTTGATTACCGATTCTATTTCATTGGTGGTAATTGGTCAGTTCAGATTTTCTGTTTCTTCTTGACTCAGTCTTGGGAAATTGTACGTTTCTAAGAATGTGTCCATTTCTTCTAGATTGTCCAATTTGTTGGCATAAATTGCACATAGTATTTTCTTATGATCCATTGTATTTCTGTGTCCATAGTTGTTTTCCTCTTTCATTTCTGATTTTATTTATTCGAATCCTCTCTGTTTTTCCTTGATGAGTCTGGCTAAGGGCCTGTCAATTGTGTTTATCCTTTCAAAGAACCAACTCTTAGTTTCGTTGATCTTTTGTATTGTTTTTCTAGACTCTATTTCACTTATTTCCACTCTGATCTGTATTATTTCCTTCCTTCTACTCACTTTGGACTTCGCTTGCTTGCTGTTCTTTTTCTAGCTCTTTTAAATGTGAGGTTAGATTGTTTATTTGAGCTTTTTCTTGTTTCTTGAGGTAGGCTC
>NW_011888878.1:4895561-4898345 GCF_000151845.1 Pteropus vampyrus
GTGTGACCTTCCATTGTCGCCAAAACTTTATTGTTGTTAGTAGTTCAGTGGGTGGGATTAATTCTCAGGCTGACTAATTGTGGTAATTGGCTTCACCCAGAGGGTAAGAGTTGTATGGGGACTGACCCCATTGAATGGGATATGCCCTAGGAGGCTTGTGTACTTGTTGCAACCATGCTTTGTTTATATCACTAATGGGACTAGTCAGAAGTTGCTCTGTTGTGGTCTGGTGCCAGCCTCTGAGTACATTGGTTTTGTGATCCTTGGTAGGCCAAAGTCAGTCACTGCTTTTAATATCTCAAGGCTACCCAGCAGAAACTGCAAAGCGATATGCAGATGGTTGTTTCCTACACTGGATTGGCTTCAATGTGGCTCCTTTGTATTATAATATAGGTGTATCACATAGGTGTTACAATCCTCTGGACTTCAGGTAATTCTCTGCATTGATTGTTTTATAATTTGGTTGTAATTTCAATGCAAACCTGGGAGAAAACAGACCTTGTTTTTACCTAGTCTGCCATCTTCCTTCCCCTCTCAAAAATATTTTAATTGATCTTCACGACTCCACGAATTGGTTTTTATTTTAAAGTTGAGTGTACCATTCCATACTGATACCAGGAGACCACAACATTCTAAAGACTTCTGCAAATTATTTCAGTGAAAACTTATATGACATCAGAGCATCAGTTATAACTGCTTATTTTGCATGCTCTTCTTTGGCTAGAGCCATGTCACCCTTCTATGTTTGTAAGATGTTAATTCCTTGATTACTGTTATTCAAAATTCCCCATGCTTCCCACGTAGGCCTGTGCAGTAACTTCCCGTATCCTCTGAATGATACCTGCTTCCCTCTCTCCCCCAAGATTAGAAAAGTGTTGTATTATAGAAAGAACACTGGTTAAAATTAAACACTCCTGGGCTCCAATTCTTACTCTGTAAGTCATCAACCTGAGGACCTTGCTCCTCTTGAAATTTTCATTTACTCCTCTTGAAAAGAAAATAATGACGACATCTATGCCTCCTAGAGGAAATAGTGTCTTGATACAGAATAGACATTTAATAGAATTGACTTTCCATCACTTCTCCCCTACTCTCATTGTCTTACATGATTCTCAGAAATATAAACAACTAAAAATGATTACATTGATATTTATTTTTATGAAACTGTTGTCTTGAGAAAACAATGATGAATAACATAAGTTATCATCTCAGCACCATCGTTACCCACAGCCCTTTCTGTAGAATGTAACCTTCAATACAGGACAAAAGCAGTATTTCCCAAGATTCTGCAAGGTTTGTGTATTTAGAAAGGATAGAGGGCTTTGCAATGGACTCCCATTTCTCAGGCAGGGAGGTCTCATTACTGTACTTAGAAAGGAGCTGGTAAATAAACAAAGAAATTTGCATCAATTTTTCAGCATAGCACATTAACACGGCATGGTAGTATTTTAAAAATGTAAAGGTACTTATTCATTCACAAAATATTTACTGGCCACTTACCAAGAATCAGAGTAATAAAGAAAAGTATGGTTTGCCCATTTTCATCCCTCAATTGCTGTCAGTTTAGTGGGTTGCCTTTCTATTTCAAGGGACAGTGGGGTGTCCAACACCAGATGAGCAGTGGCTCATAGTGGCATTGTAACAGTAGAAAATCATATAGACTGGAAAGATGTGAGACCACTTTCCTTCTTATTAAATAGCCAAAGGGTTAATTATTCTCCTCAAAAGAAGAGTATTAACCCAAATGGATTTTTAAAGAAAGAGTCTGGGGTGATTCATTTTTTATGAGAAATTATAGAAAGTAAGACTCCCGTATTATGTTTATTATTTAATGTAAGATAGCCACATTTCTTAATTATTAATGAATATATATTGCACTTAAAAAATAAACTACTTCTTAAGAAAATTATGTGGCATAGCACTAAATAATGGGTGTCAGAGAAGTGAGACTATCTATATTATTTCTTTCAAACTTATTTGTCACCAAAGCCAGTTCTGAAGAAAAAGATTTATGGTCCTTTCTTTTCATGTTGCATAGAAAGAAACTTCCAAAAAATTATAGATGGCTTAGTGTATAGGCAGTGCAGTCATGAGTGTTTTACTTAATGTACGGTTCATTTTGCCAAGACTTTTGAACATTTAAAAGAAATGTTCATGAATTTCCAAATGCTATGTTTGCTGTAACAAGATATTCAGATTAATCATTACCTCCAGCTATGATTTCCATCTTTCCCACCACTGCTCCCTGCATATGCTTTTTTTAATATGCGACAGACATTCTGCATTTTTAGCCTCCCTGACAGTAATTATGTACCTGGTGAGCAGAAACCATTAAGCTTAGGTGCATTTAGTTCTTATTTAGTCCTGCTTATATGATCATGAAGCACTTCAAGAGGTAACACAAAGTCAAGAATTATGATAATATAAAACTGAAAATTTAAATGAAAATGAAAAAAGTTATTTTGAATAAAATAGAAAATAAAGCATATCTTTTAATGAAGGTTCTTTCTTAATGTAATAAATTGCTTTAGAACAAGTTATTTGGAAAATAATTTATAAAGCTACCATTAGAATACATATATGCTATAACAAAATCTTTGTGAGATCTTTAAATGTTCTGAATCTTTTTTCTTAAATAAAACATTTTAACAATATTGTCCCAAAATGGAGTTACCATCTAGTAACTCTACATAGTTTTTTGCATTGTTTTTGTTTTCTGTAGGATCTCAGAGTGTATACTATCCCATTTGAAAATTCCATTCAACATGTCCTTTTTAACAGTTC
>NW_011888878.1:4898395-4901133 GCF_000151845.1 Pteropus vampyrus
TATATGCTATAACAAAATCTTTGTGAGATCTTTAAATGTTCTGAATCTTTTTTCTTAAATAAAACATTTTAACAATATTGTCCCAAAATGGAGTTACCATCTAGTAACTCTACATAGTTTTTTGCATTGTTTTTGTTTTCTGTAGGATCTCAGAGTGTATACTATCCCATTTGAAAATTCCATTCAACATGTCCTTTTTAACAGTTCGTTTAGGAATATGACACAATTAATACAGAATTGCATCTAAATTATATTCTGCTTGAAATGTACAAATAAAGCCAGAAGCTTAATATATTAAAATGGTATAGCAATGTATTCAGCAGGAATATTGTGTGTGTGTGTGTGTGTGTGAGAGAGAGAGAGAGAGAGAGTGATGTGTGTGTGTGTGTTATTCTTTAGATATTAGGATTATAAAAATACAGCTTTAGAAAATAGAAAATATCTTGGTATTTGTCAGTTCAAACTTGTGGAGAAATTTCATGGGAACAAATGTGATCTTGAATTCTATATTTCTATTAATACTAGAATATGCATTTTTTGAAGTTTGGGATTAAAGAATAGGTCAGAGCACGAAATAAAAAGAAGCTGCTCTCATTACCACATTATATTATATAGGAATCACCTTAACTTGGCAAAGACTCCTTGTTCAATCAAGTGAAACAAGAAAATGTATTATCTGGTCAATATATTGTGACATATATGAGAAATATGGGGTTTCTATACTAAGATTTTCATTATTTACCAGGCATCATCATAACTGTAATGGTGTAATTTTCTCCTTCTGCACTCCTTCTAATAGTTACAGGGAATTGGCTGAATAGAAAAAAATGGAGGGAACAGAAACATGGCTGAGTGACAACAGAAATATGGCTAAGTGAGGGACTTCCCAAGATCTCTCCCTTTGAAACAACAATAAGCTGAATATCTAACTCAACAAAAAACAAACAAACTGCACACCAACTCATCTGAGCATAATATCTGTGCATAAGAACTAACACAGGTCAGAATTCTAGGTGTTGGACGTTGGACTGGAAGAAACAAAGAAGCACCTCTCACAGCCAGGGCTCCCAATAGGAGGAGGGGAAAGGGAGAAGGTGTTGAGGGATCCCCGAACAGCCCTGCCTGGGAGCGCTTTGAGCTCCACATGGCCCACAGCAGTACCCAGGCATCAAAGCAGAAAGCAGTGAAGCGGAGACAGAAGAGAAGTGGGGATGGCAGAAAAAAAAAAAACAGTTGATTTTTACCAACCACAGTAGCAAAACCGAGGCTGAGGTGCAGCCCCCACCCTCCAACCCATAGAGACCCTTTCCCATACACTCCTGGGCCAAACACCACGGAGCCTCAGAGGAATCTGAGCAAACATTACCAAAACTGTTGCTAACATTGACAGAAGCAGACTGAGGGTAGCAAGCGCGATAAAATATCTATAAGAAAAAAAAGGCATTATTAAAACTTTATATAAAACAAGGATCTAAGAGGTTTAGATGCCACCTACTGGAAACTAAAGAAAAACAACTTCTTTGCAAAAGCTAGAGTGACCATTATATAAAAAAATTTCTTTCTGGAGAAAAAAAGCAGAATACATTTCCATTAATGACCGGGTGGAGAAATAGTCCATTAAACACAATGAACAACCAAGGTGACAAGGCATCTCACACAGAAAGAGAAAAATCTTCAGAAAATAAATTTACAGACATAGAAATATGCAACTTAAATAACAGAGAATTAAGGATGGTACTTCTGAAAAAAACTCAGTGAGATCCAAAACAAGTTATATCAACAATTTCAGGAACTGAAAAAGCAACTAGATGAGCAGAATGAGTTCTTTAGCAAGGAGTTGAAACCCTCAAAGAGACTGAAAAGAACTTTGGGAGATAAAGAATACACTGCAAGAGATGAAAAATGAAATAGCAAGCTTGGGAAATAGAGTCGACTAAATGGAGGAAAGGATCAGTGATATCAAAGACAGAAATCTGCAAATAGATCAGAAAGAAGAAGAGAGAAATCGAAGAATGAAAAATAATGAAAGCGAAATACAAGAAATAACTGACAACATCAGGAAAGGAAACATAAGAATAATAGTCGTTAGCAAAGAAAAAGAAAAGAAGCAGAGACTAGAAAGCATTTTCAGACAAATAGTTGACAAGAATTTCCCAAATCTAAGGAATGAGCTAGAGCTTGGAATTCAAGAAGTCAATAGAACACCCAACTATCTCAGCTCAAAAAAAGCCTTCACCAAGACACATTGTATTAAAATTATCAAAAATCAATGACAAATACAGAATTCTCAGGGAAGCCAGGGAAAAGGAGACGGTAACCTATAAAGGAAAATCCATTAGATTATCATCGGACTTCTCAGCACAAACCTTACAAGCCAGAAAGGAGTGGAATCAAATATTCAAACTATTAAATGAAAGGAACTACCAGCCTAGAATAATGTATCCAGCTAAGCTGTTCTTTAGATATGAAGGAGAAATAAAGACATGACCATACATGACCATGCATGACAAAAATTGAGGAAATTCTCTGTTATGAGGCTTTCATTTCAGGGAATACTCAAAGGGATCACCTCACTTAAAACAAAATGACAAAAAAAAAATACATAATTAGGAGTAAGGTGACTATCAGGTAAATAGAAGCAGAGGAGTGCAACTCTTACTAAGAACAGGGCATTATGAACGTAAACAATAGAAGAGAATTGCTATAGCAAGATATTAATGAACATTCTGCATACATTA
>NW_011888878.1:4902628-4907410 GCF_000151845.1 Pteropus vampyrus
TCATCAAAAACCTACCAAAAAGTAAAATCCTAGGACAGATGCCTTCACTACTGAATTCTACCAAACATTCAAAGAAGATTTAATATTTATTCTCCTCAAACTCTTCCAAAAAATCAAAGAGGAGGCAATATGTCCCAATTCATTTTATGTGGTCAATATTACCCTGATACCAAAACCTGGTAAAAATAACACAAAGAAAAGACTACCGACTGATATTTCTCATAAACACAGATGCAAAATCCTAAATAAGATACTAGCAAACCAAATACAGCAACATATTAAAAAGATTATACACTACGATCAAGTGAGCTTCATCCCAGAGAACAAGGATGGTTCAACATACGCAAATCAATTTATGTGATACACCACATCAACAAAATTAAAAAATAAGAATCATATGATCATATCATTGATGCAGAAAAATCCTTAGACAAGAATCAGCATCTATTTATGACCAAAACAATTAACAAAATCAGTATAGAAGGAAAGTAGCTTAACATAATAAAGGCTATATATGACAAACACTTAGCCAACATTATACTTAATAGTGAAAAACTAAAAATCTTCTCTCTAAGATCAGGGACAAGGTAAGGCTGCCCACTGTCGCCACTGTGATTCAGTATAACATTAGAGGTCCTAGCAAGTGCAATCAGGCAAGAGAAGCCTATAAAAGGCATCTAAATAGGAAACAAAGAAGTCAAACTGTCACTATTTGCAGATGATGTGATTCTCTGTATAGAAAACCCTAAGGACTCCACAAGAACACTACTAGAAACAATAAGCAAATACAGTAAATTTTCTAGATACAAAAATCAATGTTCAAAAATCCATAATGTTCTTATATTCTAATAATGAAATGTCAGAAAAGAAGTAGAAAAAATAATTCCTTTTGCAATTGCAACAACAACAACAAAATGCCTAGGAATTAATCTAATGAAACACGTGAAGGACCTATATAGTGAAAACTACAAGACCCTATTAAAAAAATCAAGGCAGATACAAAGAAATGAAAAAGATATTTTGTGTTTTGGATTGGAAGAATAAACATAGTTAAAATGACCATATTACCTAAAGCATTACACAGATTTAACACAATCCCCATCAAAATCACATCGGCATTTTTTAAAGAAATAGAACAAAAAAATCCTCAGATTTGTATGGAAACACAAAAGACCCCCAATTGCCAAAGCCATCTTGAGAAAAAAGAACAAAAGCATCACTCTGCCTGACTTCAAGTTACACTCAAAGCGACAATAATCAAAATGGCATAGTATGGGCAGAAAAACAGACACACGGACCAGTGGAACGGAATCGAGAGTCCAGAAGTAAACCCATATTTCTATGGGCAAATAATTTCGACAATAAAAGCCAAAAACGTACGGTGGAGAAAGGAAAGACTCTTCAATAAATATTGCTGAAAAAAACTGGAAAAGCCACCTTCAAAAGAATGAATCTAGACTGTTGTCTATCACCACACACCAAAATTAACTCAAAATGGATTAAGGACCTGAATATAAAACCTGAAACAATGAAATGCGTAGAAGAAAACTTAGGAACTTAAATTCAGGGACCTTGGACTTAAAGAGGATTTTATGAATTTGACCTCAAAGGTAAGGGAAATAAAAGCAAAAATAAATGAATGGGATTACATCAAACTAAAAGGCTTCTGCTCAGCAAAAGAAATCATCAACAAGGTAAAGAGATAACCATCAGAATGGGAAAATATATTTGCAACCAACGCCTCCGATAAGGGCCTAATATCCAAAATATATGAAGAATTCATACAACTCAAGAACAACAACAACAAAAAAAACCCCAAATGATCTAATCAAAAATGGGCAGAGGACCTGAACAGACACTTCTCCCTAGAGGACATACAAATGGCCAACAAATATATGAAAGGATGCTCAACATCACTAGCTATTAGGGAAATGCAAATCAAAACTATAATGAGATAGCATGTCACACCTAGAATAGCTATTATTAACAGGACAAGTAATAACAAATGTTATGGAGGATGCGGAGAAAAAGGAACCCTTGAAAACTTCAGGTAGGACTGTAAATTGATCCAGCACTATGGAAAACAGTATGGAGGTTTCTCAAAAAACTAAGAACTGATCTACCATATGATCCAGCAATCCCTCTACTGGGTATTAACTCCAAAGACTTGAAAACTCATATCTGAAAAGATATTTGCACACCAACGTTCATAGCAGCATTATTCACAGTGGCCAAGACGTGGAAGCAACCAAAATGTCCTATGATAGATTATTAGCTAAAGAAGCTGTGGTACATATATACAATGGAATATTACTCAGCCATAAGAAGAGATGAAATACTGCCATTTGTGACAACATGGATGGACCTCATGCTAAGCGAAATAAGCCAGACAGAAAACATTGAAAATCACATAATATCACTTATATGTGAGATATAAACCTAAAATCAACAAATGAACAGGATAAATAAACAGAGACTCATGGACATTGACAATAGACTAGTGGTTACTAGATGGTAGTGGGGAGGTAGACGGAGTAAAAGGGGTGAAATATGTGATGACAGAAAGAAATCTAATTATGGGAAATGAACACACAGTGTAAATACATATATACATTACCATTAAAATAAACAGCTGAAATTTATTGGATTTTATTAACAAATATCACCATAAAAAATAAATCAATTAATTAAAGAAAAAGAAAATTGGAGAAGCAAAGTGAGATTAGATCTGAGCAATCATTATTGAATCATTTTCTAATGAAACCCAACGTGTAAAACATGATAATTTTATCCTTAACCCACATTTATGATCTTGTAAATCAATCACCTCTACCATCCTTTATTATGTTTATATGTATTCATAGCTTTTTAAATTTAATTATGGTTGACCAGTACTCTCTTTTAGATATAATGAGTTCTATTTTCTTACCTCTATTGTCTTTATTTGCAGATGACATGATACTATATAGAGAGAACCTTAAAGATTTCAGAAAAAAAAAAAAACTGTTAGAACTGATCAATGAATTCAGTAAGATAGCCAGATACAAAATTAATATTCATAAATCAGTTGCATTTTTATACACCAACGATGGACTAACAGAAAAAGAAATTAAAAAAACAATCTCATTTACAATTGCATCAAAAAAATACCTAGGGGTAAATTTAACAGAAGAGGTAAAGGACCTGTACTCAAAAAATTATAAGACATTGAAGAAACTGAAAAAGATACAAATAAATGGAAGCATATACTAGGTTCAGGAATAGGAAGAATTAACATCATTAAAATGCCCCAGACAATTACCCAAAACAACCTATAGATTCGATGCAACCCTATCAAAATACCAACAGCATATTTTACAGAACTAGTACAAATAATCTTAAAAATTATATGGTACCATAAAAGACCTCAAATAGCCAAAGTAATCTTGAGAAAAAAAGAACAAAGTTGGAGGTATCACGCTACCTTAAATAAAACTACATTGCAAGGCTAACGTAATCAAAACAGCCTGAAACTGGCACCAAAACAGACACATACATCAATAGAACAGTATAGAGAGCCCAGAAATAAATCCATACCAATATGGTCATTTAATCCATGACAAAGATGGCAAGAATACACAACGGGGTATAGACAGTCTATTCAATAAATGGTGTTGGGAAAAATAAAGATATATGCAAAAAAAAATAAATAAATAAGAAACTGGATCATCTTCTCACATCATATACAAGAATAAACTCTAAATGGATCAAAGACTTAAATGTAAGACCCAAAACCATATAACTCCTAGAAGAAAACATAGGCAGTAAATTAACTGATATTGCTCTTAGAAATATTCTGATATATTTCTCAGTCAAGGGAAACAAAATAAATAAATAAATAAATGAGACTACATGGAACTAAAATTTTTTGTACAGCAAAGAAAACCATCAGTAAAATAAAAAGATAGCTTACTGAATGAGAGAAATTATTTTCCAATGATACATCCAGTAAGTGGTTAATATCCAAAATTTACAAAGAACTCATACAACTCAACACCAAAAAACAATCCAATTTAAAAATGGCCAGAAGATCTGAATAAGCATTTCTCCAAAAAGGATATATAGATGGCAATAGACATATGAAAAGATGCTCAACATCACTAATCATCAGAGAAATGAAAATTAAAACTACAATGAAGTATCTCTTCACACGTGTCAGATGACTATCATCAATAAATCAAAAAATAACAAGTGTTGGTGAGGATGTAGAGAAAAGGGAACCTTTGTGTATTGTTATGGGATTGCAAATTAGTATAGACACTATGGAAAAGTTTGGAAATTTCTCAGAAATTAAAAATAAAACTACCTTATGACCCAGCAATTCCACTTCAGAATATTTATCAAAACAAAACAAAACAAAACAATAACAAAAACAAAAACTCTAATTCGTAAAGATATATGCACTCTCACGTTCCTTGTAGCACTATTTACAATCGCCAAGACATAGAAGTACATTAATAAACAATTGGATAAAGAAGAGGTGTTCATATATACCATGGAATATTACTCAGCCATTAAAAAAAAAATCTAACCTTTTGTAATGACATTAATGGACCTAGAGAGTATTATGCTAAATGAAATAAGTCAAACATAGAAAGACAAATATATATGATTTCACTTATATGTAGAATCTAAAGAACAAAATAAATGAACAAACAAAATGAAAACAGACTCATAGATACAGAGAACAAACTGATGGTTACCAGATGAGATGGAGGTTGGGAGGTTGAGAAGGGGAAGGGA
>NW_011888878.1:4907460-4953587 GCF_000151845.1 Pteropus vampyrus
TTTGTAATGACATTAATGGACCTAGAGAGTATTATGCTAAATGAAATAAGTCAAACATAGAAAGACAAATATATATGATTTCACTTATATGTAGAATCTAAAGAACAAAATAAATGAACAAACAAAATGAAAACAGACTCATAGATACAGAGAACAAACTGATGGTTACCAGATGAGATGGAGGTTGGGAGGTTGAGAAGGGGAAGGGATTAAGAAGTACAAATTGCTAGTTATAAAAAATAGTCACAGAGATGTAAAGTACAGCACAAGGAATATAGGCAATAATATTAATGGTGCCAGGTGGGTTCTAGACTAAGCTGGGGGATCACTTTGTAAATTATATGAATATCTAACCACTATGCTGTACACCTGAAACGAATATAAAATAAATTGAATATCAACTATAATTGTAATTTAAAAAAAATAATAGATACACATATATATATTTATGTAGTGCAATATTCATCAAAATTTTTACAAAATTTTTACAAAAAATTTACAGCTTCTTCCTACACACAGATGAATGAGTAATCAATCGCATTATAGAAGAAAGGCTATTACAATGGTAAGTATGGTTTTCTACTTCTCTATCATCTCTCTAATCTCAACTTTCTTAATGGGAAAAACAGAGACAAAATTATTTCTGGAAAACAGTCCAGGATAAAACTTCCCTCTGCATGCTTCCTTCTCTTAATTATTCATTCAGCAAATACTTATCAATTGTTCACTATGTACCAGGCAAGCTGTCTACTGTGGATACAATAATGAGCATAATACAATTCCTTCCTTCAAGGAAAATATTACCTGGGGTGGGGGTGGGAGGAAGGACTATAGACTATTACAATATAGCACACTACATTTCCCTCTCTGAATATTGTACTCTGTGATAACAAGTCAAAATACTGACAGCACCTGGAATTTGAAGACATAAAAGGTCTGTGTATGGAAGGGAAAATGGAGTTGGCAAAAATAGTATCATTTCATATATCTTTTTAGATCAGGAAATGAAGTAAGATAGTCTAAAACATGTTGGACCTTCTCTCCACTTCTGCATTCTTCACATTCATACTCCATATTCCTGCAAACATATGACTCAAGACAGTTGCCCTACAGATAGCTCTCCAAAAGTAAGCAGATAAAATCATTCTGGGAGAAATTCAATTGACTACAGTGTGCATGCAAGACCAGTGTCCTAAAACCTGTGTCATGGGCTATTAAAGTGTATATTCCATCTAAGAAATTAGGATACAAGACCAATAAATAAATGTTCAAAGGAATTTGGGAAGTAAAATATAAGTTTAACATTGTGCTTTGCTTACATCAAAATAGAAAATGTAAAAGAACCAAGTGAAAATGTGGGGCAGGGGGGAAGATTTGTAAGAAAAACATGTATGGGCAGAGGAATTCTATAGAAACCATCTGTCCCAAAGGAAGGGAGGGAAGACTTTCTTCTTCAACTCAAGTCAAAAAGGAGGGGATTCAAAAGTCCCACTCCTCCGCGCATTAAAGGGACCCAGTAAACTAGGGTCTGCCTTCCATCTAGGAGACTTAGTAAGCAGGAAAAATTGGCCAGGGAGCTGCTTCGATGATGCAGAGAATGAGAGTGGCTTCTGTCTGTACCATCAAAGCAGGGAGAGATTGGTCAGCCTCTCAAAATTTGTATGGGCAAATAGTATATAAATGTTTCTTGTTGAGCAGATATAGGCCCTACAAAATAAAAATCAACCAAAATTTCTGAAGAGAACTGCCCTCAGAGTAGATCTGACAAGCCACTCAAACTCCAACAGAAAGCATCTGGATAGGGAAGACTTCTGAAACACTAATACTTAGAGAAGCAACAGAAAAAAGGGGGAAAAAGCAGCAGTCATATCAGGGGAAGTACCATTACATATGAAGTGCCATCATCCTTTGAAGAGTTAACTTTAAACAGCTGCCAAGCCCACAGAGTAAAATGCCAGCTTATGACACTACTAATTAAGAAAAACTTTTCTATCCTTCCTCAATTTCTTTTCTCAGCCTTCAGGGTCAGAATTAAAACAGAGCAAAACAGGGAAAAAAAGGAATAAATGAAATGCCTTGAACAGGGATGCCAAGGAGTAATGTCAAAAATTTGAGAAAAAAAGCAAATGGAAGACTACATGTTCTTTCAGTGTCACAATGGAGCAGTTGCTAACAGGTCTACCCATAAGGACTTGTTATTTGACATATTCTTTAGGGCCCAGACTCTAGAATTTAACATTAACTTATTGGACATTAACCTATAGTTTCTGTCCAGGAGAAAATATAAAACAAAGGTACAGTTCTAGGACAACTTACTAGAAATTTAGGAAACGATACAGTTTTCTTTTCCTGAATGACTATATCTATTCCACAATGCTCTTAAGTCAGCTTTATCATCCTACTGATTTCCTCACTAATGAGTTACATAAATATTTGATATGTGCTCACTTTATAATTGGATGGGAGTCATGTTTTAAACTTCTTAAAAATATTTTGCTAGAGAGACAACTTTTCTCTGTTTCTCATTGCCAACCAGCAGCCTGCTGCAGAATCCCAGCCAAGGAAGGAGAGAAGATTTAATTATAATTCAGCTCCACAGTTTTCATTTCTACATGTGGCTGGCCCTTCTAATTTCTGAGCTGAGGCCATATTAGCAATACGAAATGACTTTAAATGTTTTATAACCTTAGAGTGATCATAAATGTCATGTATCTGTTAAAATTACCTTTCCAAGGTTATAGAAATACTTCCTTTAATATTTTTCTAAAGTACAGAGGTAACAGAAAATAAAAGCAATGTTTTCTTTGGTAAAATTTTCATGATTTCTGTTTATTCTGCTTACATTAACTTGTAGTCTTCTAAAACTACAAGATTATAGAGAGATTCACATGATCCAGTAGGGGGAAACCAGAATGAAATTTTATATATAATTGATGAATTTTTAAAAATACAGATAGCATATTTAAATTCACAAGCACCACATATGCTAAGAAATATATTAAATCAAAAGTTCATAAGAATACGAAAAGCAAACCCCAAAAGTAATAATTTTCAAAATGACAATATCATTTGAATCCCATTTCATCCAAATGATACCAATAATGTATTTTTCTTGAGCAATTATAAAAGCAGATGGGATCTTATCACAGATTTTTGTATAGCAACAGCAGAATTAACTAAAACCAAAGTTAAAATGACCTATAAAACCTGGCACAGTGTGTGCTATACAAGACGTTAACATTTTAACATCTCAAACACAGAAATTCAAATGAAATAAAATGTGGAACTAAATGAAACTTGTTAAAACACACTTTCATTAAATAGAAACTTTGAACATTATACAAAAAAATTGATACTTAATTCAATAAAAGTAATAATGTAAAATAACTTTATGTTATTAATGGTTCACAGTAGACACAGGAGTGACTATAATTTCTGGAATTAAGTCTGAAATTGAGGTCTATATAGATTCAAGATCTGCAGAGGGTTAAGTTCTAAATGCATTTCTTACTGGCTGTGAAATTGGGCGTGGAGGTGGGGAGGAATTGCTTAGTTATTTTTGTACCCATTTCATCATAATGTTTATTACAAAGTGTTTTTGAGTACTAAATATACATATACATACATATATATATATATATATATATATATATATATATATATATATAAACCTTATGTGTGAAACATTCTGTCTACTTCTAAATCCTGTTTATGTTAATTATTATTAAAGTTTCTGTTTTATACATATTTTCTCTTTTTGGGGAAGGAATATCATTGTAATACAGAGCATTTTCTTGAAGACTAATAGCTTCTAGGGAGATGAACTATAATGTACCATCTTTGAAAGCTCCAATACAATTAACTGAGATGTCGAATTTGAGAAACGAAGAAAATGGAGAACTGTAAATGGAGGTCTCTCTGCTGTTGCTTCTCCTATACGCAGCTGCTCATTTCTGGACAGTGGAATGAGAAGGCAAGGAACACGTGTCACTCTCAGTGTATGCAAGGAAGAGCCAAGTGCAGCAGCTTTACCAACTATGAATGCTGGCTCCCAGATAGCAGGACTCCCAATAAGACCCGTGGATCTGAAACGAGGCAAGCACTCAATGTTCTGGACTGCAATGAAAGCCCTTCTCTCTCTCTTTTTCACTGCCCCAAATCTACTAAAGACCAATGCCAGAAGCAACGAAAATTTAGGACTGACATCGCCGAGAGTGACAGAGTAGCTTTTGACAATATTTAACTGTACAATGACTGATGGGGAGCAATTAGATAACATCCACTTTTTCTAACTGTAGCTTCTCTATGTAGAACACAGAAAATAAAGGGAGAGAGAAGTTAAAAATCAAAAAAAAAAAAGACAAAAGAATGAATACAAGTTTCCTCATATTTTAAGAAAATATCTTGGTTTTAAAAATACGTTTTTGGGAAAAATAAAATAATTTGTATTCAAAATTTATTTTATTAAGAAAATATTCTGTAGCTTCTAGAGTAGAAATTTAAAAAAATAACAAAAGATGAAGACATGAGATTGTTTATAAATAACAAGTGCCAACTTTGGACTATTAGGAACTTATTGTATTAAACTTATTTCTCTGACATTTTCTTGTACAGTACTGAGAAATTTAATATCCTGAAAAGTAAATACAAAGTAATATATCAGATGATAAGCACATTGAGGATTTATAACGATTGTTTATAACTTTGGAAAACAGTGCCTATTGCCACTTATTCAATGTATCATGGTGTTCAAGGAGTCATCTTCATATATAACTAGTTTCTCAGCTTTAGAAAATGACTACACAAAACATTTAAAGAGCAGCTAATCAACAATTTAAGAAAAAATTTTACACATAGTATCTAGCAGTTTTTATGGCTTTCGTATCAAACAAGGTCCTATGAAAGCGATAAAATCCAGCCTGCAGCTCTTATGCTAATAAAGTTGCCAGTGTGTCGAGTTCTACCTAAATATATGCACATGCATTTCAATTACAATTAAATTTACCCAGATGACATCAATTATCTCAAGAGTTAAAAGGCATTTCTTCACATCCTAAAAAAAAATAAATAAATCACCCAGAGTAAATTATGCTTTCAGCAACTCCCCAAATGTATTCAATATGCCCCAAGATAGCATCTAAATTTTAGTCATTTAAAAGGACAGCCCTTAGACCCTGACATCACAAGTAAGAAAACGAAGGTTTTCACTGTGCAGTAGTATTAGTGTGGCATTTTTATCTCTTGTGATCTTGGTGATCAGTATTGAAAGGGAAAGATATGTTCGACCCTACCTTTTTTTCACAATTGTATTCATAGACCTAAGGCAAACACAATAGTTTTCCCTTAATATTTTCTTTCAAAATAATGATACTAGGTTGTCATAATACTATCTTCTTTTGGTATGTGTGTGGAGATCACAATTCAGGGTGAAAAATTCTTGATTATTTTGTTTTACCCTAGGAAAATCCTGAAGACAACCATAGTAAAAATAGCCACAGAATATAGGAATTAAGATTCCACTTTGGAAGCATTTGTGGTTAGAGCAACTACAAAATATAAAGTAGCAAGAAGGATAAACTGGGTCAGAGTGCTAGCCCTGGCAATGAGGAGGGGCCTGACCCACTTGTGTCATTTTGTGCTTGGGGCTTCTGTTGACTGACCTGGAATCTGAGGAGGTTAGAGAAGGTTATTTCCAAAGTCTTCTTAGTCTAAAATCCTATATTTGGATAAAGAAAATCTAAAGTTATGATTTTCAAAAGTAGCAACAACCACACCCTTGAAAAATTGCAACCTTTATGATTAATTTCCCCTCTCCCAGTAACTCACCTTCAAAAATAAAAAAGGCCATACATCTGAAAAAAAAGTTTTTTTGTAACATATACATGAGCAAAATTTTTAAATCATATTAATCTTACATAGTAATTTCACATATGCATATATAAATTATTACACACACACACACACACACACACACACACACACACACAGCACATAATGTTTCCATGCAATTGGTGCATGTGTTCTTTCCTCCTAGATGTTAACTTGGAGTCAGATGTTAAATTGAATACATATTGATATAATCAATAATAGATGGCTTCCAGCCATATATTTCATGTTATAGAATATAGTATCCAACATAGTGATCCACCACTATTTTAAAAACATTTTCTATTCAGGCATGGTACAATACCTCCTCTTATTCACAGGACCTACCATCTCATTATGAGTTATAAACTTGAAACATTTAATGTCTAAGCTGCCTGTATTTAAATGTAAAGTACAATCAGAATAACTAAGTGCATCAACCATCTTAATTTGCAATCCTGGTAGAAACTATAAATTCAGAGGAAACTAATCAATTCACCAAGGAAATAATGTTGATCTCTTAGCCTTATATCATATTCATCCTGAAATTATTCCACAGCCATCAATCAGAAAGGAAAATATAGTATATGAGGCAGCAGAAACCATCAACCATTCTTAAATAGAAGCAATCTTTGCATATAGTTTTCTAGAAATAATGTGCTGAACAGGTTCTGAACAATAAGAAAATACTGAGTCACCACACTGTGTGCTTCCCAGTTCGGGAGATAAGATAAAATTTCTTCTTAGACCACACCCTGCCTCCCATCCTATTTATGATAAGGAAAAAGAAAAGTTAACTGGAATACTATAAATTACTAGAAGAGACATCATTTCTTTTGTCCACGAAATTGTATTGGACTTATCTTTTTGCTACATCACTCTCCCCTCCATTGCTGAAACTAATGTAAAATGTCAAATTTGTCATTTCGTAATTTAGACAGATACTGTGTTTAGTGCACTTGAAACTAGTATGCTGCTAGAGGAAGTCAGGAGCGTTGGGAAATGACAGAATCCACTGTCATAAAATATCAAGAGGGTTTCACAGCCTTCCCATGAGAAACAGGAGACGAATTGGCCTCATCCAACCCCTTTTGAAGAACTCGCCCTGTGAACATTTCTCTGAATGATGGCTTCCAAGTTGCCCTTCCACATTTTTCGATATGTGTCATCTTTAGCAGGAATCTGGAGATGTTATCTCTCAAAAAGTACCTATAGGCTTTGAAAGAATTGAATTGATCTTTAAGAAAAGTAAGACAATACTCAAAACAAATTTAATGGTCAGTATAGTCTATATCTTAGACTCTCCCACAAGTCCTATTTATTGAAAAGTCCTATTTATTAAAAAGTCCTATTTATTAAAAAGACTAAAATGTCATGAAGGCATACTTCTAAGCACATGACTTGTAAAAAGATGAAGGTAGAAACCAGAAAACTTGATATTTATACTTAGCTATGTTATAAAAAAGAAATAAAAGTTATTGGGTAATTCTGTAGCCTGCACAAAATTTTAGCATTACTTTACTTTTAATTCATCAAAAATAGGCTAAATAACCTCATATAATGAAAACTTAGAATGAGATATGAATGCATTTGATTATATTTTTACTCAGTCAACTGCTCACCTGTTTTCAATTTACTCAATTCAGTTAATATGAGAGGAGAGAGAGAATCTTGACATATCATGAGTTTTTCCACTCAGTGCTCAGTGAATAAGAAACTGGGAAAATGTGCTCATTTAAATTTATGGCTTATGAAGCCTGGATACTACAAAACTCATGGCTACCTGAAGAAATATTATTCCTCTGTATATATTCGAGAGGGAGACACCAAAGAGATTTGTCCTTCACCGTAATTATCAGTAATTATCCAATCCATTAATGAAAGGGCTGCTTAGAAGCAGTTAAGGAATAAAATCAATCTCCTTTGTCTTAAAAATTTAGGCACTCTCTCTTTTCCAGTTGTTTTTTTGTCATCATTTATGAATGAAACTGGAACAAGGATTAGAGAGTTGAGGCTAGAGATTAGGATTTAAATTCAGGTTCAGAATATTGTTAAGAAATTTGCCTTAAACTTATATTGATTCCAGTATCAAGTGCCTAGGGGACATTTCCATGTATGTGTCCTTCTAGCAGTTCATCATTCTCAAAACCTTACTCATTATTTTCTTAAAACACTCACCTTCTTTTTAACTTAAGACAGAGTTTCAGTATTTTGTGTCTCCCAACCCAGAAACACTTGAGTTTTCCTATCTCCCTCTACAACTTGTTTATGTCTAAGTCCCATTAATAATTTGCCTAAAATGCCTTTTAGTCTTATTCCCACCACCAATTTTTCTTTTTTTAAGGCCTTTCTCACCTCACCCCCAGAAAAACCAAGTATAGACTCTCACTATCACAATAAGCATTGCATCAAAAGTGGCTAAGTAAGCTTTACTTTTCCTGTCTAATTTATTCCACACAGGACCAACAGACACAAGGTCTCATTTATATCACTGTTTTACTCCTAAACCTACATTACTCCCTTGCTATTTTTGAGCCAAAGTTAATTCTCACTTGGTTTTGAAAGCACTTTACAATGTGCATCGCCCCTGCATATGAATGATACAAGTGCTCTCACACATCTTTGTGCTCTAAATAAATCTTGGTTCAAGGAAAGCAATTTCGTCATGGCATAGCCAGGTACCCTTTGATAGCTGTGTTTCCACTCTTGCCACTCCCCACCCTAGGAATTTCAGTCTTATCTACACTGTCTAGCTACATCCAGTTCATCTTTCTAGGCTCAACTTAAGTCACTTTGCATCCATCAAGTCTTCATAGACTGTCACATCTTAGAGCCTCTCTTTTCACTAAGTGCACTTAAAACCTATACCTCCACACTTAGCACTTTATAAGCTGTGTTTTTACTCTAATCGTTGCCTGTATATTGTCATCAGCATGAAGAAGGTATTCAATAGATGTTTAAACCATTAATCTATCATTACCCAAAGTGTTGCAGTATACAGTAATATGGAAGCACAAGGTACAGATAGAAATGGAGATTAATGAGTGTTCATAAAAATGAAGCTATTTTGGAACAACTGAAACAAAGAACATAGTCATTTTTTAAATTATGCTTTGACTATCTAGTATGTGTAGGAAAAATACTGTGTAGATGATCATCTCTAAATAGTGTATCTTATTTAATCTTAGCAACAATTTTGCTAGATATATAATTGCCTTTATTCATTTGATAGCAAAGAAACTGATAGTAGGAAAGGCTGTCTGGCTTGCCCAAGACTGTCCATCTATCTAGTAGATGGTAGAACCAAGATGCATCTTTGTGTTTGTTTAACTCTGAATCTAGTGTTAATTTTCCTGTCAAATAAAATAGAGTTTAAAGCCATGAAAACAAAGTAGAATTTTAAAACAGAGAAGATTAAATTAGAAGATAAAAATTAGAACATAAAATACTAGCTTCCATTATTCTTTTTGTGTGTGAGAGGAAGCTAGCCATGATCTTTCCCAGGCGCAGACTATCACCCTGTCATCTCCTATTCCAAGATTTATGCTTCGGTGAAAGATAGTATGGTTCTCCAGCTGGCAGGTGATGAATATCCCTCTGGGAGAGCAGCAACAGCTGCTTGGAGAACTACCTACGTATTAAAATGACCTCTTTACTATTTCTAAACCAGTGCCCTTCCAAGGTGTACATGAGCAAGACAGTTTTCTTTCTTGTTGAGGATGCCTTATAGTTTAATAGAAGTCCATATGTGAATTGAGAATATCCAATTCTTCACATTCTTTGTCATCTATCCTGTATACTCAAAGTGGTTATGGGGATGGGGAAGGTAATGCCACAGGAATGCCATGGGGCTAGGTAAATGGAGGAGTCTCACCAGGCAGGGCTAGGCAGGGAAGAATGGAGAGAATCTGTGGCCCTCTAAGCCCAAGCTGAGTCTGAAGTTTCTTTGATATGCAACCAAGATATGCACAGAATTTATTGTGCAGGAGGGGGACATTATCCTAAGAGGTTGCCACAAAATCTTCCAAGCAGTCATGAATAAAAATAAGTAATCTGTCCTTATTGCAAGCCCAAATAACAATTGCATAGCAAATTGGATCGAAATAATTTAATTTATAAAGCACCAAATTTAAAACTATTTTATCTTGGACAAAATATTTAAATAAGATGCTGGTGTTTCAGTTTTATTCTTCTTAAACATACACACAAGGAATGATGAAACCTGTCGCCCTTTATCTAGGAGTATTGTAGAAAAGTAAAATAAGGTATATGGGAAAATATATAAAACGAATTTCTAAGCAGTAAGACTCAATACAAAGGCAAGTATTTTGTACTACATTTTTATTATGGGTGAAAAGGGAAAATACTGAATCAAACCAGTAACACAAAATCTCAAATTTTTAGATAGATTGTGATTCACTATCCTTGACATTGAAAGACATTCAGAGGATCTTCTTTATAACTAGTCAGATTCCTCATTTCTACAGTTTTTATGCACTTTCTAATGTTCTCACTTTTGTCAAGTTATAAACAACTATCATCTATATAATAAATTCTCCCATTCTTGAACACTTCTATAATGACCTTGTATTTCGTAGTCTAAATTATTCTAGTTTTTAGCCTTTTCTGCTAATACAATATTCTACTACTTTTATAGTTTGCTTACTACATAGTTAAAACAATTTTTTTTCTGTTTCTTTGACCATTATTAAATAAAGAGAAAATGCAATGATCTCTCTAAAGCATGTATTGTTTGATTAAATGAAGATGAAGCATGTGTTGTTTATTCCAATTAATAATAATGAAGAGAATTGATACATTCCATAGTGATTTTATATAACCACTAAATATTTTAATATTCCATGTGGACTCTTTAAGGACTTTAGTGATGAAGGGAGGATGGCAACACTGACAGGACAAGAAACCTTCAGCTGAATCTAGTAGTGTTTTTTGCCAAAGTTGTGTGCACTGTCAGAGCAAACTCTCAGAGGATGTAGCACAGAATCTGTAACAAGCTTCATCTGCTTTTCAATCAAATTTCTAATTTGCTTGTGCCTAAGGGATAATGTGTCTGATTCTCTTTTTGCTCTCCCAGGCAAAAATTATTCTGTCCTTCTGCCTTTAGCTTTAAATTTTGAATTACTTTCCTCCAATGTGTCCATTATTATGTCTTAAATTTCTATATTCTGTGTGCTTCACATTGCACTTCATATTACTATCCATTTCTTATATCAGAAACTGCTTTGAAGTTAAAAGAAGAGTATCATTAATCTGAGCTCAGACAATTCCTTTCTGTCTAAGTACAGGGTGGAAGAATGCCCCATTATTACTCCAGATAAGAAACCAGGTCTCCAGTCTATTTTTCTTGGATTTATTAGTGCACTGGAATATGCTGAGGGATAATTAGGGAGGGACTGGGCCAAGTCTTAAGGCATGTGTGGTGGAATGTTTATGAAAATAGTCCTGATTCTTCCTCCACCTTAACCTTGCTCATGATTTTGCAGCTCTTCTCACCAGGTGGTATCTATTTCCAATTCGTTGAATCTGGACTGGCCTTCTGAGTTGCTCTGGGCAATACAGAATGTGGCAGAACCGACAGTGTGTTAAATAGTAGTTTGGACCTTACGAGGCTTTGTGCACTTCTAATCTCTTTGATTCCTGCCATCACCATGAGAACAAGCATGAGATAGCCTGCTAGAAGTTGAGAGACCTTATGGAAAGGAGCTGATTCATCTCTCTCTGAGGTCATTCTAGACATCTCTCTAGCTGAGGTCATTCTAGACAAGCCATTCTTCAGTTGACCTACCAGCTCACTGCAAGTGCATGTGGGAGTCCAGCAGACAGAAAATCCAAGTCCAGTCCATTCATAGACTTATGAGAAATAGCAAGTGGTAATTGTTTCTAAACTAAACGGTTTCTGAGTGGTTTGTCATGTAGCATTATTGCAGGAATAGCTAATTAATATAGCATGAATGGGCATCCTTCCTGCCGAGAAGTCAGCAAGTGAAGTGCTGAATGATGACAGAGTGAAGTCCTTAATGAACAATAATGAGAAAAAAAATGGCATAGTTTTGAAACCATGGGAGATGTTCACTTTGGCATGGGCTAGGGTATTCAAGAATTAATGTCTCAGTCTCACTAAGCTGGAGGGAACTTGAATAATTTCCCTCAGGACTTTCCTTACCAGAGTTATACTACATTTGACCCTTGAACAATACAAGTTAGAGCACCAACCACCCACATAATCAAAATCCACCTGTAACTTTTGATTCCCCCAAACCTAACTACCAATAGCCTACTGTTGACCAAAAGCTTTATCAATAACATAAACAGTTGATTAACACATATCTTGTATATAAAATATATTATATACCATATCTTACAATAAATTAAGCTGGAAAAAAAGAATATGTTATTAAGAAAATCATAAGGAAGAGAAATATAGTTATATCATTTATTGAAAAAAAAATCCATGTATAAGTAGAACCACCATTCAAACTTGTGTCGTTCAAGGGTCAATGGTAGATTTGAGGCCCCATTCCCATCTTAGACTCTCTCTCATAAACAGCTCTCAGGATTGATCCCAAGGCTCTCAGTTACTTCCTCCTTCCTATGAACTTTTCTTAGATTATTCTTTTTCTTTTCCTGAGAAAGTAGTTGTTTTTTTTTTTTTTTCTATACCATCTCAGATCTATTCTTTTCTAGGTCTTTTACAGTAGAAGTCAATGGCCCAATAATCCCAAAAGCCAAATCACTGGAATCTCAAAAGGGCAAGGAGGTTTAATCTTCAGACATTGGGGTTCTATCTAGTGCAGCAAATAAAGGAAAGAAAAGCAAAAAAAAGCAAAGATTTTATATTGAAAGATTTAATGTTCATATCCTACCTTTTGGTATTAAAAGTTATCTCCCAGAGAACATATCAGATAAGTGTAAGATGATGTCACCAAAGCCAGACTTCTTAACTTTGTTGATGCACACATACCTTTAAGATTTGAATATTGCTCATTGCACTCCTTCAAGGTAAAGCCGAATCATACAAAACACATTGAATTTTCACTGTGATCCTGTGAAACTTGTATTATACTTTTGTTGCACTTTTACCTTTCGGTATCACAATTATAAACTTGTTTATTTACTCCTTTCTGGTCCGTAAATAGGTCAGTTGTGATTTATTTGGACATCTCTAGTTTTTTTAGCATAGTACCTAGAATACATAGGTGCACATTACTTTTTTTTTTTTTGCCGAATGGACATGTAAATAAAGAAATCTTGAGTTGATAGTGACCCTGGTCAAATTTGTATATTTACTAATTAGCCCATTTATTTTATGTTTTTTGATTATCTTCTTCCCTTCTTGCCTTGTATGATACTACGCCTTATTTTCTCCATAATTTCTCACAACTTAACTTTTCTTTGTTTTTCCTATGTAGTTTCAATCAGACTTAGTTTACCATTCCTTCTCTTTTTAATCATTCCTGCAAAGTCATGAACACAGGTGGACTCACTGAAAGCATTTTGTGTAGCATCTAATATATCTATTGGGTCCAAGGAATACCAATTGGGGCAGTACCAATAAATATAGTTTAAAAAAAAAACATTAAATGGTACCTGTGTCAAATGACTTTATAGATCTTTTAGTTAGATTCACATTGTGAACCTTCAAAAGGAGAATATAGTAGGTATGATTTCCCAAGTATGTAAATAAGAGAACTGTTATAGCATATCTTATAAAATTTAACTTCTTCAGAATACATTTTGAGTTACACTGCTCTGGACTAGTTATTTAATTAGTTGTCCTAAAGTTAGATTCAGGACTCATATAACATTGGCTTCTTTAACGTTAATACATGTTTAGCACATTTCTTTGCAAATTTGCTATCTCCTTATAAAACAATGAACTCTTCAATTTCAGAAATCTGGGAATGGATAGAACTAAAGAAGATAGCTCAGGTAGTTGAAAAATATAATCTGTAAGAATTGTTTTACTCTTATTGAAGGTTTTTAAAAATTTTCTTTAAAATTTTACACATAAAAAATCAGGAACCATAAAAGAAGGCTGATCATTAAATTACTAGAAAATTCCCAAACCTTTTACAGAAATGGAGGTAATTTCCATCCTTTCTTCCATAGTTTATAATAATTAGTTTTGGGCATTTTTTCCATTTTACCCTTCCTTAAACAATGTCGTGGGATTTTGTGTTTGTTTTATTTTGTTGATTGAATAAATTAGTGAATGATAACAATTTTACACTAACATCACAGATAAAGACCTATACTCATTTATATTTGCTGACACAGCTATATAAATATGAAAATTCAGTCTCTGAGATATTTCATATCTGTGATAGCAAGTATTATGAACTGAATTACATCTCTCCCCTCAAAATTCATATGTTGAAGTTCTAACCCTTAGCACACCTCAGAATGTGATAGTATTTGGAGATAAGGCCTTTAATTAAATAATTAAAGTTAAATGATGTCATAAAATAGGCCCTAATCCAATATGACTGGTGACTTTATAAGAAAAAAGAAGAATCACCAGGGATAAGCATACACAGAAAAAAGGTCATGTGAGGACATGAAGAGAAGGTGGCCATCTGCCTTCTCTCTGGGAGTAAGGCCTCAGGAGAAACCAAACCTGCTGATATCTTGATCTTGGACTTTCAGCCTCTGGAACTGAGAAAATGAATCTCTGTTCTTTAAGCCACCTAGTCTGCAGTATTTTGCTATGGCAGCCCTAGCAGACTAATACAACAAATAACCAACCAGTTGCCTAAACATACAGGTAATCGCTTGGACTTTGCCTTTTGCTCAGTTACTGATAAGAATATAGAACCTAGAATGAGACTGCAGGTTTTAAGACTAGACAATTTATTACTAACTGCATGACCCTGAATAAGCTATTTGAAATCTCCAAGTCTCATCAGTAAAAGGGTTCTGATAGAAACACTACTTTTTGCTGCTGCTGTGAAGATTAAATGAGATAATAAATGTAAAGTGTTTATTAAGCACAGTTCGCAGAAGCATATAACAAGGACTCAATACATGTTACTTATCACCAATAGAGTTGTTAGTAAGACAATAAAACTAGAAAATTTAATTCCCCTGCAAATTCTTATCTTTATAAGGCTTTTGAAATACAAAGTGGCAGAAAGTCCAGGCATTAGACAGTGTGTTCTTTCTGCTATGAAATTGGAAGGACTTTTATTATAATAAATTTATAAAAGTTTGGAACCCTTCTGAGTAGTAGAAGGGTTTGGGGGAATGTGACATTTTTTAAGCTTTTTATTAAAGTTAGCCTATGATATTTGTAGTCATAACCCAATAAATAGAGTTAACAATTATTTGTAAGTTTCTCTGATCAAATAGTCTGGTGACATTTTACATATAAGCTCAGAGTATTCTAAAATCTTTCACACCCTTAAAAGGGAGCTCTACAATAGCTCATCTACACATTTCCTGTTTTGTCACCTACTTGTCACTCTCACAGTGAAAGCAAAAGGGTCAATAGCCGAACAATGGTTGGAACCTGAAATTTCAGAATTCTGGGAACAAACATAAGACTGTAAGATACAAAATGAGAAAGAGAGAAAGCAAAAATCTACTCTTACCAAAAGCTTTCCCAGATATCTTGGACTTCAGAGCAGGGTCTGTTTAGTGTTAGGTAAATTGGGTTTCAAATCAATGTCTTATTTCCATAAAAAAATAAAGCAGAAAAACAAGAGCACATAAATTTAAAGGGTAAAATTACACAGCATCTCATGTACTTAAATAGGAGAACTTACTGGATTTATTTTGGTAATAATCCATCTAGTCAATTTTCACCAATTGCTTAAAGAGTCTTTGTTTGCAATTACATCTATCATCATCCTTGCTCTGCCTCTGCTATATTGTGAATCCACAATCTGAGTTTGGAATTTCGATGCACACAGTCTGCGTCCAAATAATCAACCACCATTTACTAGCTGTGTGGCATTGAGCAAGTCATTTAATTCCTCCGTTACTCAATGTACTCACCTACAAACTAGATATAAGTATTGTACTGTTACAATAATAGTAACCTAACATTGCCTCATTTGAATTAAGTTTTGAGTACATGATTATATAAAAAGTATTTTATAAATATTAGGGATTACTATAATTGACAAGACATTATTATTCCCAAATCTCTATCTTTGACACTGTCACCTCACTTCTGAACCTATATCTTACACACAAGATCCTTATGCTAAACATACCTTTGACTCTCTCTTCCCCCTTAATTTCAATACATAATCTCATATTAGGAAGGAAATTCATATTGACATGTGGTTATTATGAATACCATCACTCAATATCTGAAGTGCTTAAAGTATGAAGTAGTTTAAAGTATTTGGTTAACTTAGAGGAAATACAGGTACTGCCTACGTCCGAATGATTAGAATTTAGAAACAAACAAACAAACAAACAAAAAACTCTAATTCATGAATCCTGATGTGAGGATTTAGAACATTTTTCAGTATTTTAAAGTATATGAGAAAGCTTAATAGAGCAAATCGACCATTGAATAATGTGAAAGAAAATGAGCTTTTTGAAATTTCAGATTACTTGCAACTAACATCATTTGAATTTTTAATAAATTATTTTTCATATCATCTTTCTTTGTATATTTTTCCTTGAATAAAATGTCTTTTTTTCTCCCATTAGCACATGCTAATAAACAGATAAAAATCTGCTATCAGTTTTTGTTTTTTTGTTTTTTTGTTTTTTTGAGTCCTGCTGACATATCTTTTAATCCTCTTACTAATGTATGTGGCATGGTACAATCTATATTGTCAGAACCTGTGAGTACTGACAGCAGCTATTTCTGAAGACTATCATTAATCTTCAAGAAACTCATCACGAACATGTAGAAAGAGTGGTATTTTGCAAATAATGTATTGTCCTTTTAATATAGAAATGACCTTTATCTACCCTAGGGTCCCATTTCTTCGAATAAGCTTTTTTCTATTCCTAAGAGCTGGACATTTTATCAAATTAACCAAGAAATTGATTTATTCTATGTTCGAACTAACAAAAATATAATAATAATAATAATAATAATAATATAAAAATTATCTGCCTAAAATAATTAAAAACATTCTAAATGTTTGGAAGATATAGTTTATTTGTTTTTTCTTAGAAAAGAACTGATGTTTCATATTTCCTGTGCATTTGTAAGCAATTACTTTTACATAGCACTTATATTTCTAAACACTCTATAAAAATTCACTATAGTCTAATTATTTAATAAGTCATAATTGGTTATTTTAGATTGTATAATTTTATAATATGTTTAAATATTCCAAATAGCTTGACTAATGCTATTAAATTCAATATATAAAAACTTTTAGACAATTAAAATTGATTTTGATATTATTGTTTTGGCTTCTGTGTTTACCATTAACTGTCTAAATTTTGCATCATAATAATAATACATGAACTACTTTATGATGACTTAGTGAACTTCAATGTTTTTTGAATCCTGACTTTATTTTGGTTTTATTACAGAAAAAGATTTCTCTCTTGCTATAATATCCTTACTTTATTTTTTTCTTTAAGTCATACCTCTGTGACTTAAATGTTCTAATCAACTTTAAAATTCTTAGAAGTTACTTTTTACAGTTAATAGCTTTGGAGCAAGTACACTTTACCAAATCATTAAAGTGTAAAGTAGCCTGTAGCAGCAGTTAATAAAACAAAAGGAGAAACCTCACAGACCTGCGCAGCCAGGAGAGACCAAGTCAGGGATACTTACACGAGGTAGTTAACATTTGCTCGCCTGTTAGGTTAATGAGGTTTTACCTTGACATGAAGAGAATACCCTAATATCCAGTCTCCTATCCCTAAAATTCTTTTTCAGATGCTTCAGAATCCTGAGAGTTTGTGGTAAATTTTAACAAAAGAAAAACTTCATCAATCCAGTAGTCGCTAGACCAATAAAATGAATCATTCTAATCTCCATGTAAAGTAATTTAAGAAAGTCTTATTGGTATATCAATAACAAAAACAAAAGCATTTTCCTTTGGAGTGGGGGTAGTGGAGGGGATCCTATCTTTATAAGTAGATGAATTCCATCAGAAAAGTTGAGGGCTTAAAAATATTCTGATAAGAAATTGTTGTAGATTTTGTTGTAGATTTTGTTGTAGATTTTGCTATCTTTTTGTTGTAGATTTTGAGGTAGGGGGAGGGTTGCCTAGAATACAGAATATACAATGCAAAGAAAAATAAATCTGCCTTCTGTAAAGCAATTGAGAAGAGAAAAAAAGAGACTTAATATTTCAGCATAACAACCCTTACAACATCCCGTGAAACTGAAATTAAAATTGGGAAAAAGCTGACTTTGAGGTTTCCTCCTAACAGGAAATCACCTCAAACTACCTTCTCCAAATGAGAGGTTCAGGAACAGGCTCTAGAGCAGTATGAATGGAGAAAATAACAAGACCAATAGAACAGAAACAGAGCTAAAGTAGGAAAGGGGACAGGATCAATGCTCTTTGAGCAAACTGAGTAGAGTCAAGGAAACCTGAGCCCTGACCCACCCCAGATGTAGTCAATGCAGATAAATTACTGAAATTAAGAAGAGCCTCTCTATACAATAGCTCTTCTCTCTCTTCAGTACTTGAGGGCATGTTCAGGACATTACTTGTAGAATCATGATAAAATGATCTCATATTCATAATGAGAAACTAAACAGCTTGGAATTCAGAGTATTGGTCTAACATGCTTTGCACTCCCTGGTGCTCTAGTTTCTCCAACTCCTCAGATCTCATTCCGATTATCTGATTTAGTCCTAGTCTTTCCCCTTACACAGAATCACATGCTAACATCCAGTTTCATATGTCTACAAACATGGGCTGATTGGTTGTACCTTGATATCACATGATATACGTTGGAATTCTGAGATAGCTGCGACTTTCAAAGATTTATTCGTATAGCTGGAAATTGGTGCCAGCCACCATCTGAGACTTTAGTTGAGGCTGATAGCCAGAGACCCTGGTTCTCCTGCATGTGTACTTAGCCATATGGGCCTACTTGGGCCTCCTCTCAGAATGGTTCTGCGTTCCCAAAAGTAGGAAATAAGAAGCCTCCGGTCATCTTAAAACCTGGCCCCGGGAGATCTAGAATGCCACTTATGGCACCTTCTATTGATCAGAGCAGTCAGAGGGCCACCCCAGAATTCCACGAGAAGAACTGCACTCTACTTTTGAGTAGAGGAATGGCATGCATGTACAAACACAGAAGGATTGATGGTAGCCATCTTTGGAGACTACATGGACTCAATTTCTGAATAGGTTAAGAAAAAGCAAAAGAAAGCTTTGAGAATTGCCCTATATAAGTTCTATAAATTTCAAATCAACAAGACAAACCTACTCTTTGTGTAATGTTTTTCTTTCATATGTTAGTTTTTTAAAAAATTTATTTCTTAGACCCAAAAAGCATTATACATTTTCTTTGGCTTAATTGTATTATTTTGAGATAAATAAAGCATTTAAAACATCACTAAGTAAAATATTAGTTACTATTCTGTTTGTAAGTGCTACTATTCATATCAATAATTTGTTGAATAGAAATAATTTTTAAGGATTTATGCTGAAAATAAACTTATATTCAAAAATAAATCTACAATGGCAACAGAAGTTTGCCTGAAAACCTGACTTGAAAAGAGAATCATATATTATGATAGCCTATAAATGATTATCAAGAATAACAGCTAAATATTTAACATCGTAGTCACTTTGAGCCAAAAAAAAAAAATTCGAGCTAACAATGCAGTGTAAAAATTAAAAAGAAAAAAGAAAATAAGATGATGATAAAGAAACACCAAGTAAAAAGCTAGCAGAAAAAATGTTAAGCCAAAATTGGTAAAACATGGCATTTCAAAGAAAATCTGTGTCAAAAAATAATTGAATAATGTTTATCCATTAGAAGATCACTGCTTTATTTACCCCAAATGAAATATGGATATAACATATGTCAAATTCCAAACCTGCTGAATTAAATATGCCCAAAAATCTACTTAAGAAATTCTGAACTATTTGTTTTATTTATTAGAATTACAGTCTGACACTGTATATCTCCAACTGGAAGAAAACTAAAATCCCACATACCAAGGTGCCAGACTAAGAAACATATGGCACTTTCCAATAACCAAGGCCTGGTTATTTGTAGGTGGTGAAAATCTATTTGGGGACCTCTTTATAGCTTGATGAGAAAAAGCATCATATGTTTACTTTTAGGAGTTTCAGTAAGAAGTTTTAGATTTATTTACAGCATAGACATAAAGGTATTACTTTTATTCATGAAATGTGAGAATGTTATGGACACTGGAGGAAATTTTCTTAATACATTTCTTTAGAAAGGGTTGGCAGCTCAGAGAAAAACTTTATGGAATTTTTAAATATTTAATATCCCACTATTGCTTTGCAGCGTGAGAAAAACTTTACTGGCAAATATTTCAGAGCTTATCTCAACTTGTACAGAATTTTTAAAAAATGTTTAGTATTTCTAAACTGTAAAGCTTGATGAAAAAACAGCCACTCAGGGCAACATGGTAATTCTTTTTTTACAAAACAAAAATACTATTAAAATTTCTAAAACAGATTTTTCACAGCTAGATAAAAAGACTCTTGTTATTGAAGGTTTAATTCATTATCTTTTAATTAATATTTATCAGTTATCTATTGTACTTGAATTATTTGAACTAAAGAGTTTGGGTGAGTCTAATAATTATGTAGCCTCTGTTATTAACAGTGAATAATTTCTGAGTTAGACACAGATATTAGGCAAAAGATAAACTGATGGCCCTTATTGTCTTGGCACATTCAGTATTATATGAAAGTGGAGACAAAGATAATTAATTATAATAGGATAATTGTAGAAATATATATATTTTTTAACTGCTGGAAAGTATCTCTTAATGGACTTAACTACAAATTTTGAACCACATGTATTAACCTCATAAAGTTAGATCACTAATAAAATAGTGTGTATTGCCTGGAAGATGAAGGATATTATTTATTTATTTTTGATCCTCTATACATGTATGTACATATTCAATTATTTATTATGCAACTCTCAACTACATCTACTGTCAGAAAGAATTGTCAAGAAAACTGCTAATAAAAGGTACCACATGAGGAAATCTCTAAGTTATAATGTATATTTAAAAATTAAATTTTCAGTTTTATAAATTCAGTAATGGCAGTAGGGGTTAGCAGTAGGGGTTCTGTAGCCAGAGTATCTGGGCGTAAATCTTTCATCTATTGTTTAACAGTTGCATGTGATAGGTTTTTGACAACTTAATTAAATTTGCCATGGCTCAAATCCTCATCTTTAAAGTAGAGATCAACCATATTTTTTCTAAGATGACTTTGACTGTAAAACATATCATTATTTTATTTTCTACTACAAAAGAAAAATTCCCCAAAGTAAGGAGTTGAAAAGAAGACTCTGTGTTGAGTAGGTATACCAAAGGACTATGACTTCAGTGTGAGGAAAATGAGAAAAAGACCTGAAAGGGTATCAGAAAACTTGCATATCTCCACCTTGGCACAGAATAAAGAGAGAAAAAAAAAATCTCCTTTACAATATGAACAAAAAGCCAGTATCCTTGCAGTACAGCAGACTGAATTCAGATTATCAGTATGGTCTAAAAAACCTCAAAAGAGAACCTAACTGAAAGTGTCCTTACATATTGATCATGCCCCAGGTGACTAGCAGAAGCAAAGTAATGATGCCTGGAAGATTTTGATGGAAATACAGGCTGAAGTCACTCTCAGACAGCATTGAGTATAATACCAATTTCAGAGATGTTACAATGGAGAAAAAAGTGTGCAGTGGGTTGATTGCAAATATGTCCAGAATTCATCACTTCTCTGAATCCATATTCTTTACAACATGACTCTGCAGCTCTTCCCATCAAGAAGTCTATATTTCCCCAACACTTGAATCTCTGCTTATCTTGTGACTTGTTTGGGCCAATATAATATGACAGACATAATGGCATGCCCTTTATAAATCTAGTCTGAGTTCTTATGCACTTCCACTTGGTCCTTGAACTCAGCCAATTCTAGGAAAATCAACCCTGCTTAGCCTGCTGCAAAGCTGAAGGACTATGTGGAATAGAGACAATTCATTCTAATCACCCAGCCCCTAGCTGACTCACCAGCTGACCACATACACAAAAGCAAGCTTATCTGAGGCCACCTGAGCTCACCCAGATCAGCAAAACCACCCTATAGGCACATAAGCAAGAATAAATATCTATTATTTTAGCCATTACATTTTGGACAGTTTTGTTATACAGCAATAGCTAACTGAATGAGATATATCTCAAAATCAATGAAATATAGTACTGTTACCCTCATTATGGGGTTATGGTAAGGAATTGATTTAGTATAAATAGGCCCTGGGAATAATGCTCCATACATGGCGAAATGCTTTCTAAATTATTTATTGAGATGTCACTATATTCAACAGAGACTTTTGTTTCCAACTTCATTCATATATAAAATGGGAGTTCCAACTTGCGGAATGGTTTTGAAGACTGAACACAAATAGAAATATTTTATAACAACATATTAAATGAAATGTGATTATAACTACAGTTATACATAAATAGCTAAAATACAATGACTTATGTTTCCAAAGAGGTATAAACATGTGTTAATTCAATACAAAAATAAAAAGATAAATTTCGCTGGGAGACCCAGGGATGACTTTACAGAAGAGGAGACATTTGAATCAAATACAAGAATAGGAAGGATTTGGTTAGGTAAAGGGTTATTATGCAGCTGAGAGTGGAAGGCATTCTAGGTTAAAGATACTGAATATGCAAAAATCCAAAGATTTGAAAGCGTTTGTCATATGGCAGTCTTGCCTGTCTGATGTCACTAGAGCCTACTGCATAAGAAAAACAGATACGAAGCCAGGAAGATAGGTCAAAAAGCTAATTACGTGTCTGGTTAAACAAAAAAGGCTTTCTTTTAGCAAAAGACATCACCAGAGGTTTTAAGAAAGTCTAGTAATATAACAAAATCTGTATTTTAGAAATATAATTCTGATAACAATATAGAGGAAAGACCGGAGGGAGGAAAGTAAACACGATCATCTAGGTGATAAATGATCAAGGCCTTATCTAAGGTCTGTTGAATTAGAGAAATGTTTAAAAGATACATGGGAATATGATTAAAATTCTTAAGTATCCTACTATGTAGCCCTGAGCTAATTGCTCTCACCTATATAACTGTATGTAATTCTTCTAAATGACTTACGAAGCTCTAACACTCACTATTCATGATAACACAGCCGAGGATAAAATCATACATCTCTGGACTCCAAAGCTGAGAATTTTTAACTATTGTGTCTTGCTTAACAATTTATGGAACAATGAAAACAAAAATCAAGTCCATGAAAATGATAATGTACTTTTTGTTATTATTCAGTTTACCTCTAGATACCAAATGAAACCTCTAATGAAATATAAATCATTTAACTTGAATTAATTCATTAAATTATCATAAAAATGAGTCTTTAAGAATGGATCATAGCCAAATAAGATTTTATTAGATGAAGTTAAGAAAAATTACTAGTCAGATGTGATGCCACACTGGGGATTCCCAAATAGTCCAAAAGATTGTTAAGTATTCTAAGGCCAGAGGAGAGAAAGCTCTGAAAGGAAAACATCAGTGGTCATTGTGATAAGATGTCTAACATGCTAGACTATAGAAAATATCTTAAGAAATATTTGGGTCAAATATGCTTGACCCAAAAAAGAAAAAGAGCACACCAATAATCTTCAAAATATATGAAGAGATGCCATCAATTCAATGGGCTAACGTCATAGTGAGTTGCTGCAGAATTTAGAATCAGAAATAAGAAGTAAAAATTAGAGGAAACACAGCTTTCAACTTACTAAAAAAAATATTTTTTATTATCTAGAGGTACTCAACTAGAAGAGATGCTTATTCATGGGGTTCTTATCTCTAAGAATGAAAATATTTAAGTATTGTTCATTCTAAAATACTAATTGAGCAACTAAAATTTGCCAAGCTTCATGCTAGGCTTTCAGAAACAACAGTGAGCAAGATAATCTATCAGAAATGATTTTAGAAGGGAATTCTACATTTTTAAAGTTTAATAGACCTTTATATAATGTTTACTATATTTTAGGCACTGTTTGAAAAGTTAACATATATTAATTTACTTAATACTCAAAATAACCTTATAATGGAGAAACTAAGGCAAAGAGGTAACTTGCCCAAGAGCAAGCACACAGGGATTTAAATACAGATAATCTATCTCTAGGGTCTGTGCTATTGGCCACCCTGACTGCTGACTTCACTTACCCCACTAAGTGGATTGGGCTATCAGACTGATAAGGTGCTTCCACTATCTCACTCTCAGAAGTCTGACCACACCCACAAAGTAGAAGACTGAAGCCATTTTTTTTTTGTCAAATTCAACATGTTCCCAGTAAATAGACTTGATTAGTTATTTTTGTTTACGTTTTATTTCAAATACGAGTACGTACATCCACAAAACACACATGCATACCACTATTACAGAATGCTTTTCTCTTATTCACCTCTTTGATATAAGAAAGTTTGAGTCTCTGGAAGGGAAAGTTTTGAAATTAATTTTGTTATACAAAATTTATTTTTAAAACATCTATATAAACTTAATTATTTCTTCTGAGTATGAGATGGGGAGGATAAGAATAGAGGTAGAATGAAAGTTTTTACATTTTAGAATTCTGTACTATTTGTGATCTTTGTTTTCTTAATTAAAAACAAAGAAAACTTGTGTAAGTGAAAGTTTATTATAAAACAATAATAAAGAATGACTGTCATTTTCTGCTTACCTAGAAATAAAAGCAAGAATTTGAAATTGTAGGCAAAATTTATAGGACTACCTCTAAATCACATAATAAGAGAATATTGGAGCTAGTAGCATTAAAATCAGCTATCATCTAACCACCTCATTTTATATATGAGGAAACTAAGGCCAAGGACGTTTATGAAACTTAGATAGGGTCAGAAAGTAAACTGAATAAATCAAAACACATGAAAGTCATTAAAACTATAAAGCACTATATAAACACAAACTTTGGCATGACTGGTGCCAGAGCTCGGCCTAGAACTAAGCTCTTTTCGTTGGCAGGTCAGAGCTTCTGTTACTTTCCCCATTACATGTTTTCAGAGTTGCCTACCATTGTGACTCTCTTAGGTATTATCCTAAGGGGACATAGAACTCTAGGCAAATTCATTTAATCTTTTGAGTCTCATTTTCCATATCTGCAAAATGGGCGTAATAATAGTACTTGTATCATACTGTTGTTCTGAAGACTAAATGAGAAAAATCATGTAAAGCACGTAGCTTGGAATATAGTTAGCTAGCACATAATAAATGTTATTGATATTTATTATTAGATACCAAATTACTTATCATCAGCTGCAGCTAGCTTTCCACAAAGTAAATCTATTTTTTAAAGTATCTTGGTGACATGCATATGATGGAGTTGAGAACATGATGGACTTTGAAATGAGACAGATCATAAATGTAAACACTGCCATTACTAAATGAGGGATCTTGAGCAAACTATTTAAATTTCTAATGTTACTTGCCTCAATGAAAAGTATGATGATACCTGCCTTAGGGAGAATTAAGGTTTAAGGAAGAAGACATAGAAAATCATTAGTTTACCTCTTGCACCTATTAAAACCTTTAGTAAATTATAGCAATCATAATTATTCATTATATTATATTATTATATGTTCTAAAGATTCTGTGGTACACACCAACTGCATAATGTAGAGAAAGAGTCCAGAGGTCAGCAAGATTATTTCACCTGGGTTTGTTTAATTTTAATTCCCTATGCTTGACTACGGCAACCTGTGTTCAAGCGTAGAAGCAGGGAAAAAGAAACTAAAGAATAAATCAAGATTCAATACGACTCCCCTATGAAAGAAGTAGATGTAGATCCATCCAGAGGATCTAGCCTGGTCATTGGTCAGTTCCAATCTATGTGCTATAGTCTTAAGGAGGAAATAGGAAATGATCATGTGTCTCTCATCCATTATTTTATGTAAGATAAAAATGTGAAAACATTGGATATTGACCTTAAAAAGAATTCTTGGGTCAACTCAGAGTAGTTCTTTTGAAGGGAATCATCAAGAAAATGAGGGACATAATGGAAGCCCAACTATGGAGTCAAAAGGGGTATGTGAGTACAAAAATGATGGAGAAAGACCTGTGAAAGGCTTAGGTGGCAATGATTGAGAATATGTGGCTTTGATGTTTTCCTGATATGCACAATCAAGAATTCCAGTATTCATTTAAAAAGATAGGATTGAGGGACTAGAAAAAGATGAAACTCATGGCATAGAAACATGAGAGATGAAGAGAAGAATTTTAATTCAGCACGTCATTTGACTTAGATAAGCGGTTCTCAAAGTGTGATCTCCAGACCTGTGATACTAACTTATCTGCTATATGTACATTTTAGAGAAAAGTTCTCAACATTGTTCTCACCTTTATTCCAATTTGCAATGTCTTTTTCTTATTTTGCTATTTGAACCAAAAAGATAAGGAAAGGAAGAGGGATTCAAAGGCTAGGAGATGGGACAGACCTATTTAAATAATTTGCAAATCTGATATTTACGAATTATTTATAGCGAATGTACTGATTTATAGTAAAAGTGAAAGTTAACAATTTTTAATCGCAGCCAAATATTTTCATGGCCTGCATGACTTTCACAAAAGAATAGACATTTTAGCCAAATGGAATAAATAAAATAATTAGAATAATACAGAAGATTATTTGTTATGTGGAAAGGAAATGGCACTTGATGGATTGCACAATGAACTGGGAATGAGATGTCCTACATAGAACCCTCCCTATCACTATAGCTCTTGCCAGATTATTTCCACTTATATCACCAAAGGACATTATTTACAAAAGCCCAGTTAATTCTTTGTAAGCAGGATAATGTTGTATAAAGATTTGAAATTTTTTCACAGGCTTGATCATAGCAGAAGACCGGCATTATCAGAAAAATTTTGTAGTGAAAGTAAATTTAACGAAAAGCAAATAAAAGACTGGGAATTTATCTTGGAAGAAAAGACATACAGTATTAGAAGAAGGACATTGGAGTGAATTTTCTGCACATCTTTCTTTATTTATTTTCTGTCTTGACAAATCTTGCATTGTACCTTTTAGTAGTATGAAGCTTGTCTTTGTTTACCTTCACCAGTAACATGTTCTTTCAATGTTTCGGTGCTAAGAAGATCTACTTTAAACTTATCAATTGAAAATGGGCATTTTTAACATTTCATCCATTAGTGAGCCTCCCATTGCATACAGTTAATAAAACCATTGGTAAAGTGCTAATGAGAAATACCAGCATAGGAGCCAAAAATTTCAAACTGGGCTATATTTACTATGTGTATGTTCTGTAAAGCCCATGGATCATCAGATTCAAGGAGATCTAAAAACATAGGGTAATACTGTTGCATTCTGATATTATAAGACATATTGTCTCTCATTCACTTTTGTGGTACTTTCAAAAATTAGTCTTAAAATTTTCATGACAGCTTTAAAGCATTAAATTGTAGGTAATGAAATGAAATGGCTCGAAAGAAAAAAAAAGTTATTGAGATTATGCTGGTGGCCCAACTAAAATGTAGAGCAAAGGACTAAGAATCAAAGAAAACATTTGAAAAAATAATTTTTAAAAGTTGCTATAACCATCTCTTAAAGAAAACTGTACAGTGGCAGTGATCAGATATTCTACCACATGTTGGGCTGTCTTATTATGCAAGTTCTCGTGCAGTTAGGAGGAGACTATAGGATTTTTCTCAGGGTGGGAATAAGGAATCTTTGCAGGACCCTCTCTGTTTATAAGTGACATGTTAGCTTCTTAGTCAAGATAGTGGTTACCTGGTACAGGAGTTCCCACTATCTCTAGGGTCAACTAGAGCAAACAGTGTACTGGTGGAAAGTTTATAGCTAAGGAAATTAAGTATTCAGTGCTGAGGCGCTGAAGCAGACTTGGCATTGAGTGGAGGAGGAATAAAAGAGTTGTGAGGGAAGAATCTGGAGAGGAAAAAGAGAATAGAGTGAAGCCATCTGGCTACAACAGTGTTAGAATAGAAAAGAGTTCAGTTGCTTTGCCTGTAAACTCTCTTGACCCCCTACCTGAACGGAAACCATAGGAATCACAGCATCAAATGAAAGTGCTTTTTTGTTGTTTTTTTTGATAAGAAGAAGAATCAGCAAACCCCAGAACTGCCAAGGTTTGTGTAGCTCCCAGATCCTATCCAAAACCTGTATTTGTTGTATGTGTTTGTTGCAAGTGTGTCGACTCTAAGGCAGTGAGTACTCATTTTGAAAGAGAAGAGGTGGGGAGGCAGGTGAAAGGTCATGATACATTAGCATTGAAACTTCTACAAACTTTCATTTTTCTCAGTTTCCTTTGATGGCAGGTATGTACTCTAATATAGATTTTTTCCAGAGAAAAACCTTTTCTTGCTCAGAAGATTCCCACCTCCTTTGTTTTAAAAATTCACTTTAAAACAAGAAGGACAGGATGCACATGACTTTGCGTGTCCCATCTGCCATTTACTGTAAATTTACTTTGCTAAGTGAATTAACCTCTTTGGCTCAGTTGCCCTGCTTTAAAAATAAAAACGTTAATATCAAGCTCACAGTCCTGTAAATCTCTTTGAGAAACAGTCCTGTATATTCAACTATCTCTTAGACATCATCACTTGAAGAGACTTCAGGCAGCTCACACCACAAGTTTTCCTAAGAGAACTCACCATCTTTCCCCCAAACTACTGTCCTCTCTGGATAGTTGGCACTACTCTCATTCACCAGTCCTTCAAGCCAGAAGAAAAGAATCTTTCTAGATTTCTTCTTGTCATTCAGTTTATACCTTCTGCCTTGTTGATATTTCCCAAAACTACTGTCTTTTTTTCCTGCTGACCCTGCCTTCATTCAGATTCTCATCACTACTTACCTGGCTAAGGCAACCACAATTGCTTCCTGATTGGCTACACACATTCCTGTCTTTCATTCTCTATTCTTTAGGCTCAGGGGGACAATTTTATCTTTTTAATCTTATTTGAAAGAAGAGCTGGAAAGAGATAGAGAGATGGGGCAGGTGGAGGTGATTAGATATCAGAGGCAGGCAATGAAAATAATTAAAGTGGGTGTGGGAATTTGTTCTTTCAGTTGAAATATATTCTTTCACTCTAATGAATACCTCAAAAAGAAAGTAATTACAAGGCAGTAAAAACAAAACAAATAAAAACGCTTTCTTCATTCTTCCCAAAATATCTAACACTTTATCTATTAGGAATCATTAAGAAAAACAGAGAAGTCATTCTTTTTTGCTTGATTTTTAAAACCCAGATATATTACTGTTGTGCATAAAATTTCTTTCTCACAGTTGTATGCCAGAACATAGAAAACTATAAAAACAACAAAAGTATTTTCTGTTTTGCAGAGGTTGTGAAATGCATTCTTTTCATTTCGTACCCAGCTGGAAGACCCAACAATCTCATAAACAAGTATGTGACAATTCCGTTATATAAACAAGTACGTGACAATTCCGTTATATATGCACTTGTCTCGGTAAACTAAGTTATAAACTCACTACTAAAACTACCTGATTCTGAATGAAAGGTTCAACTCTTACTCCTAAAGCACTAGAAATCTTCTGATACATGCACCCTACATAAGGACAGAGGACAAACAGGGGCCTGATTTGGCTTGATTCTCCAAAAAGAAAATGACTAATCTCAGTTCAGCAAGGAATGAGTGAATGCTGTGCAGATGGGTTTCTGAAATACTGCTACCTGGTTTCTAAAATAGAATCATAAAATTTTGGAACTGGAAAAGCCATCAGAAAAGTAACCTTCTGGTTTTGTAGAAGAATATACTGAAAGCTCAGAAAGCTGGAGTGACTAGCCCTCAGCTAATTAAACTGACACTCAGCTAAGAGGGGGAAGATCTGAACCTAGAACTCTGGTCTCCTGATGGACACACAGTACACCAGCCATTTGCTTATTCCACAAGTGGCAAATACTGAGAAATCAACTCTTGGTTTAAGTCATGATAGGTGTTGAGTTATTTCAGCTTCCCAAGTATGAGCCACTCGAGGGAGATTTCAAGCATACCAGTTAAAACATAAAGATGATGCACCCCCAAGCATACATAATAAAAACTGTGCCCAGAAATGCCTCAGTTTGCCAGTCCCAACAGCAGCATGATTGTGAAACTGTTATTCTTAAAGTCATATCATTGAAGAAATAATGTTGCCTGTCCCCTCTAGGTGCTTAGATACTGCTACTTCAGACATCACTTTTTCTCTGGGCCACAGATTATTGACATGGAGTTACTCGTTCATGTAATCATTTTCTGACTTATTCATCAAATGTCTACAGAGCCAGGCATCATGATAGATACTGGAGAAAAACGATCATAGTCTCCCCCTTCATGGAACTTTCACTGCTGCAAACCTTTTTATAATTTGCCTGCTGCTGCTCTCTAAGCTCTCAAGTATTAAAAAAAAAATGTATTGATATAGCAAAAACTAGTTATGTACATGAAAACACTGGGAAAACTAGCAAGTTACTTTTTTTCTGGGAAATTACTTAATTACATCAAAGCATGGAAAAATGAATTCCCTAAGAAAAATAGATATATTTTCATAATCAACCAGATATAACAACTTTAAAAGAAAATTCATTTGAAAGAGAACAAGTGCTTATAGGTCACAGCACACAGTATATTTAGCACAGGATAATGAGACATTGAAGTAAAATATAAAATTTTAGATTTCCACTTTGGTCTAAATCAGAGCCCTGGTTTGCAGATGACCTAGCTACAGTATTTCATATCTATTGTTTCTTGCCCATTTCATGTTTTAGATTAATTAAATAGATAATCTAATTCTCTGAGCTTTATTTCTTAACATCAGATTTCTCAAATCTCTGAAATCTGGTCCCCTTTTCATTGATCCACTGGTTTAGTAATGTGGCCTAATCCCAAGGTCCCTGCTTAGTTATTAATAGCTTCATGGTTTTTGCTAAGTGGAACACATCTGAATTTGCCATTATTTCTAAAATTACTTTCTCTCTCATCATTTTCTCTTGTTAGCCAGTGATCAAGCAGACTACCCACTCTAGACACTACTCTATTCTCGCACTCACTTTTCAATTTAGATTGTATATCTTATATTCTTCCAAAAGTACTTAAACTGTCTTACGAAGTAAGCATAATATAAACTGGATCAACTAGGAATAAAATAGTTTTAACCATATGCATAAACCAAATCCTTTGCTGGAAGTAAGTGGCAGTTTAAGTTGGGCACTGAATTGAGTTCCACATTTTCTGCCAGTTGAAACACAATGGGGGAACATGTTGAACTGCATTCTTTTCATTATCTGACAAACAAAAGCACACACATTTGTCTCTGTAGTCTGCACTATTTCCGCAACAGAACTCAAGCAGGAATTTATGACATGAAACCTTGTAGAAGACACCAAGTACACATCAACTCAATTATGTGATTATAAAATTATGTAATTGCAAAAATTCCATTTAGACCACCTTTTGTAAAAAAAAAAAAAAGCAAGATAAGACAAGGTAGTCTAGAGCCTCATATTCTCAAGATTTAAATTGAGGTGAGGGATAATTTGAAACAGCAAAATAGTGAATATGTTTATTAGATACTCTCAAATACCAGATTCTTTAGGTAATGCTAGCTAAGGCTAGATTTTTGTCAGTTCATGATTAAACTCACAAAAACTGCACTGTAAATATTCTGATTGTCAGAATGAAACCTCCTTGCTTGAATTTTTGTCAAGACTTGTCATCTTTGTCAACAACCATATTTGCTTTCATCACATAAAAAGTTGTCCCACTACCGTAGAGATGCCAGCCTAAGCCACTCTAGGTTTCTGCCTGGCAATACTTTCTGGACTGCAGTGTGGGGAGAGAGATTATCTACAAAGCACAGTAGTATCTCTCCAGTTCACAGCAAATATGAGTTCTAATATTTGTATTCACTTTTATCCCAGCAGTTACATTTTTTACTTTTAATAGGATCTAGTGGGGCTTTAGATTCTTCAGATGGTCTGCTGTGGAACAACGGTTTTCTTATAACTGACCTTGGACAGGTTCTCAGTAAAGAATATCATCTGTTTCTTCTAATGTGAAGGAAAGAATTTCACTCTAAAAGCTTTTATAAGACTAAATGATTAATTTTTTTCTTTGTTTTATAACTGGTTATTCTTATCCATGGAAGAACCTCAGTGTAATACCTCTTAAAGATTGGATCTTAAGGATAAAGCTACCCGCAAAGTGAGCTGAAAAATGTAACCTTACTTAACTACCTGAACCCAACCTATCAGTTGGATTATTTTTGGTTATTTAAGAGTCCAACGCATTATTTCAATTTACTTTTAATTGATGTTGAGATGCTCCTTTATGTAATAACTAGCTAATAGTCTATATATCTTAAGATATTTGCCAATTAAAGATAATAAAATGATCAATGTAGAACTATGAGAAGCTTTTTGTCTTGTGTGTACTATGTAGTAGAATATTCACCTACTCTCCTAATAATCATCTAAATGGAATAGATATCCATTAAAAATGAACAAAAAGAGTAGTAATGAGACATATAATTTGTTTGTATTTTGCTTTACTATTGTATTTGTTAGATTTCCACTTCTGGCCATAATGTAATTTGAATCAACTTGCCTTGCCACCAAAAACAACTAAAAAGTTAAACAAAATCTACAAAATATCTCTTTAAAGATATTGGTCAACATATTAGGCAGGACCGTGATCCCTGAGAGAAGAAAAACAAATGAGATGATCCTTATAGTCACTCTAAGTTTCTGCCTGGAAATACTTTCTGGACTGCGATGTGGGGAAGGGAACCTTCTACAAAACACAGTAGGATCTCCCTAGTTCATGGAAAATATGAGTTCTAATATCTGTATTCACTTTTATCCCAGCAATTACATTCTTAACTTTTAATGGGATCTAGTGGGACTTTAAATTCTTCAAATGATGTATTATGGTAAAAGATTTTGAACTTAATAAGATTTTCAAATACAAGTAGATTTAAAATTGGAAAATCTATTAAAAACAACAGACATAGAAAACATTTTTAAATATTTTTATTAAAACTTTATTTTGACAAACTAGACATCAAGAACTTTTGAAAATGGAAATAGGATGTAATTATGAAGCATAATTGTAAATGATAAAGAACATATAAAACCTCTAGTCAATAGCTTACCAAATAATGGAATTAATATTCTCAATATCAGTGAAGACTAGCAGTCTGCCCTATGGAAGTCAGTAATATGACACATATGCTCCTATTACCGTTGTTACTTTATTGATTCTAGGATCAATAAAGTATCTAACATAAGGAATTGCTTAAAAAATATATATTTATGTATATGGAAAATAACCATTGAAATGATGTTGCAGATAATTAAAAATACCTGCATGACTTCAATGGTACATAGTATCAGTTTTAAAGAGGTACTATCACATGTGTTATTAATTAGCAATTGCAAGACATTTCTAGAACACAAAAAATTAATGATAAATGAAGTAAATCACAGCAACTTTAACAAGGATTTTTGAGTAGCATGGAATTTTTTACCTTATTAAGTTTTCTAAAATAAGCCTGGATTACTTTCATTATCATGATATGATCATCTTTTATTTTAGAAAAAAAGATAAAAAACAACACCTACACATGTGTACATTTGCTTGTATAAACACAATATCTACAAGACAATATGTGTGTGTGTGTGTGTGTGTATGTGTGTGTGTATATATATATATATATATATATATATATATATATATCAAGCTGTTAATATCAATTATTGGTAGTACTTAAGTACTTGGTAGTACTTAAGCATGTGGACCAGAGGCTGAAATCTCTACATTATTTGACTTGTTATAAATACATATATTACTTTTGTGATTTAAAAAATTCGATAAAATAAATTTATTCACAGAACTACCATAAATAAAAGAAAAGAAAAATAGTGACACACAAGGATAACTATTTGCCAAATATGATATATTGGTTATATAAAAGTATTAATAGCACAAATAACTTAATATAAATATGAACACACCTCCAGAAAATGGCAAAATTATATTACAATAAATGCAAAAGATAAACAAGGAAAGAAATTTGAAGAAGAAACGTATATCCCTAAAAACATATAAAAATTGGCCAATGGTACGCATTTCAAAAAATATAAGTCAAAAGAATGTCAACATTTTGCCAAACTGACAAAAGTTTAAAAAAAAACATACAAGTTGCTGAAATTGAGAACAATTGTCTTATAAACCACTATGAAAAGGTAAATTGAGATATAAAAAAAAAATAATTTGACACTATATACATAGAATCATTATGTTTTCTACTTTTAAAAACAGAAATTCCACTCAAAGGAAACTACCCTAAAGGAATTATAAGAGATCAAAAGAAAAAAGTATGTTAAAAATAATATATTACAGTACTGTTTATAATTAAAATAATCTAAAGTCCAACATAGGCTGGCATATTAAGTATAATGTATTTAAATTATGAAATATTACAGTTTATGGGTGGTTTAAACTGAATTTCACTTCTAGTGTCACCTGAAATCTTGAAGCTACAAAATCTGTATGGGTTTAGGCACCAGCTGGCCAAATTTCTGCTTTTCTAGGCAAGAGCGATCATGCTTCTTTGCAGTTTATCTAATCTCTGCATAAAGTGTAAATCTCTCTCAAACAGAAGAGTGAGTTCAGTTTCTCTGGTTTTCTGTGCTTCTCCAGTCTTGTATGTATGGAGTCTGTCCTGGCTTCCTATCCTTTCTCCCGTCTTCTCTGTGGCATCTTTGCAGGTGGAGAAACACACTGAGTTCCTAGGAAGGATTAGTAGTATATTACTTTAGACCATAGATAATGTAAGATGTGCACATTAGAATAAGGTGTGGTGCCATAAAATTTTGGGGGGATGGTTAGAATAGCAGATACTGCAGAGTCCTATTCATAAAAAGAAATCAAGAAATAATTGTGTTGATATAGCACCATGTCTAAATTATGTTACCTAAAATTTTTGTCATTTTATAGTCCAGACAAACATGGCTTTCGGGTCCAGCAACTGGACTAACATTTTATTTATTACGATTCATGGATTAAATACTAAATTACTATACAGAACCTACTCATTTTGCAACAGTTCTTACTGCAGGCGTGAGATGGTGCAGTATTGACCAGAACTCTGAGCTCCAATGAACACACTCTTCTTGTACTAAAAGCTAATAACCCTGAGACTCTGTGATTGGCTCATGCAACCTTGGCAGTCTACAACAAAATGTGTCACATCATACAAAGGATTAATTTGCAGGCATTTTACTATTGACTATTATATCCTCAATGTGCAAAATCCACTTGTTCAGCAGCCATGTATTATTTATCTTGATTAGCACTGTATTGGATACTAGATAATAACACTGTCCTCATTCTAGAGTTAGTTGCTCACTATTTTATAGAAAGTAACTACTTACACTTTTTGATAATATAAATACTTAATACAAAAATATCTTAGAAGGAAGTAGGAAGGTAATGAGAAATGCTTAGGTTCAGCTGGCCGATCTTTTCCTTTGCTCTTTATTTAAATTTATTAAGCTAATATGTATAAAATGTCTGTAATCTTTATAGTACCTAAGTCTTTATCTTTGCATGAAGGTGAATAAAATGCCAAATCTAGTTTAACAAGAAGTAGATCATAAAAGAATTATTTATCTTAATTTATTTTTATTTTTTAAAACTTCAGGTATGCAGAATTGAGTTTATCAGACTCTTTCCTTTCTAGCCTGCTATCATCTGTGCAAATTCTTCTCCCACATTATTTTAAAGTGTTTCTTTCCCCTCTATTCCCATCTACAACTCTATTTTCCCCTTGGTCACCCACTGTAATATACCTAATTCATATTCTTATTGTATATACATCTTCTGAAATATATAGTATTGTGCATGACATTTAATTTACGTGAGCTATAAATTATACTATAAATTTCAGCACAGTTCTTTTTTCATACTAATCACTGTATTTAAAACATATCTATGTGTTATGTGTAATTTGTGACCATTTCTTCTGATACAGCCACATCAAGTTTCATCATGTGCATACACTACATTTTTCTTATCCATAACCCTCCTCAGTAAGTGTAGGTTGCCTTCAACTTTTGCTCCTATGCAATGCTGCAGTGAACATCTTTCTATATGTCCCCTATAGACCAGAAAAAAAGGTTTTTTCCTGATAGATATACACTAGAATAGCATTACTAGCATATGGTATAAGCATATTAATTTTTCCAATTACTGAAAGATCGTTCTTTAGAATGATGGCAACAATTTATCATTTTACCACTGGGGCATAAAATGCCCCATTTTTTCTCATTTTCTCAAATATCTGATATTATCCAACTTCTAATCCTTGCAATTTTAATGGGATAGATAGGAATTTATTGTTATGATTTAGATTCTCTGAAATTTGAGGTTACATACAGTGACGCTGAACATTTCTTTACATACTAGTTATTCAGGTTTTCCTTTGAACAGTGACTACTAGTGGAGGTCCTGAGTTAGTCCCACACACTGAGAATATGCCTGCCAGGACCTGCCTTCTGCCTCTAGAGGTCAAGAGGAAGCCCAGTGTGCTCAGAATTGCACGGGTCTCTCTCTACCCCTCTCTGACCCTTGGTGTGTCTATTCTAAAGCTCATCCCTCAATGTGTTTCTTATCTTCTAGCTCTAAGTGAATCCTGGATCCCTTCAGAAGATACTACATCCCCACAGCTCTCACAAGTTTGAAGAAAGTATAGATGTTTACTCTCATCCTGGTTGCTGGTTCCAGGCCATTCTCTCTCTTTTCTAAAATTCTGATTCTCTGAATCCCATATTATCACACTGTATCACGTAAAACTGCTCATGGGTGCTATTCTCTTCCAATGTCTGTTATCTCTCTCACTCCTAAAGATGATGTGCTTGCACCTTCATTTAAACCTCTTTCTCATTTTCTTTCATAGTGGGCCTTGCTTTCTACAGAGTAGATGAAATACTCTAAATTCCCTCACCCTTTTTCACATCTATCAGCTTTTGTGAGTACATATTTGGCCTTCCCAACAACTAAATGAATGAGCTCTCCAAGCTCCTGTCTAAGGTCAGGCCCTCCAATATGCACTAGATGCCACCTTTTCTCAACTGTTCAAGGACAATTGCTATAACAATTCTCTCTTCTGGTCACCTGCATTAGCAATCTTTCTCTCTGTAGTGAGTCATTCCTGAAGATACACTTATACTATTATTATTGTTAAATTGTTAAAAAAAATTAATTAATTAAAAACACCCCCGTACACTTCTCTCTCCAGCTACTATCTTATTTCTTTTTCCAGTTATAGCAAAACTAGATAATCATATATCTAGATCTGTATCTATCATCTGTCTATCTATCTATCTAACTATAGAGAGATATCAAGCATTAAGCTTAAATCATAGACATTTAATTAATGGTAGCTATTACTATTAATAGTAGCAAACACGATATCATAGCACAATTAGAATTCTCAGTTAAGAAATAAAAAAGATGCCTATAGTAATTCCCAGTCAGCTTTTCCTAGGAGTACGTAAGAGTAAAAGGTCACAAGTTTATCCTTTAAAATAAAGATGTGCCAATAACATAAAAACCAATTATATTCCTTAATATGAAATTTCTTTGTTTTAACACATATAATCAAGAAATCAAATGTTAAATGTTACTTTATACAGAAGATTGTTAGAACACATTTTAAAAATACCAACTTTCTACTATACCAGTATATAAGCCAAAAATTATTAAGGGAAATGATAAATGCTCTTTAGCTTAGAATGTTCATTATGAAACTTTTTTGAGAGTTTGGACTAGGAAAAAATTAGGTTATTAGTAAAATATTATTTGTCACAATAAGCTAGTGTATGCTGCAGTTAAAAGCAACCCCCAAATTTCAATGGCTTACAACGTAGGTTATGGTTTTTTTCCTAAACCATACATGTGGCTCTGCCTAATGTTGTCATTCTAGGACCTACGTTGATGAAGCAGCCATTGTCTGGAACAGCGCCCGTGACTCTAATAGGAGAAGATGTAGCAAGGCACACACTGGATCTTAAAGCTGTCCTCTGGAGTGACACACATCTCTTTCTTCACATGCAAAGATTAAAGCAAGTCACTTGATTAGACATAAATGTAATTGAGTGCAGTCATGCAACCCTTCCATGTGCTTGGAAGAGGAGAGAGAGCAGGAATATTTGTTAACCACCCTGACAGCTACTACTCTTGATTCAACATTCAGAAATAACTATCTACTTCCTTTGACTCTTTGGATGGAAAGAACCCTTTAATCTTCAATGGCCCTTATAAAACAGGCGAGTAAGAACTTTCTCTGGAATTACAAGACATATCATATTTTCAGAAGCAAATCTAAACATAGATCTGCAAAAAAAAGAAAAAAGAAAAGGTTCATTTAGGGTAGTATGACTTGTTAATACAAGAACTGAATCAGAAATTGGTATTCTTGTCTAGGCTTTACAGCTTATGTCTTCTGTGGCCTAAGGCAAGTTGTTTAATAACATCGTCCTTCAAGAAAATAAGAAGAGGTAATGACTGATTGACAGTAGAACATTTCTGAGCATAGTAAGGAGATGGTTGAGATTAATAGTGAAATCTTCCTATCAGATGGAAGCCTGAACTGCTTGGTAACTGACACTAAAGAAGCAAAACACTGACATGCAAAGTGCTTCAAATCCTAGATGACAGGCTGTCTATATTGTAAAGAGTTATTATACACAAGCATGCCATATTCCCTTCTGTTTCATGCTGATGGAAAGGAAAACCTGCAAGCTCAAATCTGGCTCTGAATTTTCTCTGTAGTAATGCAGGCATTACAGGAACTCACTACACAATATTATATTTATCACATATCTCAATGTGAACTTCTGCATTATCTACTAAAGAGTCCCAAGATAAGGGAATAGAAATGATTTTTATAGAAACAAACTATTTTTTACACAAGGTTGTAAATAATGACACGCTGGAAGCAGATATTGCTCATAATAACTTATGATGATTTAAGTGATCTCAACTCAAACATTACTAGATCAAAATATTTGAACAATTATACATTTTTTAAACAAAGCATTTCAAAGCACAGGCATTATGCAGGATAGCACACTATATATCATACAATTTATTTTTTCTGTTTCTGTTCTCTTTGTTCAATTATATGTATTCTTTTCAATGTAACAATTAAAACATAGAAATATATAGGACAAAACTTCAAATCTCTCTTTATTCACCTCACTCCCACAGATAGTGGCAAACTCTAATTAGGTTTGACAAACATCATGGTCTTTATATGATAACATATACATATACATCCACACATGCATCCTTTTTTAAAGTATTTTTTTATATGAATGAGATGACAGATTATATATTAAAATATATTTTTCCATAGCAATATGACTTACAGAGATTTCCATGTAAATACGTATAGCTTTATCCTATATTTTAATTGGCTGCATAAATGCAGTTATATATTATTATTTAACACCTCTACTGTTGATATATATGTAGGCCACTTCCAAATTTTTGCTATTAAAGATATAATGGATCTTTTAAATATATATTTTTAATGTAGAATTTTGTAGTGGACTTGCTATATCAATGATGTGCTTTTCTGTAAACTCCTGATAGATGCTGTAAAATTGCCTTTATAGCAGATTCCCCCATTTTACGCTCTGACCAGAACGTGTAGAGCATCTGTTTGCCTTTCAACTCAACAGCTTGTACTAATCTAATGTGTGAAAACATCTCATTTATTTTTCCTATATTTTAACAATATAGATTAGCAGATTTTCATTAGCAGAATTTCAGTGAACTGAAATTCATGTTTGGAGACATTTTTTCAACTGTGTAATTTGTATTTTTCTTACTAATTTGTAGAAACAGTTTTGATATTCTGGATAACAACTGTTGTCTGATAAATATGTTATAAATATTTTTCCAGTATAATATGTTTTTTACTTTATATTTAGCGCATTTTATTATACAAAAGTTTAAATCTTTATGTATCCAAATACGCAATCTTCGTGTCTTGTTTAGGATGAATTTCCCCTCCCTAAATTAGCTCAATTACTATCCTATTCTTTCTTTAAATCTTGTCTTTAAAGTCAGGTTGACACAGGTATTATTCATAGGAAATAAAATTTATTTTATTTTTAGTGCACAAGTTTTGACAAATACATGAAGTCATGATACCATTACCACAATCAAGATACAGAACAATTACATTTTTCAAAAAAATTCCCTCATGTCTCTTTTGTCAGCCCTTGCTTGTATCAAAACCCAGGTCCTGGAAACTACTGATTATTTTTCTGTTCCTATGATTTTTTGTCTTGTATAACATCATATAAATATAATTGTATATTATGTAGCATTTTGACTCTAGCATCTTTCACTTAACATAAAGCAGTTGAGAGTCATCTCATATAATTGAAGGTATCAGTACATGGTTATTTTTTATTGCTGAGTGGTATTATATTGTACAGATATATCACATTTTATTTTAAAATTTACAAGTTCAAAGATATTTGGGTATTTTTCAGTTTGGGTGATAACAAAACCACAGCAAATATTCAACATGAATTTTTTTGATAAACAAGAGTTTTTTATTTATATTAGGGAAATACATAGGTGTGGTAAACATATGTTTAACTTTAAACAAGAAATTGCTAAAATGTTTTCCAAAGAGATTGTGTCATTGACATTCTCACCAATAGCATATGAAGGTTCCAGTTGCTCTGCACCCTTGTCAGCACTTGGTAATGGGGTTTTGAACACTTTTATTTCTTTATCTTTTCTAAATGAGGAGTGAGGAGTGATGTAACACTGTCCTTTTAACTTGCATTTCCCCTACAATTGATGGTAAGCATCTTTTTACCTGTTTACTATTCATATATCTTCTTGGATGAAGTGTCTATTCAAATCTTGTGCCCATTTTTGTTGTGTTTTTTTTTCTTTTTTTTAATATATTTTTTTAATTTTTCAATTACAGTTGGTGTACAATATTATATTAGTTTCAGGTGTATAACATAGTGATTAGAGATTTATATAACTTTATGTAGTGATCACCCTGATAAATCTAGTACTCAACTGATACCCTATATAGTTATTACAATATTATTGACTATAGTCCCTATGCTGTATTTTATATCCCCATGACTATTTTGTAACTAACAACTTGTATTTCTTAATCCCATCCCTTCTATCATACATCGCCCCAACCACCCTTTCATCTGGCAACCATCAAAATGTTCTCTGTATCTACGAGTTTGTTTCTGTTTTGTTTATTTATTTTGTTCTTTAGATTCCACATATAAGTGAAATCATGGCATTTGTCTTTCTCTGTTTGACTTACTCCACTTACCAAAATATCCTCTAGGTCCATCTATGTTGCTGCAGATGGCAAGATTTTATTATTTTTTTACGGTCAAGTAATATTCCATTGTATATATAAATTGCCTCTTCTTTATTCATTTATCCATAGATGGACACTCAGGTTGCCACCATATCTTAGCTATTGTAAATAATTCTGCAATGATTGTAGTGTTTTGGGTTTCTCCAGGTAAATACCCAGAAGTGGAATTACTGGGTCCTTGTCTTTTGTTATAGCCTTTGTTTTAAGTTTGTTTTGTCTGATATAAGTATTACTATTGCAGCTGATTTTTTTTTAATTTTCATTTTTATGAAATAACATTTTCTATCCTTTTACTTTCAGTCTGTGTGTATCTTTGATCTGAAGTAAGTCTCTTGCAGGAAGCACATATGAGTCTTGTTTTTCTTACATATTCAGCCACCCTATATCTTTTAATAGGAATTTTAATCCATTTACATTTAAAATAATTGTTGATAGATATGTAGTTATTGACATTGTATTATTCATATTTTTGTATCTTTTTTTTTCTTCTTAAAGAAGTCCCTAAACATTTCCTATAATACTGGTTTAGTGGTGATGAACTCAGCTTTTTCTTGTCTAGGGAAGCTCTTTATCTGTCCTTTAGTTCTAAATGTCCTTTAATAGCTTTGCTGGATACAGTAATCTTGGTTATAGGTCCTTGCTTTTCATTACTTTGAATATTTCGCTACAATCCTTTTTGGCCTGCAAAGTTTCTATTGAGAAATCCGTTGACAGTCTTATGGGTGCTCTCTTGTAGGTAACTAACTGCTTTTCTCTTGCTGCTTCTAAGATTCTGTCTTTGTCTTTGACCTTTAGCATTTGCATTATGATGTGTCTTGACTTGGGCCTCTTTGAGTTCTTCTTGTTTGCACCTCTCTGCACGTCCTGGGCTCATAGATGTAGATCCTTCATCAGGATAGGGAAGTTTTTAGTCATTATTTCTTCAATAAGTTTTCAATTCCTTATTCTCTCTCTTTTCTTTCTGGTACTCCTATGATGTGAATGCTAGTACACTTGACATTTTCACAGAAGCCCCTTAAACTATTTTCACTGTATATAGATTATTTTTTTTCTTTTTGCTGTTCTGATTGGGTGTTTTCTGCTACCTCTCTTTCAAATTGCTGATTTGATCTTCTGCTTTATCTAATCTATTGTTGATTCCCTATAATGTATTCTTTATTTTAGTTATTATAGTCTTCATTTCTCACCGGTCCTTTTTTATGTTCCCTATCTTCATTTTTATCTTTTCTATCTCTTTATTAAAGTTCTTACTGAAATCATTGAGCAACCTTATGATCATTGCTTTGAACTCTGCATCTGGTAGATTGCTTGTCTCCATTTAGTTGTTTTTCTGGAGCTTTGTTCTTTTTTTTCATTTGAGACTTGTTTCTTCGTCTCCCCATTTTGGCCGCCTCCCTGTGTCTGTTTATGTAAGACTGCTATGTCTCCTGGTCTTAGTAAAGTGATCTTTTGTAGTAGGTGTCCTATGGGGCTCATTTGGCACAGTCTTCCTGGTTGCCTGAGCTAGGTGCTCCAGGTGTCCCTTGTATGGGCTGTGTGTGCCTTTCTGTTGTAGTTGAGCCTTGGTTGCTGTTTGCACAAAATGGGAGGGATTAACCCTCAAACTGATTGGCTATAAGGACTGGCCGCAACTATAGTGGAGGAGTTGTTTTGTAGGAACTGAGCCTACAGAACAGGATTCATTTTAGCAGGACTCAATCTGTTCTTTGGTTGTGTCATTTGTGGAGGTGGTTGAGGGACGGTGCTCTGGTGTGATTTGAAGCTGGCCATCAGGTATGTTAGTTCTGGGGCCTTTGGGAGAGGGGCTGTTCCAGGCCCAAATCAGCAACTGCCTGTGCTCCACCCAGGGCCACTTGGTATCAGCTACAAAGTTTTCTGCAGAGGGTTACCAGTTGTGTTGTGCTTGGAGATGCTTGGGAGAAGCTAAGCTGCAAACCAAAGCCAGCTGTTACTAGTACCAGGCTTAGAGGATTTTAGTAAGAGGTACAGGTGACACTGAGGTCAGATGCTGCTTGTTTGGGATTTATGAACCTTTGAGAAATTTTAGAAAAGTCCACAGCATAACGAAGATAGGCCTTTTGTATGGAAAAACCACTGGAAGTGGCTTGGTTGGGCCCACAATTTGAACGGGATGACATCTCAGGGAATCACCAGGGCTCAGTGAAGAATGTTAACCAGGTTGATGAAGGCTTAGACATCGCTTCTGCCTGTGTGTGCAGGCTAGGAGAGAGGAGATGTTCAGAGAAAGAAAGATAACCATAATCAGGCTCCCCCCCATATACCTGTAGCTAACTTCCAAGCAGAAGAAAACTCAGCACTTCTCTCCTTATGTAACCATGTGCCTGGTATGCATGTGCAGGCTCTCAGTATCTGGCAGTGTTTAACCAGTGTATAAAAGGTGTCACCACCATGTGGAGGGGTGCCATGCCCTTCCTGGAGAACTGCCTCCCTGTGAAGAGGGCTGTGCCTTTGCTAGAATAAAGAGCTATGTGCAGTTGCCTACAGCTACCCGTGTTTTCTTCCTATTGCTCGAGTCGCATGCCCCTTACCCTGAAGCAGTGAATCTGCAGCAACACAGGTGGGTTCAACCAAAGAACATGGCTGCCGTTAGCACTTCCGTTTGGGAGTGAGCTGCCCCTCCAGACCTTGCCATGAAGCCAGACAATTCAGTTCCTCCCCATATAGCCCTGTCGCCTTTCGAGCTCAATCTATTAGCAAGTAAATTTGTGCCTGGGCCCTTGAAGAACACCTGTGATTTCAGCCACCCTCCATCTCAGCCAAAATCTTCACTGCTGTTTACAGTCAGAAGTTATGAGGACTTTTATTCCCAACACTGTAGTCCTGGGCTGGTGAGCCCAGTGTGAGGCTGAGATCCTTTGCTCCTCAGGGTGGATCTCTGCAGCTGAAATATTTCTCCGGATTTGTAACCACCACATGTGGGTGTGGAACCAGCCTGTTCCCTGTCTTCACTGATCCTAAGAATCTCAAGATAGCTTCTTCTCTACATCCTTAGTTATAGGATTTATGTTCAGCTATACTTCAGGTGATTCTCAAATTGGTCATTCTGTAGTTTAGTTGTAATTTTGATATGGCTGTGAGAGAAGGCAAATACAGTGTTTACTTACTTCTCCATCTTAACCAGAAGTCTATTGGGTTTTCTTATTATTGTATTTTAAAAGTTATGTATTCTAAATACAAGTTCTTTATCAGTTATGCGTATTTTCTCCCAGTCTGTGGCTTGTTTTTGTATGCTCTAAACACTAACTTTCAAAGATCAGATATTCTTAATTTCGATGAGATCCAGATGACCACTTTTTCTTTAATAAATTAATTTTTGGGGTCTTATCTAAAAAATTGTTGCTTAACTCTGAGTCATAAAGATTTTCTCTTGTATTTTCTTCTGTAAGTTTTATAGTGGAGGTCTTATACTTAAGTTTATGATCTATTTTTACTTGTGCACTGTAGTAGTTTGCCAGGGCTAATATAACAAAGTACTACAAACTGGATGGCTTAAACAACAGAAATTCTAAAGACTAAAAGTCTGAAATTAAAGCATCAGCAGGTTTATTTTTTCTGAAATCTCTACCATTGGTTTACAGATCGCTGCCTTCTCACTGCGCCCTCACATGGTCTTGCTTCTGTGAGTGTATATCCCTGATGTCTCTCTCTGTGTCCTAATCTCTTTTTCTCATAAAGACACCAGTTGGCCAAGAGTAGGCCCCACCCTAAAGGACTTATTTTAACTTAATTACCTCTCTACAGGCCCAATCTCCAAATACAGCCACATCTTGTGGTACTTGGGGGTCAGTGCTATAACATATAAATTTGGGGGACATGATTAAAATCAAAATCAAAATTTCTTTTTATAGATATCTTGTGCCAGCACCATTTGTTGAAGAGACTATTCCTCTCTTTCTCTTTCTTTCTCATTTTATTGTGATCTTTTTTCTTTCTGTTCTATAAGTGAAATAGTACTGGTATATTGGCACTTTTTGAAGATACCTTTCTTTTCTTAAAATTCTGGGTAGTTAGTTGCCCTGACACCACGTCTGGGTCTCATTCTTAAACTTCTTTATGGGTTTGATAAAAATGATGATTTTGTAGATTTTCTTGGTTTCTCTGATTTCTAGGATAGAACAGATTCTGTTTTTAGCTTTATATATTTTTAATATTTTATAATGCCAGTTAAACTTTTTCTATGTATGTTTTCCCTTCTTCAGATTTTCTTTATGTCTCTCAGCAAAGTTACAAAACAAATGATTTTGTAAAGTGATCTGGCAAACTTATTAATTTTTCAAATTAAATCTAATAGTTTACCAGTTGATTCTTTTGAATTTTCTAGTCTGTTTATTTTTTTTGTTTATAGCTCCTAGAACTATTCTATTTCTAGTAATATTCTCCTACGTGTTTTTGGCTATAATTGCATCTTATTTTTGCCCATATCTGATCCTGTCTGTTTTCTCTCTGAGAAATTTATAGTTTGCTTATGGTACTCTTGTTTTTCTGTCTTTATATAAATTTTTTTAAAGATTTTTTTTTTAGTAATTTTGTGAAATATACTTGCTCAGTGTAGCAACTTGAACATATGTGTGTGTGTGTATAATTTTTGGATTATATCTTCATCTTTGG
>NW_011888878.1:4953637-4998104 GCF_000151845.1 Pteropus vampyrus
TGCTTACTTCCAAATGCCTTTCTCCTGACTTGATATTTTATATGAATAAAACATTTTTGCAAATTGGGTATTAAAAAAGAACATATACAACATTTCTGAACACAATCATATTTTAAACAAACCAGGTAAACTTAAATTTTAATAGCATCTTGCAAACTGGGTAATTAGTTGTCAAGTACAAACAATAACCAAAAAAATAACCACCTATAGTATTTTATATTATTTTCATTAAGTTCGATATTAGGATAATTCTCAGCTCATTCATTGAACTTAAAATTTTTATCTAATATGGAAATTATCTGGTCTTTGTAGGTTGTTAGACCTTTCCAAGAAAACTAACTTGCATTAGTGCTAATAATAAGAACAAATTTCAACGACTGTTTACGGTTTTTCAATGACATTGGTCTATCTCAGTATTTGGCTCTTCTTGAGTTAATATTAACTAAAAAATTATCTATTTAATTTAGGTTTTCAGATAGCTTGCATAAAGTTTTTCATAGGATTTTAAAATAAATTTTAATTGTTTTAATTTCTGCAGTTATATATTTATTGCTTATGTTCTCTAATTTTTCTATAAAACTTGTCGAAAGCATGTCTTTTAATTTTTTCAAAACACCAGGTTCTGGTTTTTTACAACTTTTTTTTTTTAAGTTTCTATCTTTTTAATTTTAACTTTTACATTTAATAATTTCTATCTACTTTTCTTAAGTTTATTTTTCTGTAATTACTTCCTGAGTTCAGTGTATCTCATTAATTTTCATAATAAGTATATCTAAGACTTTAAAATCGCTTTAGTTTCTCTTTGACCACTTCTCACAGGCTTTATGCTTTCTTTATCATTTATTTTAAAATTATCAGAGAACTGCTTTAATGGGACAAGGACTTGCTAGCACTGATAGAGGATGGCATGTTCATGTATCCTTTACTAATGTTTTTTAATTAAATGTTTTAAAATAGTTTACATGCTTTTGTTCTTAATTTTTTATTGATTGATATTTTGTTTGGAATCTATTTAAACTTTTATGACAATGTCACATATCTTTAAAAGTAGAGTCTTTTGATATAAATAATGGGTAGGAGCCAAAAACAAGCCTTGATACACATGTCTATGTCAGAAAAATTAAGATGACCTCGCCTTAATCAAACAGCTTAACCAATAAGAAGTGAGAGAGAAAGCCTGTAAGGCATTTTAAATATTTTGGTGTCATTATTCTAGCCTTCACCCTCTGCAAACAGATATGAACAGGATTATAATTTTTAATTTTCTTTTTTGTTCTTCATTTTTGGATCTGAAAACTCACATAATCTTATTCTGTACCATATTTTCTAAGTCTAGAGGCACAAGAGCCATTAGAAAATGGGACATTTTTGTCATAGGAGACAGAATCAAAGTAAGTTTGAGATCATATAAAAATAAAATTTGTCTGAATCAAGTGATATGTCTTTTAAAAATCATTCACAATATTTGATAGCATGTAGTTACATCTTTCTTCAAAAATAAGATAGAAAAAGGCTCTATGATGAGTTTGTAATTTTTTTAATCTACTATCATAGCAGTTCTATCAAAAACAAGTATAAGTTGGTTAAAGGGGAATTACTTTAAGAATACGAATGAGTTATTCCCATTTTTTTAGGCTACACCATCTTGGAGGCAGAAATGAAGTCTCAGGATTAGTAATGAACAGCATTATTCTGGCTTTCATCCCTCAGTTGTATGAGAGTACCACATGCATGCTATTCTCACAATCACCTCACATCTACTTCCAAATATCTAAGGACCAGCACAGCCTCCGCTCAGCAGGCTCTAAGTCCAGAGGCTTCAGCTTCTCCCATGTTACATGAAGACTCATCTGCCCTGCAGGAAGAAGGAAGGCAATGAGGTCATTCTAAAGACTGTGACTCCCCACTCCTTCAAGCCCCAGATCTCTTTTCAGTACTTGAGGTGACATGGTCTCTACCACCACTGTGGCCTTGCAATCCTCACTGAAACTCCCCTGAGTTATCTGGAGCTTCAGTTCACCCATTCTAGGTGCTCCTTGGCAAAATGAAGTTTGCTTCCCTCCTTTACTCTTATGTCTGTCATGTTGACCCCAAAGAAAAGCTGCCTTTTGATCCCAACATGTCACAGAGAGTTTGTGTATAAAGATAGTTTTTTTGTTTTACTCATGTGCCATTATGCCCCTAGACCTCAAGTGCAGATACATTGGACTAGCATTACACACACTATAACACATCTGTTGGCAAAGACATGGCTACATATTATGCCAAGCCTATAAATCCAGTTATCTTCTTATAGGATGAGATTTTCTTATAATACCACCTCAATTTCTGATGCAAAGAGACCTCTAGCACCCACCCCATATTTTGCCAGTGGTACACAAGTATTTCTAAATGGATATGCAGCTCAGATAAACTGAGGCCCTTCAATAAAATATAGACTATATTTGATCTCCTGGAAAATTAGCAAAGAAAATATGCAATAAGTAATAATATTATTGGGTAAGCATTCAGTGGAAATTTACATAGAACAGGGACCTGATGGTGCACAAAGCAGTGATTCATTTGTGAGGTTAGCTGATGTCATAAACCAGGATAGGCAAGTTGGAGAAGTTTGTGGGAAGTAGCAGTTCCCTCTGAGTAAATTACAGCTGTGTATTTATTCTGGGACATTTACTACTTTCTCCCATAAATACAGTTAATGTGCTGAATTTATTCTCAAAGCAAAAAGCAGAGTTATAACTTATCTTAAAGTTTTTCAGTGAAGAAGCACATAAAACAAATTCAAAGGAAATCGTTTGGGACTGGCTTATTGAAGAATTTAACCAACATCTTCATTTTCTTTTTGGAGACCGTGGCACACATAAGCAGAATTTCCTTTCAGGATATGGCATATTTTCAAAAGCAATAGACAGAAACTAGATACTCAATTACTGTTTTCCCTTAACTTTATCATTCCTGTTTTTCCCCCAAGTTATGAATAAGACTTAAACATGGTGCTTTTTTTTTTTAAAGAAAGCTCATCATCATGAATAAAATATGATTACAAGTAAACATAAACCATGGAAAGTTACTTAAATTTGTTTTCAATTAACTAAAAATATACAGTTAAGAGGAAATATTAATAGAAGTTTACCTGAGACCTACAGGAACATTCCAAATTCTTTTAAAACTTTAGATATCACCCAAGGTGCCTAATTTATAGTGACTTTATACTCTACTATCTTTAAAAAATATATATATATATATACATATATATATATATATATACACATACATATAGATTTGTTTTCATTGATTTACAAGCTAAAAATACAATGAAAGAAATTTCTTACAGATTTAGTCTTTCCTTCCTAACACACATTCTCTTTCCTTTTTCTTTTACAGAATATTATATTCATCCTACAGCGTTCCATCAAGAAGGGGGCAAATAGTGCAGATGGAGAATGAGTTTGTCAGATAGGCAATGGAGCATTCAAACAGGCCACAGACCAAGAACTTACAGACAAAACCACATGGCTGTAAATTACTGTAATTACTTTCTGAAAGTTCCTTGGATTGTGCAGGATTGCCCATACAATCATAATCACAAAGCGAGCTATAGTGATCATTAAACAAATGCTGTGACTCTGCAGTCTCAAGCAAAATGCTTGTTTTCCTATTAGATCCACCCAGATCCCCATGATGCTCATGAGCATATAAAATTACCAAGTGAGATTTAACAGCCCACATTTGGTCCTTAGGATTCAGAAGGAGTTACGCTCTCTATAGACCAACATTCTTCTCCCCAGCAATGACATGCTCATATTTAACATAAGTTTTGAAACAATCAAGTAATCAAGGAAGCTTTGAGGACCATCTAGTAAAACTACTCAAGAAATTCACAAATTTGAATTACTACAGTATGAAGTTTTTTTCACATGACACATCAATTTACAGGTGATGTTTTACTTTCTTGATTTTCATGGAGGAAAGTCAAATTTAGAAATTGGTATTAATAAATGCTTATGCGGCAGTTGGAAAGCTTTATTCTCTATTTTCTCCTTTTAGGATTCTCAATAACCCCATGTATTAGATGGCTTAATTGCCTCCACTTTATAGAAGAGGAAACTAAGGCTTAGTGTCCTACATTTTTTTTTTACCATTTTGTATCACTAGTTCATGTCAGAACCATGATTCAATATCAGGACTGGCTGTTTTGAAGGCAATGCTACTTCTATTGCTTTGTGCTGATGACAGACAAGCTGGGAGAGTTTTTCCAAAGTAAATAAAATGACACTCAATATTTTTTTAAGATTTTATTTTAAAGAGGAGGCAGTTTACACAAATCCAATAAAACTACAACTGTTATCTCAAACAAAAGCCAATGAATCCACCTGGTACCCGGAAGAACACAGGTGCAGATATTTACCACAGGTGAAAGCAAAACTTAAGTCTGAACACAACATTATTTCCACATCTTCACTGAGTGCTGATTTGCAAAGCACTCTGTTATATGTTGGTGAAACAAAGATGAATATGGCATGGCTCCTGTACTCTGAGCTCAGTGGATAGTCAGAACCATAATTAAAATACAAAAGAACCAAGGCAGAGAAAAACTACAACTGGCAATACAGTTCTCAGTTTCTCAATAAACATGAACTCTTCCTCTGTCTTTCTCCTACTCCAAACACGCACACCTCAGCTCCCAAGAGGTGAGTAGCCACAGTATGCCCTTGTGAAAACGCTACATTGTGAGAAGTGTTAGCCCATCTCCAAGATTCTGGGTGGATCTAAAGCTTTGTGAAAGAAGAGTAGGATGGAAAAGACAAGCTCACGATGAAGTGTACTTTTACAAATGTCACCATGGATGTCAGCCTACAATAAGACAAAAATGCCCCTCAGAGGCAAATCTCTACTTCATCCCAGACAAGTCCAGGCAGCAATTCCAGATTCGTAGGGTGATGAAACCTAAGAAGCTGTGTGCTGCGAATTTCAGTTGGATAAATAACTTTTTTTTTTCCTGAAATGTAAATATAGCCGCTTTCAGCCCCTGCATAAGCCTTTACTCCTTGATGATGTGACTCTTGGATGCTTGGCCAGCCATCCCTTTCACTAGCACTGTATGCCCTGCTCCTGCAATATTGGATCATCCTGGAGCTCTTGGAGAGCATTCTCATGCTGCTCTGTCTACCTGCATGCCCTCCTAGACTCTTCTCCTGTCTCAGTGTTTAAAAATGCAGCTCAGGTCTTCTTCAGTTTTAGCAAGACTCTAATTCCTCCAAAAGGATATAGGTGTATCTGTGTGACTTCATTCATAATTTTATTCAAAACACATTTATAAACACTGAGGATTCAGCAATGTACAAAACAGACAGCTTATATTACACATAGACAGCTTATATTACACATTATATTACACATAGACACGCTTATTTCAGATATTAGTAAGTACTATGAGAAAAATAAGACATAAAGGCATAATCGAGGATTAATAACACATGACGTTATGAAAGACAGTGAGACATAGGTTTACTTCACCTAGAACTCTTCTCAGGGAAATGACAATTGAACTGAGCTATGAACTACAAGAGCTTTCTGAAAAATAGGCAGTGGAAGAGTTAGTTTCCAGGCAATAGCCAAAACAAGCTCAGATGCCCTATCACGACATTTCTCAAATAGCACTCTAATGGCCTCCTTCATGGCAGTCTAAATTTTGTGAAGGGAAGAAACATGTCTTATTCACCAGCATATACCTTAGTACCTGGCAAATGGACATTCAACCAATGCTCTCTAGATGAAAGATGACAAAAATATTTCTAGCCTTAGGGAAAAACATACATGAGCATCTTTATATATGGAACATTGAATAGCATAATAGACAAATGATATCCTAGTTCGACAAATGTAGTACTGTAGCATCTTCGCAGAGTCAGAACTGTAGTGTCTTTGGATGTGCCAAGTTAGACGTATCTATCCTACATTTATTCAATTGTGTCTAGTGATATGCACTGAAGGTTAGAAAACTTTTTGGAATGAAAAAGAAAAAGCAAAGAAAGAAAAGAAAAAAGAAAAGAAAAAAAGAAAAAAAAAGAAAAGAAAAGGAAAGAAAAAAGGAAAAGCCTGCCACAAACAGCATTAATGTGCAGACATACCAGCCAGTCTACCAGGTCACAGGGGCTGAACCCAAGCCAGGCTTTAAGACAAGGACCATGAGAGCTGTGAAAGAGAGCTTGCTCCAAAGGAGAAATAAACCTGGCTTCCAGTCCAGACAAGTCATGTATGTCTAAGGGAAGTGGTGGTTTATGGCCATGAAAACCTGTCCTCAGCCAAGAATTCCAGAGGCCCTTGAGAGGAAGCGCTGTACAAATGAGCAGAAAGTATTCTCTCACTGAATGCTGTATTTTGTGACCCAAACACCTTACTGTGGCAAGCTCTGACAACACAGAGAGAAAGTTGTTCCTCTACATTTGTAAAAGATGACTGAACTGCCATAGTACTATAAAGATTAAGAAGAGCAATGAGCCACAATGACGCCCAGTGGAACCAAAGTAGCTTAGTTAGTGGAAAATTAGCATCATCCCAGCTACAGCAGCAACTCTGCCATGGAGTGCTAGTGTAAGCAACAAGATCATTGAATTTGTAAAGACACAGCTTTGTCTCCTAAAGAATCCTAAAAAAATCTTGGAGATGAGAACGTATACGAAGTATATTTTTATATCCAAGTATGTAGAGATTTGTGAATATTGAAAATAATGTTAAATTGTGGTTCTGAAAAAAAATTGTGGTTCTATAAGGGCAATTGATGAGTACAGGATTAATTTAACATAATCTAATTATTCCTAGATTGCTAGAACCCAACTGATGCAAAAAGCCTGTGATGAGGCCCAAGGGTTTGTTTCCCTAACAAGTTACCAGATGATGCTAATGTCACTGGCCTAGAAATAAGACTTTGAGAACAATTGATTGAGATAATGCAAGCAAGTTACTTAGCACAATTCTTGTGAAATAGTAAGCAAGCAGTTAATATGTTTTAGCTATTATTTGTAAGCCATATTTTTTACTTAGTGCAAAAAATATGTAAATTTTAGAGTTTTTTCAATGAAGCATCTATTATATCATTTCTAATACTGGCAGAGAGTTTGTCCTGACATTAGACAGTTATTGCTCATAATGTAATTACAGTTCTATGTCAAAACACATAAGAGGTTTTTGGTGATAAAGCACTCTCCTATGACATGTTTATTTGCCAGTATAAGTAAGTTGCTAAATCTATGCCAGGAAAGTCTTTACTTAACTATCTCTTTATTCTGATTATTTTTATATTAGGAAATCTAAACTTTCCTCTATTGTCAGCCAACATAGTTTCTTAAGCAATTGGGTTCTTTAGTACCTACCTTACAAGATGACCAGGTATTGTCATCTTGTGAAGCAACAGTTCTGCACAAACAAAACTAAAAAGAATCATCATCTTGGCTATTCAATTATAATTTATCCCTCCCTTTATCAGGGCTAAGTGACTTACTCTTCTAGATGAATACCACTGGTACATGCTTAAAATCACTGTTGCATTCATTGTTTTATCTGATCCACACAGCCTCATGAAGGCAGTTTTATCATCACTGTACCTCCAGATGAGAAAATGAACTGGACTATTTATAATTGTATAGTCTCATTTGCCAGCTCCCTGGAAACCAAAATCTACATATAATGTCTGTTCAGAGAGAGTATTCTCAGAACTTTTAAAAATCAAACATAAGATTTGGGCTCTATGAGCCGTTCATTTTTTATTTGACAGTTTGATTAAAACTGGAAAAAAAAAGAGTAATATTTGTCTACTACTACTAGAAATCAGAATATACAGAAAAACAAAATAAAACATTAAAAGCACACCCAATCTAACTCCTTCAAAGAGGACCACTATAGCTTCTTGGTGCAAAAGCCCCTAAACCCCTCTTTGATATATTTGCACATATTGAAAATGTGCAAATCAAACCTTGATGCTTTTGAAGCTGCTGTTTTCATTCACCAGTATATTATGATCATCCTTCCATGTCAATAAATATATTTTTACAGCATAATGGTCCATTGTTTCAAAGCACTACCCTTTGCTTAACCATCTGAGTGGTAGGTGATATCCAACTTTTGCTTTTTCAAAGAGTGCTTCAGTGAATATTCTTGGAGCTCGATCTTTCCTACATCCTTATTTATTTCCTTGGGAATAATTCCCAAAAGTCAAATGACTATGTTAAAAAAATAGGCAAATTTTAAATCTTTTGGTACACATTGCCAAACTGACCTCAAGAAAGGTTGTACTGAATAACTTGCCAGTCCTCAACTCATGAGCATGTCACTTCCCCTTTTTATTGTTATTGCACATTATATATTTGGCTACTGACAGATATTTTTCTGGCCTAAGAAGCCTCTTGTGTTCTGTACTGCTACAAAAGAAGACTTGAAAAGCTCAATAAAAGCACCTAAAAATCTCTTTGAGGAGATTGAGAATTGTGCAAACAAAATTAAGAGAGCTCTTTCATTTAACTTTATAGTCTCAAAACTACACCATATCTCTCACCTCCCCATTCCCACTTATAACAGCCAACCTTTACAATGGGCCACACATTATTCTAAATCCTTTACGTGTGCCAAGTTACTTAATTCTGCAGTACCTCTAAGATAAGATGCCATTATCACTCTTTGTACAGATGAGAAAATGAAGACACATCTTTGCCCAAGATCACACAGGAAGTAGCAGAACTGATATTCAAACCCAGATAGTTAGTCTTAAGTAAATAGCAGAACTCATATTTGAACCCACATAGAAAGAAAGAGAGAGAGAGAGAGAGAGGTGCTTCCTGAATGCAGAATAGACAACTCTGAGAGTGTCAAATGAGATAATAAAATATTAGTATATTTTATAATTGTTTCTATTCCTACTAAAATATAAAGAACATTGAATTAATGAGATCCAAAGTCAAACTAGAAGCGCTGCTCAACCAAGTTTCTGAAACATCATCCATGTTCCTTATTAGGAAGACATCCAGACTTACTGAAGCTCAAGACCTCCATGTCAGAATAAGTCATTTCAGAAGCCCCAGCCTATAAACAAAGCTGTTCCATCTCTTTGCCTCCATCAATTTATTGCTCTGCTTGAGCAAACTAAATCATTAAAAGCTCTAATGGACAAAATCTATTTTCTTGACCAGTCATATGTTTCTCAGTTCAGGAAACAGAACAAAATAAGACGTGATAATTTAAAATATATATATATATATATTAGACGAGCTATTATGTCTACATCAAAATTCCTGGAGATTTCACAAAACTTATTAATTCTGGTGCAGAACGGATATAGATTGTGCTAAGCCAAATGTTGCTATGCTTCGGGAACTTGAATGCATTTCTATATATGAGTGCATGTTGAAAGAAAATAAATGTGTCCACATATTGATATTTTATTGAGTCGTGTACTGCTTAAGATTTAGGATAAACTAATGAGATGATTCATTAAAGCAGTTTAGAACATTATCAGCTCCTTATGAACATAGATTTTTGTGCAGAAACAGCAGATGCCTTCCCTTTGTCATGGTTTTATCCTGCTAGCCCTCACTCAGTCTCAACAGCCTTCCCCCCACCCTAAATTTCTCTTTGCCACTGTCTTGTTTTTCGTTTTTGTTTGTTTGTTTGTTTGTTTTTCATAACTATGTCTTTTAAGTTGGAAATCACATTACAACATTGTCAACTAGATCTGTGGAAGTTTACTAAGGTGGGAAGTAATAAGTCATGGAGGTAAAAATAGAATGTAAATATTACTTTTTTGTTTTTAATTTTTTCCCTCAACTTAAATATGACTCAGGTTCCCTCAGACCCTTCTCTCTTCTCCTTAGAGTTAACTAAAGAAGGCAGCAAGAAGGTAACACACCTGAACAGAAGTGCTTGGCTAGAACTGAAGGTACTCGTCCTACTGGTTTTATTTCTGATGTAAGAGAAAGGCAAATGCATAGGCCTCTCCTCCTGAAGGACATGTTCATATATGCACATTTTCCTCTGGGGAGCAGGGCAGGGGGGGAGGGTTAGGTCTTTTTATTTCCTTTGAAGAAAATAGGTTATTCTACTCCTTCGTTTTGTGAAAACTTCATTCTTGCTCCTCAGTCTAATTCTGAAACTGCTTGGTTTTTATACATGGTTTAATTTCCCTATCATGTTTTCAAAAGCCAGTAAAATTCTGAAGCAAAGAGAAAATGTAAACCAGATGTCTGTTTAGAGCTACAGGCAATAACATACAGTAGACTCAATTTTTTCCTATAATTTCTGTCTCCTTTTTTTTTTAAATAGCTACAGATAAATAACCAACAAACAATAGCAATGGGATAATGAACTAGTATATTCAAATGCAACATTATTCACTTTTTTCTTTAGTTGAAAAGTTGCTCCAGCTGGTTTTACCATGAAACTTTGTCCCAAAGGAGCAAAGAAATAAAAGCTAAAACCTCACATAAACTCTTCTAGGATAGTTGGAAAAATGCCTTAGAATAAAAAATAACCAAATATTGGAGACATTCTAAAGTGTTGTGGTAAAATATTGTGTGCCCACTGTAAGTTTTTCAAAGTAATTACAGTCCATTTAATACATGTCCATCAATTCCCAGGATCATAATATTTGATAGTCTCACCAGAATCCTTTAAAAAAATGAAATATTCTATGACTGCTATCTCTTCATGAAAACATTTCCTTTCAAGAGTAATCCTTCAACATTATCTCTACAGTTGATGAACCAGGATCCACTCAAGTTTGACTTGGCCCAGATTACAGGCTTTTTAAGTCTCTCTGAATCATCTAAGAGCTGAATTATGAAATACAATAACTCACTAATTCACATTATTTAGAGAAGACTAATCTTAAATGATAAAGCTTTCATTGAAATTTAGTTTCGTTATCATGAGATTATATGTATGACTAGTTATTGCCATATCAAAGTACTGCCAGATTTCACAAGGCCCATCTTTAATTATGTAATTATTTATTAGGTACATTAATATATCTTACTTAAGTATTACTTTCCTTCAAAGACTAAAATCTGTGCTTTAGCCTGAGTAATATATATAGTCATCACTTTAAACATAAAAAATTTAAAAAATAAAAGTTCTGTAATGACATGGCTGGCCTCTAGCCAAAAGGCTAATTTACTCCTATCCATTGATGACTCTAGTATATTTTCAGTCACATCCTCTTGAACACTAGTGACCTGGAGAACATAATTTGGAGATAAATGCTTATAAGATGATTTTCTACTTCTTTGATGGGAAAGCTTTACCGGGTATGCAGGCGAGGGCCTCATGTTACCAATCTCATTATTACACTAATAGATTGGGAAGAGGACTATAACCTAGGTAATTTTAGAATTCCAAAGGATTTTGATTACTTTGAAAAGCAGTCAAAAGCTGAAAGTAAATTCTTATAAGCAGGACTGCTGTATATTAAGCATAATCACAACACAACTTTGAGTCAAAAATATAATTTATTTTTAGCCTGTTAAAGTACAATATTATGTTGTGTACTGCACACAGGCAAAAATGGAGACAGTTTTCATATCTACTTTTTGAAGCTAAAGTGGCTACTTGAAACCAAAGATCTTACAGAATGAATAAAAAATAAGCCTACTGAGTGTCTTCAAATCAATTAGCTCAGTATGTGACCTATAATGGAGAACAAGTTGCCAATGAGAAATACATGTGATTGCTTATAACTTAGAAGAGACAGCAACACCACTAAGTTTCATTACATCTTGTTTCTTCAGTTACCATATTATGAGGATGTTTTATAACTGCATGTAGTATTCAGTTGAGAGAATTTCAAGCTGCCCAACTTAATCTGAGCTTCTTGTTTAGAGAATCTTTCAACAGTGTTTCCCGTACAAGGCCTTTCAGTTTAGTAAGAGCTGGCTTAAGACCTCAGGAAATTATAGTACCATGATGCTCATTCTTGAGCACACATCAAGTTTCCATTCCTTATCTACAAAAATGTTTGATGAAAAATTACATACTTATTTAAGAAAAGAATGGATTAGAGTGATCAAAATTTTTTGATGTGTTCTCGAACTAAAACATGAAAAAACTAATAGCAGGACTAATAATTATGGTCATGGAAGGATAGAGGGAAACTCTCCAACATTAAGAGAAATATCACGCTTTCAAAAAGGACTAAGCCAGGTACAAAAGAATTAGACTTGCCTGGCAGAAAGGGTATTTGTTTTAGGATAGCCAGAAACTAATTCTATTCTGGAACAACTTTATAGCTAAATAAAACTTTTCAACCCTTATTCACATTATCTTTGCCCCATTACTTTAACTTTATTTTTCCCTTGTCACTGGCCAAAGTTCAATCATTTATTGCCTTGAGAAAAACTTGGAACATGTAACTAAGGTCCATATTGGGAAAAGAAAATGCATGGATAAAGGAGTCAAGAAAATGTAATAGAGAAAATTCTCACCATTTGGCTTTTACCTCGTGGAACTTCATGACTTATAACACAAACCTATATATAAAGGTATAATTGGCTCTTTTCTAAAGCGTTGTTTATCTTACCAAGCAAATGACCCAGAAAGATTACTGCCAAAGTTTTTAGCTCCAGAAAGTGGAAAAATTGTTGAAAAGGGAATGAATTTAACATAAAATATATACAGCTTCTCCCCTAGGATATACACTTTTATTAAGAAACAGCAAGCAGTGCATATGTATACCAAATCCTTATTTACTCAGGATTAACAGATAATCTGACATGTTTCCCATAATCAAAGCTTTTTTTTTAGCCATTTAAAAATTTTACACATTTTTCTACCTTTTGAGACATCAAATTTATTCTGTTTTGTTTTGCTTTCCTCAAGATCCTTGGCCTTATTTGTTCTAAAGTGATATACTTAGAGGCTATTGAAGAATGTTATATATCCACAAATGTAATGTTGTTTTAAGGAATTTTGAATGTTTCTAAAATTCAAAATTTCTGGCTGTTTCTAATAGTTTTTTCATCACCATATGGCTAATTTGTCATCTCTCCCTTATTATATGGGCAAGCATCTAACAGACTCTATCAGAGTCTGATAGAACACTTCTTTCTGATTGCTGTAGTCTCAAAAACCAGATATACAAGCTGTTAAAAGTAGACTTAAACTAACAATAAATAGGTGCTAGGTGAGGAATTTTTTTTTTTGTTAACAAAGATAGGAACATTTTGGCTGTTCAGAAGTCTTTCCAAGCCTTACTGTTTTTCTTCCTGACTATTTCCTGAGCAGTAGCAATGTGCCACTTAAACAATTTTCATATATGAGAGGTATTGCATGGTATGTGTGCTTCTTTGCAGTTGTGCAGTTACTCAAAACAAATTTGATCATTACAGTAATTTTTAGAGTTAAATAAATTTAGCAGCAAATCTTTCTAATCATTCTTTACAGGTATTTCTGACTTCAATGACTTTCTATCACCAAACTAAATTAACTTAAGACAGAACCTATGTAATAGGGATGAAGAGTGTGTTCTCATACATTTAGAATAAAGCCAAGGTCATGTTTGGCTTCAGGTCATAGTCTGAATTGATGTGCAGGTAATATTGTGCAAGTTGTGTGCATAAACACACTCACACTACATCCACACACTCGTACACACACTGACTTCAGAAGCCTATGTGATTTATTGTTCTAGCAATTAAATCTAGTTGTCTCTCCTAACCTGAGTACATTCAAAACTGATTCTCTTTACTTCCCACATTCTACATATGACATGCTGCATAGATGGTGCTTTCTTCTTGTAATTATGAAAAGTAAAAGATTCCTAGAACTAACAAATAGATGATGCCCTCAGAGCATTTTGAAAAAGTGAAAAAAGCAAAATGGAGCAATGTTTTAGAAATAAAAAATATCTATTTTGCCTTAAAGAAAATTCAAAATCTCACTTTAACAATTGTTTCATTTTTATTCCACTTTTAGAAATGGTTCTTTTTTTTATGTTTCTACCCATCCCTCCTCTTTATTTTTTAACCACGAGAGCATCCTGCTCCTCTCTAGCTAATATTGAAAGTAATTTCAGGCAATAGGATGATTAGAGGCTGCATTAGTACTCTAGAGAAAAATGAAAAGCATTACCCTGGACATTATCATCATGCCAAAAAAGGAAGAAAACACAATAACTGCTGAGTTAAGCCATAATCTTCATTGCCTAGACAGTTTCGTCTAAGCAGAAATCCCCTCATCTACTTATCTTCAAATATATGTGTGTGTGTGTGTGTGTGTGTGTGTGTGTGTGTGTGTGTGTGTTTAATTTTCATTTCTGAAGATTATATCTAATCAGTAACCATCTTAGAGCAGAGAGTAAAGATATAATATCTCTTGCATGCTGATGATTAGGCTGAGATAGATTTTCATCTATTCCCAACTACTACTAAGTATCTCTGAAATGAGCAAGAAATATTATCTCTACTGATGAGAGGATGAATGATGTCAGAGATCCAAAATACTTGAGAATGTTTAGAACTTACTCTGAGTTACTTTTCCACATTTAAATATTATGGTAGATGTAAACTAGCCACATGCTCTAAAATATTTAACATCTGCATGTACACACTTAAACATTCTTGGGATTTTTTTACTCTTATTCCTCCATTTCTCTTTGTGCACTGGCTAATTTGATTAAGACTTTGAAACTAAATTTGAGGGCTTAAATATTAAGCCTGAATTTAGAGAATATCAATTTTCCCTAATTCTTCCTCTATTCATTAAAAATTTATTAGTACAAAGCACACAGACTCAAGGAAATGACATAGAGATGTTTTATATTCTATTGTAGAATAAAGAAATAATTCAAAAATAGGGAGAGCTTTGGAGAAAGTTTCAATAGGTGATTTGCTTTTGTAACCTCTTCTCACCTCAATTCCCCCATGTGTCTCTTTACATTTACTCATTCTTTCTTCACCAAACACTCTTAGGGAAACCCTGTGTTTTACCTAAAGCTTTTGCCTGATACTTGATTTCTTTAGACCCAAATGTTTTCCACTACTGAAATTGCCTCTTCTCTTGCCTCCCACAGTCTTCTTTACGTTTCCACTTTTTTTCTCTCTCTCTTTCCTTGTCACTATTTATTTCCTCTGTGTCTTCTCCCTTCTTTTGCTCCATCTAACTCCTTTATTTCTTTTATATCTTTGTTAGCAAGACGGTATTAGCACATAGTGGGAAACTAATAAAGATGTGTAAGAAGAAGGAAGAAAGGGATGGAGAGCAGGAGACAGAGAATCAGCGCAAGCTCAACCTGATTTCCCAACCCAGAAAGTCTTAGTTCCTAGACTCCTTCTTCCAAATTAGCTGCAGAACATATAGAGCAGAAAAAAAAATAATATATTAAAGGTGAAAGTATTAAGATATCCTCTTTTTCTATGCCTTTTGGTTCTAAGAAAGTAGAAGACAGAAATAATGACTTTGTGACTCAGTTTACTTTGTAAATAGAATTTTAGAGCTGAGAGGGACCAGCTCCCATTTCTTTGGGGCTAATTAGCCCTTTTGGCTTCTATTAATATGTGATAATTGTTCATTATATTTTTTAATTCTCCAAATTCAGATTCCTCTATGACTGTGTATTTCCTTCTGCTATTTTGTAAAAAGCCATCTTTTTCTTTGAGGAGAAACTGGCCACACTCCAGAGCACACGAAAGACCTCTCTTCTGCATTCTGTTCTCTGTGGCCAGAAACTCATCAGTATTCCCAGTGAAAGCCCACTTGTGCTGTGTTAGCCTGATAATAACTGAGTGGTCCCTTCAGCATTCAAGACCTATTCATATTTTCTCCTCCCCAACTTCCCTTCTCTTAAAGTTGTTTTGAGTCAAGAAAGAAGCTGCTAATACAGTTAATTGTCCTAATGTTATTCTTGGAACTGAGGAAACATAAAACATGCTTCACCACCTCAAAAATAAAAATTATCAAGTTTTGAGATAATATAGTTAATAATCACTACAGCTTCAATTAAGGAATCAACTAATAGAGGCATTTCTATTGGCTTAATCATCTTTCCTTTGGATGAGTAAATTATTTCTAGAAAGAAACCCAAGGATTTAAGCTGATGCATTTCTCTACTTTATTTCTAAGTATTTCCACCTGGACTGGATTTTTGAAGATTCATACAAAAAAGACCAAAAATATTTTGTCTCTCAACAAAATATTTGGGCTCTGGAATTAACTGACTCTCTGTTCACAGCATTAGAGGAACTGGCAACATCAGCTCAATTTTTTAGGGATGTGTTCATTTTAATCTCTTATAAGTCTAGCTACCAGAAACATCTTGGCAGCCAGCCTACTGGCCTTCCATAGTAACAGTGCAACTTAAAACTGAATCTCATGTCACACTGCTTCATCAGGATAAGATTAAAAAGCAAAGCTGTCTCATCACTCAACTCTAAAAAATAAAATCAATTATCAGAGAGTCTTGAATTATCTAAGAAATTACTGCAGCCTGTCATAATTTTTTCTCTCATAATTAGTAATGCTGGGCATTTATTAGTGATAATATTTTCATTGATTGCTAAAGAACAGATTTAGTTTCTTAAATCTTCTACTTGTACTGCATAATAAAATGTTGTATGATAGTTTAAAATGTTTCTAAAATTAGAACTCAGTCTGATTTGAATGATGAACAGCTTTGTTTAATTTAACAGTAATTCTTTATTACTACACATATTTCCATTAGTGTAGTAATAGAAACTTTAAAGATTAATCAAAATAGATCCTAATTCTTAAAATAGAAAGTATAAGCAGAAAAGGATGCCATTTGTAACCTCAATATTCTATAGTGCTAAACTACAGAAATATTATAAGAGAAACAAGATTAAGAAGGCTGACTGAACTCATTTGAATTTGTCAAAATATATAGTTAACTGGGTGTCAAAATATATAGTTAGCTGGATATTTAAATAAACCCATATTAAAATATATTCATAACATCTCTGCTAAACAGGAAATATCGTCAATAGTGAATTAGAAATTTGGATGAATCTGAACATTTGAAATCAAGATAAGGTTAGTATAGGACACCACAGATCAAATACTTGCCAGCAGGAACTGCTGCAGAGGTGAGGGTGGGACTAGGGTTATCTAAACTTTGAGGTATTGTTTTCAGGTATCATGAGAGGCTCCAGGACAGTTAGTAGAAATGAAAAATGGTGTTAGAAACAAATATGTTGCTTGTCTCCTCTCTCCTTACACATTTCCATTAATATCTAGCAGCAAAAGTACAAGTTCATAAAGGTAAGTAGTAAGGATGGAAGTACTCTAACTAGTTTTAAACTACCAGAAGGCAGAGGAGATAAACGTTGTGCTCACCTCCTCTCACAACCATATCAAAATTACTACTAAATTACAGAACAACCATCATTGAGAACCATGCAAAGTCTAGCTAAACAGAAGTCCTATAATTAAGGACATATAGAAAAAGCTATGTGGAGACTGGTACAAAAGGGCAGATACGTAGAATTGGCTGGTCCCACACCCCTTTTGGGGGTTGAGAATCAGGAGGTTATCTCAACTCTGGATGTCTCCCCAGAGAAGCAAGGGGGTCCCAACTCCATACCAGGCTCCAGTGCTGGGAAGAGAAGTCCCCATGATTATTGGCTGTGAAAACCAGCAGAGATTATGGCTGAGTGAGATGGAGAGTTGAAGGAGTTCTAGATGTTCCTCTTAAAGGGGCTGCATGTGAATTTACTCACTTGACAGATCCACTCACTCTGAGCTCCAGCACTGGGGCATCAGCTCAAAAGGTGCCAGGAACATACAGGGAGGAACTGAATTATCTAGCTTTAGGGGGAGGGCCAATGAGGCAACTTTCTCCCAGACATACATGCTAGCAGAGGCTATTGTTCCTTTGTTGAGCCCTCCCCAGACCCAGCACTCAGGCAGGTGATATATCTGAGTTTCCATCAACCTGGCTAATATCTTTTGCTCTCACCTGATGATTCTATGACACCACACCCTTCCTAACATGTGGGCCCACCCAAACCACTTTCAGTGGCTTTTCCATACAAAAGGCCTTTTTTGGCTCACGCTATGGCCCTTCCTAAAATCTCTCAAAGGTTCACAAATTCCAAACAAGCAGCATCTGGCCTCAGTGCAACCTCTTGCCAAGCAATCCTGAGCCCAGTACTAGCACCAGCCAGCCTCGGTTTGCAGCTTAGCCTCTTTCAGACACCTCTAACCCAAGGACAAATGGTAACCTTCTGCAAATCACTTTGTAGCTCATACCAAGTGGCCCTAGGCATGGAACAGGCTGTTGATGTTTTTGGCCTGTAACAGAGCCTTTCCCAAAAGGCACCAGAACCAACATACCTAGTGGCCAGTTTCAAATCACACCAGAACACTCCCCAACCCCACCTTCCCAAATGACCCACCCAAAGAGACGATTGGGCAGGCATCAGAGTCCTGCTAAAATGAATCCTGCTCCATAGGGTCAACTCCTGCAAAACAACTCCTCCACTATAGTCACAGCCAGTCCTCACAACAAATCAGACTGACAGTTAATTTTTCCCACTGATGTGCAAACATCAACTGAGGCTCAACTACAACAGGAGGCACACAACCCATACAAAGGACACAACTGGAACACTCGTCTCAGGTAACCAGGGAGACCGTGCAACTGGGCCCTAGAGAACACGTACTGCATAAGGACACTCCATTAAGACTGAAAGATAGCAGCTCTACCTAATACATAGAAACAGACACAAGAAGGCAGTCAAAATAGACAAAGAAATATATCCCAAATGAAAGAAAAGAATAAAGCTCCAGAAAAACAACTAAACGAAATGGAGACAAGGAATCTAACACATGCAGAGTTCAAAGTACTGGTTATAAGGATGCTCAGTTATCTCAGTGATAACTTTAATAAAGAGATGGAAAAGGTAAAAATAAAGATAGAAAACATAAAAAAGGACTGGTGAGAGATGAAGACTACAATAATCGAAATAAAAAATACATTACAGTAGATTAGATGAAGCAGAAGGTAGAATCATGATTTCGAAAATAAGGTAGCAGAAAACACCAAACCAGAATAGCAATAAGAAAAAAAAAATCTAAAAAAATGAGATAGTTTAACGGGCCTCTGGGATAAAATCAAGCGTAACAGTATTTGCATTATAGGAGTACCAGAAGCTGAAGAGAGAGCAAAGAATTACAAACACATTTGAAGAAATAATGACAGAAATGTCCTTTGCTTGGTAAAGAAAATAGATATACAAGCTCAGGAAGCACAGAGAGTCCCAAACAAGATGAATCCAATGAGGCCTACACCAAGACACATCATAATTCAAATGCCAACTTCTTTTCCCTTGCTGCTTTTAAGATTCTTAAAGAAAGCAGCAAGAGAAAAGCAGTTGGTTACCTACAAGGGAACTCCCATAACACTGTCAGCTGATTTCTCAACAGAAACCTTGCAGGCCAAAAGGGATTGACATGAAATATCCAAAGTGATGAAAAATAAGAACCTACAACCAAGATTACTCTATCAGCAAAGCTATCATTTAGAATTGAAGGACAGATAATGAACTTCCCACACAAGAAAAAGCTAAAGGAATTCGTAACCACCAAACCAGTATTATAAGAAATGTTTGAAAATCTTGTTTAAGAAGAAGAAAAAAAAGATAAATAATATAAATAATAAAATGGCAATAACTACAGATCTATCAATAATTACTTTAAATGTAAATGGATTAAATGGTCCAATCAAAAGACATAGGGTGTCTGAGTGGATAAGAAAACAAGACTCTTACATATGCTGCCTGTGAAAGACTCCCTTTAGATCAAAAGAGACACACATTATGAAAGTAAAAGAATGAAAAAAGAAATGGAAATTTTAAAAAAAGCTGTAGTAGCAATACTTATATCAGACAAAATAGACTTTAAAACAAAGACTATAACAAAAAACAAAGAAGAATCCAGTAATCTCACTTCTGGATACTTATCTGAAGAAACTCGGAACACTACTTTGAAGGAATATGTGACTCTATATGTTCATTACAACATTATTTACAATGGCAAAGATATAGAAGAAAACTTAGTATCCATCAATGGATGAATGGATAAAGAATAGGTGGTATATACATACAATGTAATATTACTCAGCCATAAAAAATGAAATTTTGCCACTTGCAGCAAAATGGATGGACCTAGAGAGTATTGTGCTGAGTAGAGTAAGTCAGATAGAGAAAGATAAATGTCATATGATTTCACTTATATGTGAAATCTAGAGAGTAGGATAAATGAACAAACAAAACAGAAACAAGCTCATAAATATAGAAAGCATTTTGATGGTTGCTGGATTTGAGGAGAGGGATAATGGGTGAAAAGGGAGTGGAGATTAAGAGATACACACTGGTAGTTACAAAACAAACATGGGGATGTAGATGATAGCATGGAGAATTGTCTATAATACTGTAATAACCATATGTGGTGACAGATGTGTACTGGATTTATCTGGGTGAACGCTTCATAAGTTATATAAATGTCTAATCACTGTGTTGTACACTTGAAACTAATATAGTAATGTATGCCAATTGTAATTGAAAGAAACAGCAACAAATAAATAAAGAAAACCTGCCAGAAGGCAAGCTATAGGTAAAACCCACACTGCAACTCTCACACACATACTCTTCTCCACCACATTCACTGCAGGCAACCTTTGTTATCAGAATGACCTTGAGCAACAGGAGAATAGAAATTCTCAAATATAAATATGAACAGATTAGTGAGAATACCATGTGGTTTTGGAAAAACAGCACAACAAAAAAATAGGCATAAATAAACAACCCCCTCAAAAATAGAGCTACTATAACAAACAGAAGAAACTTTAAGGTAAGAACAATTGATATCCTCAGAGACAGTTGAGAAAATAGTGGCTGTAAGAGAATAACTAGAGATTTTAAATATTTAAAATGTTATTATCAAAAATAAAATTAGCAAAAAGGTTAAAAGCAGAATAGAACAAAATCATGGATCTGTAGTATAAAGAAAATATAAACTAAAGACTAAGAGAAATGAAGGATAAGAGATCAGAGAAGCTATATATAAGAAATAATCAAGAAACTTTAAAAAATATTCCAAAGCTTTAGAGAAACAAGTTTTTAATTTAAAATGGTCCATCAAGTATCAAGCAGAATGTTTAACAAACTGCTATCCCCCACTCCCAAAATATCATCTTGCAATTTCAAAGCACAATAAAAACTGACAAGTCGTATTTAATAAAGGAAAGACTTTACCTTTTGTGGATGAAAAAGGGACCACATATTAAACCTAACAAGCTCAAGGATGTTCCAGCATGGTGGGCCCTACAATCTTGGAGACAGAAAGTAACTACATAGGATGGTCTGAACATAAAAATTGCTAACTAAATGTAGGTCACACTGGGTAGTCACATCCTAGATCTGTAGCTTTCATGACAAAGGTTAATCTTTAGCTTAAATGAGCCTGTCTACTATTTTTTTGCATCTAAGATAACAGACCCTTGGAACGTCAGAATAATCCACGTTTCCAGACCCCTCAGGCTACACCCACCACATCAGAGTGGGAGACCACAGAACCCCTCATTGTTGCCTTGCTCCCCACATACCATCTCTGTGTGCTGTAAATCTTAATTATCAACTATTCTGTAAAAGAAGTATGTGTCTCTCCATTTTATTCTTTGTCCAGTCTCAGCGATTTTCCCGCTTTGCTTTCTCTTATCCCCTTAATCTACCGCCAATGAATTTCATGAAACCCTCTTTGTATCTCATTTGATGCAAATGTATAAAATAAGTTGCAATACTTACATTCTCTGGAGTATTTTATGAATCCATTAAGATTTTGCTTCCTGGCAACTGTCATTGGTTTGGCTCAAATAAAATCATAAAAATCATAAAAATAAAATCATAAAAAGGTTCGGACATTTCTTACACTAACACTTTCTTAGAAATCTATACTATGCTACAAATCATGTAGGTAAACAAAAAAATAGTAAAATTTAAATTAACAAATGAATAAAATTGCTTTAGTAGAGATATATGGAACTCTCTCTTGAACACACTTAAAGGAAAATATATACTAAAATTAGAAAGAAATCAGCAAAATTTTATTTACTTTATGAAATTTTCAATAATTGTTAATGTTTTAATGCTGTGCCCCTCAAAACCAGAAACCTCACTTCAAAATGCAGAAGTAAATAAAACATTAAAAAGCTTAAAATATACTTAGCATAATCCCAGGGAATATGGAAATGATTAAAAAAAAAAATCTTACTCAAAATTGAATATTTGAATGGCTCTTCTAGGGAAGAACACACACACACACACAAGTGTGCTATCTTTTCCAAAACATTCCTCACAGAATACAGTGTTCTCTCTGTCATATTTGTTTTCTATACCAAAAGGAAATATTCTCACAAATAAAAATCCTACATCGAAACAAAATATTTATGATAAAACAAGCCACTTAGAGAGCAACCAGGCTCTCTGGCAAAAGCAGAAATGGAATAAAGGATGATGATACAACTGATAAGACAGGTACAATTTATAGCCACAAACTGCCCCAGCACAGCTGCTCTGGACTCCTTTCCCCTACAGCAGAATTTGAAGTGTTTAGATGTTATCGAAAACCAGTTGTGCAAGTTTCTGTTGAGGGCGGGGAATATTAGAGGAGAAATTCACAGAATCAGTCTGGAAATCTATGAGCCTGAGACTCCAGCTTTTTATATTAGGCCTTCTTGACTAGGCCTCCTCCTGTAGGCCTCTCTGAAGAAAATGGTTTTATAGCTTTACAAGGCTTCTACATTGTAGGAGATAGAAACCTTGAAATTTATGCAATACCAGAATGATCAAGCAGCAGACTCATTGATTTTAAGTCAATATGAAGAAGGAATGGGATTCACAACTGAGAGTGCTGAAAGGGATTGCCCGCTTTCCAACTACTGAGGTTCCTTGGCTCCTGTGGTTTTTACAAAAATAATCACAGAAAAATTGCTGGTGCAGCTTCTTTTTCTAAACTCCAATTTGCAAGACAATGCCAAAGCTAACCAATAGAGATTGGTTAGAGAGGTATGAGTGCTATATGGGAAAGCAATACTTTGCATGTGGTGATATCTTTTCTCAGAAGCACATACATAGGTTAGTTGCAGACACGTGAAATTTTAAATTCTCAATAAAATAAAATTAAGAGATTATTGAAAGCGTTTTTAAAATTCTGAATTGATTCTCATATAATGAATTGAAAAAGATATATATGAATATAGTTAATATAGTATAACAATATAAATAATAACATGTGATTTAAAAAATTGTACTATAGAAATGGTGAACAAGGGCAATCTTGTTCACAAAAGTAATTAATTAAAAGAAATACCAAAAATTGGGGGTACTCATTGAGATCTCTTGAAGTAAGTGGATAAGTCTGGTCACAATAGAATGTTGTTTTTACAGTTGTACTAGTTGTTTTAAGAAAAACTTGAGAATCCTCACTAATTATAGATATGCTTCAGTTTCTCTAACCATAAAATATACAGCATAATTCTCAGGATTAATCTAAAAAGAACTACAATCTAAAAAAAAAAAAAAATGAGGAAATGCCAATAAATACTACTAATAAAGTACGATTAATTAAGCTAAACTACATAAGAAAAATAACCAAGGAATAACTGTAAAGCATTCACAAGAATGTTTGTTTATCAGGTAACAGTAAACTTCATTCACAGAGCTGATATTCAGTGATGGTTATATTGGCTTAGATTGTAACAGAAATTGTTACTGTTTGTAAGTTAAGGAATGCATAAAAGAGAATGCTGATAAATTTAGAGACTAACAAAAAAGGTACATTGAATAATGTACGTATGTAAAAGTATACAGCTAAAGACTAGGTGTAAATTACTGAGGTTTCACAAAATCTACATTCAAGTATTTCAACAAAAATAAAATTTGGGGAGAAAATAAAAGAAATGTCATGAGACACAAAAGGACTATAACTAGAAATGGCAGAATGACTGACAAAATAATCGTATACAATACGGAAAATACAATAGAAGCTTGTAATTTGATGTACTGAAACTCAGCTATAGCTAAAGTCTAGAAGGTCAGGATAGAGTGATCTAGCACTGAAAAGAAGACTCTCACCAAAGTAAATAATTTGTTATTATATGTATAAAGTGGGATGCTGCAAGAACAGGGAAAGTCTCGAAATAGGATTCTAACACTGCTCTATTTTCATCTTCCCATAATCATTGAGTTCCACTTTAAAAATTCAGTGGTATATCAGAATCATACAGAGGGGAGTCTGTTTTCCCAGGAAGAAAAATCAAAACATGTTCAGTCTTACAATCAGATTCATTACTCAGACCACAAATGGGATGGAACCAACACGGTGGTTTGACTGTTCTAGTAGCAGTATCTCTCGATTGCATTTTCTTTCTCTCCTTCCTTCAATAAAAAATGAATTTTGTATCTGGAAGTCACCTGTGACTTTACCTTAAGCAGTTAGATGGTTCCACTTATCCAACTTTCAAGCTATTTCCTCTCTCTCTGCCCAAGATGGTGTGCTCTATGCCCCCCATCATGTTTTATAAATGTTCTTTAATCTGCAAACCATATTCATCCAAGTTAGAAAATCCAATATTCCCCTTGTCAGGCTCCAGCTGAGGCTCCAGGCCCAAGGTCTGCATGACCAAATTTTTTTAAAAGATGTGAGGTAGAAATGGCATGGAAGGCAATTATCACGGAAAGTTGTCATCCTTTGTACTCTCCTGGGGACTAATTCACATTCTCTTTACAAGAGCTGCACTGCTTATGCCCACATGTAAGAAAGGGGCACTGGAGAAACCAAATAATTTTCCAGCTAACTGCTAAGGGTTTTGTTTTACTTGGCAGAGTCAGAGATTTCTGCTATCTTTCGAAAGGAGAAATTATCCGCAATCATGTCTGGTATCTTACTTTTCCTCTAGTGATGAAGACTGGAAGTTAAGATAGGTCTGAGTAATTGTTATGCCAAAGGGAAAAAACAGAAACAAGCGACTGACATATTGCAATCTGTGGCCGAGTTTACTTACACGTTTCTTCCTGTTTTCACTTAGATCCTTTACTGATAGCAGTATGAGAGTAATTTAAGAGGAAAAAAGGGATTATTAATCAAGCAAATTGTATCTAAAGGTTTCCAGGTTTATTCAGAAAGGTCTAGTTTTCAGGGTGAGCAACTCAGTGTCAAGAATTGTAAGGAATATTCTCCCTGGTATCTGCTAAATGTAGTTTTCTAAATACCACACAGATCAACTTCAGTGCATTTTTTTTTTTTAATTTAGATGAATCAATTTTGAGCATCTCTTTATGAAAACAACTCAAATTATTTTTTACTATGGCAAGTGACATTGCTACACATGATTAAAGTGATTAGAATATTATTTAAATTAAGTGAAATTTACATTTATAATCTAGCTTTCTGCATCCCTATTAGAAAACTTGAAAAATATTAAACAAATTATCAATCAAAAACATGTTCAAAGATCCACATAGAAACTAAGGAGATCTGAGTAAAACAGGTAGAGATATTTTTGTACTGTGTGCTTAGTCTACGATAAATATCTTCTGAGTACTGCAGTTGACCTTCGAGCAACGCGGGGGAGTTAGTAGTGTCAATGCCCTCTGATAGTTGAAAATCTGCATAACTTCTGATTCCCCCAAAACTTAACTACTAATATCTTACTGTTGACTAGAAGCCTTACCTATAACATAATAGACAATTAACACATATTTTATATGTTATATGTATTATATACTGAATTCTTACAATAAAGTCAGCTAGAGAAGAGAAAATGTTATTAAGAAAATTATAAGAATGAAAAAATAGATTTATAGTATTTATTGGGGAAAAAAATCCATGTATAACAGACCTGCACAATTCAAACTTGTGCTGTTCAAGGGTCAACTGTAATTCCATCCATGAAGGAAGAACTTTAGTAGCCATGTTTATAATGTGTAACCCTGCAACTCTGGCCATAAATGATTGGAACAAAATAAGCACCTGATTTAAACTGGGCCAATCAAATTCTCTCTTTCCTAGGAATTGGTATAGAAGTGATATAAACTATGGAGAAATAGACCAGTCATCTTCCTCTTGCCATGTGCATGGGAAAGGAGGTAAACCAGATCTTGGGAAAGAAGAATGAAAAAAGCCTCAAAGACTAAGGCAAATACATGAAACAGAGAAATAGAGAACACTACTTGGATTCCTGAAAACTTTTCATCTTCATGCTAACAATCTTACTTCTTCCCTAGCAGGGGTTGGTGTCGAGAACACTCCTTATTAAACTTCCTATGCATAATTCTGCATCTTGAAGTCTGTTTCTGATTATTAAAAAAATAAACAAATAAACACAGACTTACTGTCTTCCAGGTATTATTTTACCCACTATTTACTATAAACACAAACAGATCAATGTTGAAAAGTTCTTTAAATTTGATATTATTATTAAACAGCCTATGCATTTCAAATTAAAAAGAATGTTTCAAAAAGCCCAATAATCTTGATATACTAGGACACCAAATCATGTTAGGTGGTTCAAAATTCAAAGAAAATATGCACTGAACTTAAATTTAAAAATTAATAAGAAATTTTACTACATCTGACCTTAAGTCCCTTTATTAGCTTAACCACATGTTGAAACATTATAAAACATGACATCTGGTAAAGCTTTCCAAAAAATTAATCATCTATCCATGAAAACATTCCATCAGAGAATATGGAATTCCTGGCTTTATCTCAATGATGAAATATGAATTAAACAGCTTTGAGTTTTTAAGAATGTAGAAAATCTCATATTTTCTTTGTTCTTCTCTTGGCAATCATAGTCTTTCCTGAAATTTGAGAGCTTGAAGAATTAACATATTTTAAATTCAAACTTTGAAAACATCCATTTATGTCTCAGTGATAGAAACAGATTGTGACAAAAAATTAAAATTCTCCTTCGCTATCAAAAACATTCTGTACAACCAAAGGGAAAAGTCTTTGAAATATACCAAAAACTCATGCAGTTAACCAACATTAATACTTTCACATTTTATCACTAAGCAGATATACTTTAATAAGACCTTAAATGGACAATGGTTATCAAAAATACTTTGTCTTTTTTGTAACTTCTTTCTCCTTGAGGGCCCAAAGAATTGGCAGTAAAATTAAAACATTTACAAATATTTTAAAGCAGATTTCTTTTCTTTAGGGACAAAACACCATTTTAATATGCAATTTTTTGATATCATCAATGTCTTTAATAAGTGAAATCATGTTAGAAACTAAGTGTATCATTTAAAACTATTATTTTCCCTCTAGCATTTCATGGGATATGTGTCTAATTAATATTTAATCATCTTGAATGTGAACATAATTCTATAGAGACTAAAATACTGTCCAGTTTGAATACATCTGCCTTTAATATAACAGATCAGTGGCCAACAATTTGGTTTGCAGTGTGCAAACCAATAGAACACCCTAAGTCATGATAACATTGAAAATAATTTAACGGTGGTCATTATTTCAATTCCCTATATCTGAAATTGATTAAAACTAGATATTATAGGAAGAAAAGTTGTAGATGCTCTGACTTCTTCAGAAGCCATTTTATCTGGAACACAAATCAACCAATTTAGCCTAATAATTGAAATGTTGAGGCACTCTGAGCCTCTTAGCTAAAGCAGAGCAATTATTGGTAGTGAAAGCTTAATCACAGCTTTGCAATTTCCTGGCCTTTAAGCTTAGACCTATATTGGCTTCTGAATGAGATGGCTCTTTAATAGTTTCGGGCCCATTTAAGCATCATTGGATCAATTGTGATCATTGCCTGCTAAGCTGCCTTATTTCCTCTTCTTTTTGATCTACAGAGTTTTGTTTTGTTTTGTTTTGTTTTTAACTATTGTTCTATTTCTTTCCTTTAGTTAAGAAAAACACTATTCTTGGCAAGATTTGGATTTCTCTAGCACCATTCTTTTTGCTATGTCTTTTGCTATTTGAATCGCATATCCCAGGGATGAATTTATATGTCAATCTTGCTTTATCCTGGATCATAATACTACTTTGATTTATACTTGACAACGTATCAGCAGTTAATTACCATGATCAAGAAAGAAAATATGGAACCTACATTTTTCTCTACACTGACTAAACATTGGTCATTGCAATGGGAACTCGACCTTTTGTGTAATGTATACTACAGATATAATTACCTAATTAGTGCTATGGTGAATAAGGGTATATCTCAAGGGCTCGAAAGTCGAAACATCTTCCATAGTGATCTAATGAACCAATCTTTCATGACTGCAAGCCCATTGGCAACTTTAATTCATAGACCATCTCCAGAAGTGTTACCATAATCACTCTAATGGGACATTGAAAGTCTGGCATTATTTCTTTCTGTGGAAGCCAGCTCATAGTCTAGTTTTAGTCAATTGTTTCCATATTTGGTAGGGAATGTTCATTTAAATGATTTCTAGAGTGCAATATCATTAAAATTGGGCCTCAATATAAAATAGCATGTCATTTTAGATTTCTATCGGATTACAAAATAGCAGACATTCATCTTGCTTTTCTTCCCCAAGACAACTTCCTAAACAAACACACACACACACACACAAACACAAACACATATACAGTATATAAAGACCAAAGGAAAAGGAATTTTATTTCTACATATAAATAGCTAATTTTTTTAATGTATTACAAGTTGATTTTCTCCACTACCATTTGTTTAAAATTAATACCCTGAAATTCAATTGTCATTGGTTTTTGATTCCTTTTTTAGTGTCAGAAATTTTAAAATTCAGTTTAATATGGACATTTCTTTCCTGTCTTTCAGTAAAGAGATGTGCCAAATTTGCTAAATTTTTAGATGTTTTGCTGAATTCACCTCTAGTCATTTTATGAATGTTTCAACACTTACTGGTTATGTGGTGTGAACACCATTCAAGTGAAACAAGGAGGAAAGCTTTCTGTACCAAGAGAATGATGTCCGCTCCCTTGTGCATTAAGGAAACGGTATATATGCTAAGCCTGTTGTCTCCTCTATTTTCTATAACATTATATCTCATTTTCCAATCTCAGCTTCTTTAGAAAAAATCAAATAAGTGGATAGACTATTATTTCTCATCAACCTCTCTAGAAAAGCAGACATTTAAAACTGTCTCACTGACTGAGAGCATTCCTCTCTTTGATTAGATTTGCCCTTTATATAACAGTTTCCTGAGTACGTTATGAAACCTGGGAGACTTGTGCAAGATGGAATAGCTGCTCCTGGTCGAAGGAGCCTTTATTCTTGATGTTTCTATCATTGCTCCTGAGTAGAGTATCAGTGAGCACTGCTTTCTGCATATTTATGTAGGCCTTCCTCTGGCCAATAGAGCACAATTCTGACAAAACCCATCCATTCTAAAGTTTAGGACTATATTTCAACTTCACAATCACCTTCCACCTTTTTAAAATATATTTTAAGTAAAACTATTTATTGTACAAATGTGTGAGAAACACAGTTAAGTATAAAAATAAAAATCACCAGTAGCCCCCAGCCCAAAATGACCACTGTGGTTAATAACCTTAGGTTTATCCTTCCAGGAAAAGAAATTATATATATATTTTTTTAATTATATTTATTAATATGAATATATATGTAATATGTCCTTTTTATTTTCAAATTGATATCACCTTACACCACACTTTTGAAAATTGCTTTTTTTATTTAATACATTTTTATATTTGTTCATGCATTTTTAGTGGCCATGTTTTATTTCATTGTACAGATAGCTTTTAATTCCTTTAATCTCTCCCTATTTGGGGCATTTAAGTTTTCTTGAATTTTTTTCTATTGTTGATAGAACAGAGATAATGCTGCAGATTGGAAGTTCACCAGCAGGGGAGGAAGATTTCTATTACACATCCATTTGACAACCTTAGGCTTTAAAACTTTAAAGATTATTTTTGTCAAATTGATGATAAATGGCACTTTTAGTTCTGCTTGCTTGTATTCTCAAAATTGGGCATATGGATCTTTAAAGAAAGAGGAAGAGTAGAAAGAAAAAGTAAAGAAAGAAGGAAGATAAAGAAAACAGCAATCACTGAATGTTCTCTGTGCCACATTTTGCTAAAAGCTTTTCAACCTTTTTATTTAACCTTTAACTAAGCCTTGACTTACCATCTTCTGTTGTATAATTATTAACTCATTGTAGGATGATAAATTATAGGAAAGAAGGGTTATTAGAACCACAGATTATATACAAAGCTTGAATACTTTTATACCAAAAAGCTACATGACCTTGGAACATTTGCCTAATTTCACATTAAAATTTCTTCAAATTCAGCATCTATGATCGTAAGTTTAACAGGAAGAGGTGCCGACAGTACATTGCAGATATCTATACATTCCAATACCAGGGTACCAGACCACTTATGCAAGACTTACAAAGGCAGAATTAAAAACATAATCTGTAATCATTAGCCAATAACTACCTTAAGTGTTTAAAAAGATGAAGATTGAAAAAAAAACAAAAGAGCCTCATTGAAGAAAGTCTCTAATGACAATGTCCTTGACATACCTTCCTCTGACTTGCAGTCACATGAGAGGAACTTCTTAGAGTAGCCCTTTGGAATTTGGGGTTTGCGGTAAAATGTTATCTCATTTTTGACAAAATACCAGCTGAAATTCTTTCTGGTAATGATGAAAAGGTAGTATTTAGGAAATGCTTGTATTACCGCTGATAGTAAATACAAAGTGTGTGTGTGGATGGATGTTTTCCAAAGTCCAAATGTAAAGCCTACTCTAGAGATATCTGTCTGGGCATTTCCAGGGTAAGACTATTTCAGCAGAAAGAGGCCAGAAGGGGGCTAAGAACCAGGGTTGCAGTGGGGGCATGAGGAATATTATAAGCAGTCATTTGCTGGAGAGGTTCTTACCGTGTCAAGGAATTTGGATCTGGATACTTCAAAAAGATACTCATGGATGCTCCCACAAGGTAAAATGTCAGCTTTAAACATCTGCCAAAGGCAAGAGAAAACAATGTTAGATTTCCTTAATACTAACCTTAACTCCTTACCTCTTCTCCCTACCTTCTTCCAGACTTGGAGGACCAAGATAGCCTAGTGAGTGGGCAAAGGAGTAAACATTGAACAAGAAAACAGAAAAGAAGTTGACCACATGGTCGCTCTGCAGCAGGCTTGCAGCCTCAGCTAATACAAGCTAGAAAAACAGAATGAAGTTTGGATTTTGAATTTTGTGCTGGACTGAACATGTTCATTACTGAAATGAAGTTATCCTGATGTACAATAATGACTGGAAGATATTCCATTATCTGAGAGTGACAAGAAAAGCAGTGCTCTGAGCAGATTGAAAGGGGCAGATGGAGGAAAAATGCAATTGTTCTATAGTTGCTTTGTACCCTATAGAGTCCACCTCTTTCTACAAATAGGTTGATTTATTTAGATGTATCAAAGGGACCTCCTGAGCTTGAACATAAATGTGCCTACTGTTAGTTTCAAACACACTGGGGCACACCTGGTGAACTGGTGAGGCAGGCTTGCCTGGCATCTCTTTGCTAGGACACTCTCAGGAAGATAATGAATCTTAAAGGAAGTGGAAAAGAAAAATAGGCTCAATTCAGCAACAAAGCTCTATTCCTCAGGGCAAAAAGGTGATTGTCAAAGAGATTTTTCTGTTGTCCTCTCTGGACTCATGCAGTATACAAAAAGAGAATGAAAGAGACAGCTATATAAAAATGAAAAATTTGTCCCCCAAAATTCCTTTCCTTTCTATGCTTGCCCTGGCTCACTATGTCTGGAGTATATATTTAATGGACATATGACTGTCTTGGGCCCAATAGGATATGAACAGAAGTTATACCATTTTTCTGAGGTCTTAAGAAGCATTCTTTGTTTCCACTCAGCACTTTTAAGCTTCTGCCATTTCTACAAGAAGAACATCCTCCAAGTAGTTGGCGGACCCAAAGGAGAAAATACATGGAGTAATTTGAATGCAGCTGCAGCCTACAAACCCAGTTAATCCTCTCTGAGCCCATCAGAGCCATAGTCAACCCACGAACTCATAAGTAAAAATTAAATGCTGATTGTTGTAAGCCACATATATTTTGGTGGTGTTTATTGAACAGCATTGCATAATGAAGAACAAAACAAATTAATGTAAGCAATTTTTGTAAAACCACAGTCAGACATCGGGGCATATGAAATACTGGAGTCGAAAAGAGATATTTGCACACACACACACACACACACACACATACACACACATACACACACACACATACACCCTCCTTATTTTGTTACTGAACGCTCAGAGTTGTGGCACCTTGAGTGATCCAGGGCAATAACAGAGGCAGGAGAGTCTGAGAGAGACCACGGTCTCTGGGAAAATTAGAGGCATCAGTCACAGCAATTCCCAGCATCTGATATCTGGAAACAGGTAGCAATGTCCATGCTTTTATGGGTATCGAGTGATGGCAGTAGTGGGAACGTGTGTATGGAGATGCTCAATAGATACATAGAAGGTGGGAAAGAGGGAAGGCAACTCCACAGATGACACATATTTGTGCATAACTGGATGCAATACACATCCAATGATCTCTACAAAATACATGTGATCCTGCAATAGCAGACAAAAACAGAAGCAAAGAAATACAGGCTTCAAGTCCAAGATTGAATGGACTTTTACCAAAATAATCAAAGCCTTGGACAGAGGCAAAAGATAAACTTAATTCATTTATAAATGACTCAAATAGTGGTGGAAAAGCTGATATGTTTGATGATGAGATAGAAATTCAAAATTATAAAAGTGTGAAAATATGGGATAAAATCAACAAAATGAAATTTCTGAGGATGAAAGTAAAATTTTCCATTTAGATTTAGGAAATCAGATGACAAAATTCAGATGAAAAAAATGTGAAATTATGAGAAAAAGTTCACAAGATGTTATAATATAAGCCCATTTGACTTATAATAAGCTAATGCAATCTTACATTAAATTTTTAAAAGTGTAATACCTAGATGAAAGATGGAAATAGTTTATCAGGACTCAGCACTGGATACAGTATGGTGCTCAGTTAAATTAAATTCTATCAGCAATATATGCCTACTTTGTGTGAGTCACTCTGCTAGATACGGTGTTTGAGAATAGATAGTGACAAAAGGAAATGACTCTAAAATACAAAATCAGAAAGGTAAGGGGTCTGGAAGCTGCAACATAAATGGAAAAAAGAAAAAGAGGAAAAAAAGAGATTGTTTAGCTTGAGAAGGGATGACTTGATGAGGAATTAATGAGAATTATTTTCAAATATTTGGAATTTTAGTTATTTGAAAGAATGAATAAACTTACTTTATGAGACTCCAGAGAATAAACTCAAGGCCAATGAGTGGATGTTATAGAGTCAAATTCTTATACAATGTAAAGGAAACATTTGCAATCAGGACTATCAAATTGACCTTCTCACAAAGGAATGAGGTCTACATTCCTGGAGGTAGATAAGCAGAGGTAAAGGTATTTTGTAAAGGTATTTCTGTTTTGAGTTCTCTCTCTCTCTCTCTCTCTCTCCTTCTAATAACTTCCCACTTTTCCAGTGGTAAACTAATCTTCATAGAGTTCCTCTATTCTATCATCCAGGAGGGCATATGTGAGAAGCAATCCATATGAGAAATGTCCCACATTTATAAGAGCGCTTATTTTGCCCACATGATATTTTATTATGTGCCACTTGGTAAAGTGAGCACAGGAACAGCCAAGGTAGTGTTTGAGTGTATGTGTATGTAAGCTTGCCCTTACTCATACATTTGTAATACTGTGTAGGTAGATGAGTGGGTTGATGAGAGACAGAGAGAAAGAGAGAGAGAGAGAGAGAGAGAGAGATTGAGAGAGAATATGTAGCTGAAGGGTAAAATTTGCCATCTAAATCTTCACATAACTAGAGTCCTCATCTCCTAAAAGAATGGGATAATTGTTCTCTCTTTGGGATATTGTGTGTTTAGAAATGCTCTTTCTAAACATAAAAAGTGAAGCACTCAGGCACGATCCATCAGCCAGATAAGTTAAACAACAAAAACTGAATTATGACAAAAGGAAATGACTCCAAAATACAAAATCAGGAAGGTAAGGGGTCTGGAAGCTGGAACATAAATTGAATTATTAAAGAAAAAAAGCGGTGTTTAGCCTGAGAAAGGATGACTTGATGTGGAAATTAATGAGACATGATGAAGGGTCCAGGAAGCAAGAAGGAGAAAATACCCAACAAGATGTCTGGATGCCATGTCCCTCTGTGGATGAAGCCAGTGGAGTGAGCAGAAGATAAGGATGTCCAAGAGGCAATTGGAGCAGTGATGAAATAATTATTCTTTAGTTACTCTCCAACATCAGCAAAAGTCCGCTATTCATGCAGTCTTCTGAGGACAGGCCTTTGGAAGATAAAACAATCTAGATGGTGTCCAGGGTGGGACAATGCTAGATATGAAGGTAACAGAATGCCCAAGAATTGAAAGCTTGGCAGGCACAGATAAGTAGAGCAAAAAGAGACAATGATAAATTTAAATCACAGAAGTATTGAAATGGAAACAGTGTCTGACAGAGTTTCCTAGTCTCACCATGGGAGATAGAGAACTTTTATTTAAATCCTGATGGTCGTGGTCATCTCTATAGGCTACTGGATCTGAAACTGGCAACTCTGTTTAATCATGAGAAAAAGCAAGAACACCAATATCTGCAAGTGGGCTGAGGAGTTTGTTAGGCTCCCCTAAACTGAAGTAGTGAACTGAATGAAAAAGAAACAAAATAATCAGCATTCACTTTGAAATCATTTTCAGTCCTAAATTTATCGTTAGTTCAAGTAAATGAAGGTCACTCAATAAATTCCACTCATATTTTGAGGACTTTTCTGGTTAAGAGTTACAAAAAGTAAATTAAAATTGGTGCAGCCACTAAGGAAAACAGTATGAAAAGTTCCTCAAAAAAATTAAAAATAGAACTACCATATGACCCAGCAATTTCATTTCTGGAGGAAATTAAAAGACAAACTGCCAATATATCTGCACTCCCATGTTCATCGCAGCATCATTTACAATAGCCAAGACACAGAAACAACCTAAGCGTCCATCTTTGATGAATGGATCTCACACACACACACACACACACACACACACACACACACACACACACACACACACTGAAATATAATTCAGCCATAAAAGAGAAGGAAGTCTTGCCATTTGTGACAACAGGGATAGACTTTGAAGGCATTATGCTAAGTGAAATAAGTCAGACAGATAAAGATAAATACTGTACAATATCACTAATATATAAAATCTAAAACAAACAAAACAAAACAAACTCAAAGATACAAAGAATGGATTGCCAGTAGCAGGGTCAAAAAGTATAAACTTCCAGTTATAAATAAGTTGTGGGAATATAATGGACAGCATGGACCATAGTTAAGAACACTGTATTATATATTTGAAAGTTGCTTAGAGTAGATTTTAAAAGTTCTGATCAGAAGAAAAAAAAAATCTGGTTAAACAGATTTATTGTGACGGTCACTTTGCAATTTTTACAAATATAAAATAATTATGTTGTACATCTAAAACCAATATAATGTTATATGTCAATTAAAGCTCAATAAAAAATAAACCATTTTTAACTAACTAAATAATTGAATTAACTTATAGATAACTCCATATTTTTCTCAATTACTGACAGTATGAGCAAATTTTCAGAATTATTTTGATTGCTCCTATTTATATATGAGTAATAATATATAAGAAAATTTTGTATGTCTTGTCAGGATGCTGTACCAATTTTTATAAAACAAACATAACAGTTTACAAAAGAAGCACTTCTATTTGTATACTATAATTTTGCTGTTTGAATAGCTTTAACATCTACCATTTTTTTTAATTATCTTTCTTTTCATTTTATTTTATTAATGGTTCTTGTGATAATTCTATATTACTCACTTTAAGTTAGGAGAATATATAAAATGTATGTAGACATATCATTTGGTTTATCTTTGTTTTCAATATCTTTTTCACATGAAAATATTTATGGCTAAAGTAATATTATGAATAGAATAGTCTAGAATAAAAAATGGGGCCCAAATGGAAACTAATGGCAGAATGTCATTAATTAATGAAGTTGGATAACAGGTACCTATTGGTTCATTGCACTATTCTCTCTATATCTTGGATATGTTTGGAGTTTTCTATAATAGAGTTGAAAGATAGAAAAATAATTATATCTTTTTACATGTACATCTGTAGTTTATTAATAACTGAAAACAAATTAAAAGCTTATTTTAGTAAATATATCAAAATTTATTTTACTTGCACTCACCACTTTAAACCACCTCTTCCATTATTTGTAAATCCTTGTGATAGGGTCTTTTGTTGAGGATTTCTTTGTAGCTTTCATAATTTGTTACAGATAAAAATTACTTAGAACAATGAGATGTGATTTTTGTTTTTTTAAAAGCTTTTCAAAATAACTACCAGAAAACCTCTGCAGTAGTCATAAATCTCTGAAAGCTCAAGGAGCTAAGGCAAGGGGCATTTCTGGTTCACAGCACCTTATAAAACTTGATTGGTTTCATGATGCTCAACGGAGTATAAGAACAGATAATATGGAAGCCCTTGTATATCAGAGAAGCATATTCTGACAAAGACTTTCTTAAGTCAAAACCTCTTCTCATGTTGCAACACTTATTCTTCTTTCCCTATGTCTGGCCACTTCCTTATTCATAACCCCTACATCCCATGATAGGCACATTATCTGGACAAAGCCTTCATGTGTTTCATCAAGAGTGGAAGGTAACTATCTTTGTGATCTCATTCACGAGCTTTTGTAATAAAGAGCAGTTGATTTGTTCCCAAATTTCAGTCCTCAGCTATTTTAGGATATTAGGGAAGTTTGTTTAAAATAGATTTCTGTACACCATCCCCTCAAAATTTCAATTCTTAGGTTTGAGTTAGGATCTGATATTGTGATTTGTTTTATTTCTTTCAACTTTCCTGTTGATTCTGATCTGCATACCAATTTGGAGATTATTAATTTACAGCACCCACCAAAATCCTGTAAAGCTTTCGCAGTATCCAACCTCTCCTGATGTCGTGCAACCAATGATATCCCTTGGAATTTCTAACAGGATCAAAACCAAAATTAAATCATCTACATATCATCTGGGGAGAAAATTAAGGCCAAACATTGGAACAGACAAAATGGAACAGGTTATCACTGATGACTCTGCTTAATAGATAAGAAATGTTACGTGTCAGATTGCTCCACTAGGGCCTAATTTAGAAGAAAAAAAAAAAAGAGAGCTGTAAGAGAGAAGAGATTTGTTACTCTAGAATCCACTTCCTTAAAAGAGGAACTCAGTCCAATTCCAACTGAGTACCCTGTTTTGTCTTCTTTAATAATAAATTTAAAAATATTTCACAAAACACAGCATGCTGTTTCATAAAGTCCATTTATTTCATAAGAGGATCTGAGGACATGAGAGATGGTTTTATCCTTAAGTTCATCCAAAGAAAAAGTTGCCTGAGAAAATTTTTACCTCAGTATTCTGCAAATAGGTAAACAGAGTAACTCCTGACAAGGCAACATGGATTTGGGGACTTTGTGGTGGTTATTTTTCCTTCTTTCCTTCCTCTCTCTTTCCCTCCCTTCACTACAAAAGTAATGCATACTTAACAAAGATTCAAACAATAAAAAAGTAAATATCGAAAAAGGGAGAATTTCTCCCTTTGCATAACCCCATCTCGCCCCTGGAGGTAATCATATATGTTTAGAGCTCCATATTGTCTAAGTTTGGGCTGCTATAGCAAAATATAGTACTTCCCTCAACTATGATTTCATTTTCTGTGATTTCAGTTACCCGCATTCAATCATGGTCTGAAAATATTAAATGGAGAATTCCAGAAATAAACAATTCATAAATTTTAAATTGCAGGTCGTTATGAGAAGTGTGATGAAATACTGGGCCTTTCCTCTTCCTCTTGCCCTGGACTTGAATCATCTCTTTGTCCGGGGTGTCCATACTGTATATACTACCCAACTAATAGTCACTTGGTAGCCATCTTAGTTATCAGATCTACTGTTGTGGTGTTGTAGTGCTTATGATCTAATGACCCTTATTTTACTTAATAATGGCCCCAAGGTCAAAACTAATTTGAAATTTATCATAGGTATGTATGTATAGGAAACACACACACACACACACAAACACACACATATTTTATAGAGAGTTAAGTACTGTCACTGGTTTCAGGCATCCACAGGGGGTCTTGGGATGTATCCCCCATGGATAAGGAGGGACTACCGGCTGGCTTAAACAACAAATATTTATTTCCTCACAGTTCTGAAATCTGGGAAGTCCAAGATCAGGATATCAGGGTGATTGGTTTCTGGTGATAGCACCTCTCTTTCTGGCTTTCAGATGGCTGCCTTCTCAATGTTCCCTCACATAGGGGTGGAGAGAGAGAGAGAGAGAGAGAGAGAGAGAAAGAGAGAGAGAGAGAAGGAGAGAGAGAATGAGAGAGAGTCTGTTCTGATCTCTCCTTCTTATTATAAAAACACTACTCCCACAATGGCCATCCTCAGGACCTCATCTAAATCTAATTACCTCTCAAAGTCTCTACCTCCAAATACCATTATATTGGAGATAAGGGTTTCAGCATACTAATATTCGGTCTATAACACGTATCTTCTACATATTTCCTCATTTAAAAATATATTGTTTTTTAAATAAAAAGTAGAAATGTGTTGTAATACTCATAAAATAAGTTCTTTATAAAAAGTCAAATATAGATCATGGACATCTTTTCATATCGGTCCTATCTCACTTTTTAAAAATATCTGATAGTCCATAGTATGTCATTGCCAAAATTTATTTAACCATTTTTCTATTACTTAACATTTTGGTTGTTTTTCATTTTTCTCTATTACAAATAATCTTCAAATTAACATATATAGTCTTATAAATATATAATTCTATTTTTACAGAATAGAATAGAGTCCTAGGACATATGAACTTAAGATGTCGAAGAACACTGTCAAATAGTGTTTCAGAAGGCTATTCCATTTTCATCTCACCCACAAGCCCTTCAAGTCACATCTTTGCACTGACAATTTTAACATTTAAAACATTTATCTTATTATCAGACATATTTTAAATACTCAATAAATAGTATTTTATGTTGAAAATTTGATATATTCAATCTATAATGCATTATACTAGTCAATATTTTGTTTTATGATTAACCACAAGTCAATAATATCTGTATGATGGTCCTGTGTTAAATGACTTTCTGTGTATGTCAATTCTTATTAGAACATCATGTGACACCACACACTACTAGAAAACATACTATAACTCTCAAAATTCCCACGAGACATTAAGTAGAATGAGAAAGTCAAGGAGAACTGGAGATTACCAATTAGGTCTTCACATATCAGGACCAGCAGCAGAGCACACAAAAATATGAGTTCCTTCACATATTCCTCACATCTCACAGCCAGGGCAGGAAATATACCAAATTAATTCTGAAAGGGAAAAATGAGTGTCACTTGGTGAAAAATAATTGAGGAAAAATTTTAACATGTAGGAACATCTGCTAGCATCACAATGAAACACTGGCACATAGACCATCTTATGGTGACTTAACACCCACAATCAATAATGAAACTAATGTATAGACAGAAGACCCAGTAACTGACTCTATGTACCTGTACCCTCTTTAGCTGCTTGCTGAAATTCTTAACCCAGACTGGTGAATCACTGAAATTGCTGCAAAATTTGCCAAAATAACCTCTGAGAAGCAGATGGTTACAAAGGCTTCTGTCCAGATGCCAGAACACCCCATATGCTTGTCAATATGTGTTTCCAGCATGCACCATTATACTTAAAATTATATTTTTCCTTTTCCTGCCACGTTCACTCTACCATAATTAACAAGGTTCTAATTCTTTTTCAGAACACAAGAAACATCACAGCCTGTTTGCCTTCCTTTTATAAATAGAACAGTGAAAAGCAAGTATCAGACAACCCCAAACCTTCAGCCTAAGCTGCAACTCTATTATTTGGGGTTCTTGTTAGTGGTCTTTACGAAGTCTTTTTGCAGTTCTTTATTTCAACCTTGTCATTATTTCCTCCAGGCTATCCAAGCACTTCGGTATGGAGAGCACTGCTCTCTAATTCCTTTCTAGTCCACTAGCAAACAAACAGAAAATTGTTTTTTGAAAGAAACTAGCCACAGATTTATTATTTTCAAGAACAAGTGAGAAGATGGTAAGGAAGCAGATTCTCTACTTTAGAACAATGGATTTCTCGAGCCAGAAATGCCAACTAACATTTCCCAGACACCATGACAGCAAGACCTTAGGCACCATCCCAGAGGTTGAACTTCTAGGCACTTTGATCAGCACCCAAGGTTACATCACAGGAAGAAATGGAATATTTGCCAAACCCAAATGGACACTTTGGGGAGGCCAGAGATGTCATTGTTCAGAGGTCAGTCTTTCCAGTGATCAGTTTTTCCATTGAGTTGTTTACTTTCTCCTGGATCAGATTGTCCACCTCCTCCAGGGTCTGGCACCATTGGGTGTGGAAAATATCCAAAATTTCACAAATTGTTATTTCTGCAACAGTCAATTTGGCATATTTACATGGTGTTCCAATGTAAGATTTTGAAGATACCAATCATTATAAATAGCATTCTCTAACATTCCGTCATCCTAATTTCTTAGTAACCTGCGTATACCATACCTGTGATATTGTAAAGGAAATATCTTTAAACATTTAACTTTTCAACAACAAAAAAAAGAGAATTTAAATTCCTTTCTGTGAATATTTATGAGTTGTAGAATAGTATGCTGATTTTATTACTAAATATGAAACAATGTTGTTGGGGTTTTTTTGTTTGGTATAGGGAGCCATCATGTTTTAAAACAACAGATTACATTGTGATACATGATTTTGATTCAGCAGTTTAAAAATGAGCTTTATGACACTTTAATTACTTTTTAATGATTAAACCTTGGAAATGATGCTAATTTAATTCAAAATAACTTTTGAAGGAATTTTTCTTGCCTGCAGCTATCTGGATACCTAACAGTAGGAAAATAAAGAAAGAGAGAGTAAAAATAAAATGGTTTTTTAACAGAAAAAAAAAGTTTTAGTGAGTTTTGTTATTTGAATTAGGGTTGAAAGCCAGGATGGGAAGATCTACTTATAGTGAGCAACATTTGGATATGTTTCAGCATGCAAGATACTATGTTTGTGTTGGCTTTATAGAAAGTCAAGATTAAAGATGCAAAATTAATGACAAAGATAGCAACACAATTTTTATTTGTATGTATGTCCTACCTCCCGCTGCCACATGATCTATGTTTAGGTTCTGCTTCTATCACTAAACAAAAAGAAAAAGAAAAAACTTCTTTGAAAAGTTTTCTTTGTCCAAAAATTGAAACTGAAATTCAGGAAGAATAGATGCAAAACTGAACCTTATAACATTTTTTTTCTCAACATTTCTATTTCCCAGGAGAGAGGTGAAGACCAAAGAAATATAAATGATAAATATGTTTACTTTGAAAAACAAACAATAATGAGTTAAAGGTAAAATCTCCTTAAAACCTTGCATTTAAACATATTGACCTTCTATGAAAAATAACAAGGCTAAAATAACTCCAAATATAAATGATCTAAAACAAATTGGAATGGATAATATTACACTTCTGATGGAGAGTGGTGTTTTATTTGGGGTAATTTTTTTCATTGATTTTGCTATGGGCTAAAATATTACAAAGATGTTTGTCATCTTTTTTTCTAAATTTAAAACTCTAATCCTCTAAAAAATGTTCATTTCACAAAACACACTACCCATGCCCCAGGCCTTTGCATATGCTATTTCTTCTCTGTAAAATTTGCCTTCCTTACAATCTCTGTCAAACAGAAGATTAGTCAACAATAAAGTTTCTTGTTTAGATGGAATGGGAGAGAATCCAGATACTTACCTAGGTATAAGATAATTTTCTTATAATAGAAAGGTGGTAATTTAAATCAGTGGGTTAATTATGTAATCCATAACTAGTATGGAAGAATTTCTTAATTATTTGGAAAATGAGTTAACCTAGACACCCGCCCTATGCCTTATTTAAAACTAGATTGCAGAGGTTTAGTGGTGTGAATATGAAAAACAAAACTAATATACAAATATTAGACTACAACTAGAAAAATAATATTTATAATAATCTTGTGCCATGAGTAGTTTATGGAAAAAAAAGAACTAATAAACATGTGAGAAGATGACAACCTCAATAATGATTAGACAAATGTCAATCAAAACATCTAATCTTTTTTAATTATCAATTACCATAGCATCTTATTAATAAGTGAGGGAGTGCAAAATTCACTCTCAAATATTGTGGGTGAAATTCCAAATTGATATAAGATTTTAAAGAGCAATTAGACAATAACTCAAAATTCCAAATGTGCAAATATGTCAACATAGAAATTTTAGTTTTGAGGAATCTATCTTATAGAAATACTCCTATATGTGTACAAAGACAGACACACACACACACAAACACACACTCACGCACCGGTTCATTGCAATATTATTTGCTACAGCAACAAAATGAAGACAGCAAAAGTCCATGAATGAAGATTAGTTAAATCAATTAGAATTCAACAAGACAACAAAAAATCAGACCACTATTAAAATGAATGAGGTATATCTATATTAGACAATTGCACATGATATACTTTTAAGTCAAAGAAGAATATTTCAGAACAATATACACTAAATGCTTACATAAAAAATACAAAAACATTGTTTGAGAAGTCAAATATATGGTGAGAGAAGGAAATTTAACTTTGGGCTGTGAACACACAATGCAATACACATATTACATATTATTGAATTGTACACTTGAAACCTATATGATTTTATTAACCAATGTCACCCAATAAAGTTAATTTACATATATATATATATTGTTTCAATGTTTCACAGCTACATGGATAGCTGCAATAATTACACACATATGCTTCAGCACATTCATACACCTCTCCTTTTTGAATCTTTCTTGATCTCTCTATGAATATGATCTCCACCTTTTAAGTTAATCCCATACCTTATGCATACACCTATAATTTCACTACAATCACACCCTTGTAGTTTCTGATCAAATAAAGATTTTAAAGTTTTGCAGTGGACATAGGGTGCTCAGTTTTCAGAAATACATGCTAATTTGCCGCACCTGAAATACCAAAACCATGTTGGGAAAAAAATCAGAGGCTGTCATCCAACAAATACCTGGAGCCTCAATTGTTTGCCTAGCCTGTCTCCTGATATAGAAATAATGCACCAAGGCATTCCCACAGTCATGACTCCCCACCCACTGAGAGAAGACTGTCTTCTGAGTGACGAGGAGAAGAGACTGGAGGAATCTCCTCTGCTTGGAAGCCTGTACCTTATAATGGTCTCTGATTTTTAGATCTCTAATCAAGTGTGGAAAGGTGGAAGCCAGAAAAGAAAAAAGAGTGTGAACCTGTGTGTAAGCTCCAACAGCCCACAGCAGGGAACAGCAGGCAGCTCAGATGTTCCTCTGCTATTCGCCTAACATCTGCTCTCAACAACCCAGTCACCAGACAGAGTTTTACAGACATTAGGATTGTGCTAGTAGTGACTATAAATCTGAAGTTCTGCTTGGATGGAGGAGGACTGATTAGAAAGTGCATAGTTTAAAGGAAAGAAAAACAAACACATAGATGAGTCATTCCAAAATATTCACACAGAACTATTCACATATAACTGTTTTTATATTTTTTAAAATATCGGTTTCAAATATTAGAACATCTTAATACCAAACGCTTTCATAATAGGAAAAAAATATTCAAGATATCTGATGTCTTTAAGATATCTTAAAAATTTCTCTTATTAATTCTCTCTGTAAAAGCTGATGATGGATCACTAAGATGACCTGAGAAACTGCGATATTAAATCCTCCAATATTTTCCTCCAACTTCCAACCCTTTTTAAACCACCATCTCCAACTTCAAATTCAAAATCACTAAGATATTGAGGAGTTTAACAGAATCAAATCAATTCAGCATAAATCAATTCAGTTATATTTTGATAGATTGCAGGATAGATAATAGATAAGATAAATATTATCCATTTATGAAACATATTTTAGATATATATTATATATATTTGTCGGCATTTGAAACCTAGTGTGAAAATAATTGCAAACAACATCTTATAGTGATGTTATAAAATGTTAAGGTCATTTTTTTCTGATGAGTTAAAAAGAAAAAATAATTCTAGCCCAAGGGCAAACTGGAATAAGGCAAAAAAATATATTTTTTTTCTCAAAATCACAGAGGCATTTTCCTATTTATTTATTTATTTATTTATTTTTAAATTTATTTATTTATTT
>NW_011888878.1:4998354-5018968 GCF_000151845.1 Pteropus vampyrus
GTCCATGTCCATGAGTCTCTGTTTGTCCTGCTCATTTGTTGCTTTTAGGTTTATATCCCACATATAAGTGATATCATGTGATTTTCAACTTTTTCTGTCTGGCTTATTTCAGCTTAACATGATTATCTCACAGTCCATCCATGTTGTCGCAAATGGCAGTATTTCATCTCTTCTTATGGCTGAGTAATATTGCATTGTATATATGTACCATACCTTCTTTAGCCAATCATCTATCGTAGGACACTTTGGTTGCTTCCATGTCCTGGCCACTGTGAATAATGCTCTTATGAACATCAGTGTGCAAATATTTTTTCAGATATGGGTTTTCAATATTTGGGGTAAATACCCAGTAGAAGGATTGCTGAATCATATGGTAGATCAATTCTTAGTTTTTTGAGGAAACTCCATATTGTTTTCCACAGTGGCTGTACCAATTTGCAGTCCCACCAGCAGTGTATGAGGGTTCCTTTTTCTTCGCATCCTCTCCAACATTTGTTATTACTTGTCCTGTTGATTATAGCTATTCTAACAGGTGTGAGATGGTATCTCATTGTGGTTTTGATTTGCATTTGCTTAAAAGCTAGTGATCTTGAGCATCTTTTTATATATTTGTTGGCCATTTGTACGTCCTCTAGAGAGAAGTGTCTGTTCAGATCCTCCGCCCATTTTTTGATTGGATCATTTGTTTTTTTGTTGTTATTGAGTTGTTTGAGTTTTTTGTGTTTTGGATATTAAGTCCTTATCAGAGGCATTATTTGCAAATATCTTTTCCCATTCAGATGGTTGTCTTTTTACCTTGTTGATGTTTTACAGAGGCATTTTGTAATTCAGTTGTTCTCAAAATGTGGTTCCCAGGAGGCAGCATCAACCTCCCAGTGATGCCCTTTAAAAACTCTGAGGGTGAGGCCTAACAATGAGCCTTCCAGGTGATTCTGATGCCCACTGTTCCAATGGTTATTGTTTTGTAGGCTCTGATAAGCTCAACTTGGGGTAAATTGACTATTTGTATTACCCAAGGTCTTATTTCATAGAACTTTTACATTTGGCTGACTTGGATTATTGAGTTTACTCAGTAACTAAGAGAAATTACTTGGTTCTTATAGATGCACACATTTGCAAATATTTACATGTGAACCATGATGACAGTGGAATATGTAATCTCTTTTTTTTAATTTATAAATGCTTAAATAGAAGTCTTATGTAAGTATGACAAACTAACCTATTTATTGACAGTTACCAAATCATCTCTACTGAAAAAAATGTGTAGTAATTTGGCCTATTTCTATATATTCCAATAGCCATATCCAAACAAAATACCTATTCTCCATATTAAACAAAAAGTGATTTGTAATATGTCTTTTCCTTGACATCAGCTCTACTTCTACAACTCTTTCTCTCTGTCATATTAAGTAGGTAATTATCTTTCTTGATACCCTCAAATTACTGACAGCCATTTATGAAGTGAACATTTAATTATGATACAGATTAAAAGCCAGCCCCTTCTTATTGCAAGCATGTTGGAAAATAGTCTTCTTCCTCCTGTCACAGCATAGTGTGAGTTTTCAAAGTCTCCACATTTTCTAATCCCTGGATGAATTTTATATAAAACCATAGGAGAAAGTCAAAGCTCATATTTCTTCATTAACTAGTTCAAAGGTTAATCAATAAGATAAAAGGCATAAAAACATACATGTAAGTTATATGAGTATTTGCCATTAAATCTAACGGAATTTGAAATCACACCTCCGAAAGAAAGATCTTGCCCAGGCAACACAGTTATCTTGATTATGAAAGAAATAATTTGTATTCTATTAGCTCCTAATATTTCAACAGAAACACTGATTATATTGTAACTTAGTTGAAATGGGTCAGAAATTCTGATGATTGTATAAAAAAGCAAATAAAAGCAATAATATTCATATTCAAAATTAAATAATTTGGTCATTATAATTAAAATCTTCTTTCAGCTATCATCTCTATTTAAAATGTCATACCAAAAGGAACATTTATTTTTAGAAAAAGATAACATATTAAATGTTTTTGCATGATCGAGGATTACATAACGACTTGAATTCTTCAATTCCGAAAGAAAAAAAAAAAATGATCTGCCACCATATGAATATACATAGAAATTTGAGGAGAGAGGTGTTAAATAACTTTAAAATATTATTTAATGCCTTTCTTATTCAATTTAGCATGCCTCTGCCTCATATTCACTACCAATGCCAGTGCTGGGGATTAGTACCAACCAGGCAGTAAAAGGAAAATCTACCTATGTAGTTCATTCCTCCTCTTGGCTCCTCCTTGCCCCTGCGCTTGACATAAGTAGCAGTTGTCACCAGCAGCCCAGGTAACAGACAGAAACCCCAGTCTGTTCTGAGACCTTGCCAAGAGCAGCAATTGTTCAGCACTAGTGGGTTCATGAGTGCAGCTGGCACCTCCATCAGAGCATTCTATGTCGAAAGACAAACCTCTATTAATGATGCATGCTAATGAGCTTTACATTTTAATTAGAAATGCTTGAGTTAATATCACTCACTAAAACCTTAATGAGCAAAGGAAGCCCTACCTCCTGTTCTCTGCTTTTTGCCTACAAGGAAAAAAAAAAAAAAAAAAAAACTGACCTGAATCAGGTCAGAGCAAATATCAAAAAAACTCATTAGAAATTTTTTATTTAGATCAAGCTAGAAATACCAGATATTTCCACTTCAAAGCCAAGAATACAATGTTAGCAAAGGGTATAACCCACAGAATTCTCTTATTCTCTTTTTCTTTTTCCAGTCACACACGGATACATTTTTATTTGACTTTGCTGTATTCAATCCCTTCACTATAAGAAACCAAAAACCACATGCCTATTAGATACCATCAAGTTTGAATATTTTCCTAAGCAATTTGAAAGCTTTTGTTTGCTTTTCTTTTCTAAAAGCACAAAGTATTATACTATATAAACTCAGAAAGATTTATTTATTAATTATCGTAATAATAAAAAAAGTAGTTTTAATACTTGTGGAAAACATTTTTGGAAGATTTCTTGAAATTTGAAAACTAATGTATTCCCTCTGAAAATAAAGATATAGGTAGTATTTTAAGATTATTTTATTGGAAAAAAAGTTCTACGAGATTCTGCTCTTCCACTCCCAATGACTTTTAAAGCACCATTGTCACCACGAAAGCTTTCAAACTTTGACTCTTTACAAAAAGTCCTCATATAGGGGGAAGAAACTATTCTGTTTGGGCTCAGAATCAGGGCATGGTTTTGAGTCTCTCCTCCAATAAATGCATGGCAATAGGGTGGAGGTAAGCAGTTTCTCTTAGCTATTCTGATTCTGTACAGTTTTAAGACAAGTATTACCTCAACTTTCCTTATTCAAATATGGAGCAGGTTTCCTGAAGTGAGGGTTTCCAGACATCCTCAGTGGTTAATCAAGTGGTCCTCAGATAACATAGAAGTTTTAGAAGAAAAAGCAATAGAACAATTATGCTAACAAGTACTTCAGAAACTTAAGATATGAAATGATTTGATTTTCACAGAAATCTTGTTACATGTATGATAAACATCACCTTCTGAAAAGTTGTTGTAGGTACTCTAAGTGTATTGATTAATTCTCCTTGCCTATTCTTCAGTTAGCAAAATGTAGTTTTGTCTCTGCTGATGAATTTTTCTATCACTTGTGACATATTTTTGATAATTGTGAATTTAATATTTTCTATTGTATCATGCTGAGTTAATGTCCTTATTTGAAATTTGGATCAGTGGCTCAAAAAGCATTCAACAATGGCAATAATAATAATATCTACAACTCAGAATGTCATACAGATAAAAAGAGAATGGAATCTATTGTGAATATAGAATATAATTTTGTATATATTAGAACATGTAAATCTGCTAATGTGATGATTTTCCATAAGCAGATGAAAAGGAGAGTATCTGGAAATGCATGATTGAGGGGAACAACAAAACTATTGGAATCCAGCACGATTCTATTTTCTATTTTGAAACTTTTTCCAAACAATGACATAAATCTATAGAAGCTTCATTTCTAAAGATAACAAAGTGCCTTCTTAAGGAAACAAATTAAGTACAACTATTAATAATATTTTTCAATAAATTATTTTTTAAACCTGGCCAAAAAGGAATTCAAACTGAAGTGATATCATTCACACTGGCCCATCTCATAAGCCTAGATCTTTTTGTTCCAACAGCTCATTTAAGTATTGCTGGTCTTAAAGGCTTGCTCGTTAAATTTGTGATTTTTAATTTAGATTATTATGTCATCTATAGATAATAACATTTGCCTCTTCCTGTACAATGTTCTTTCGTTCTTTTTTTTTTTAAAAAAAAATCAAATTTACTGTTTGTGCTGAGTCCTGTAGCACAGTGTTGAAGAGTTGCAATAATAGCATCCTTGTCTTACTCCGAATATTAAGAATGCTTCAAAAATTATGCCGTTATCTGTGATGTCTTTTGTAGATAGCCAATGGATACCCATTAGCACATTAAAGAACTTCCTCTCTGTTCCAAGTGAAGAGCTTTTAATATTAATTGGTATTAGATTTTATTAATTATTTTCAAAGGGCATCAATTGAGATAATTTTATGATATTTGCCCCTTTAATCTGTTTCTATAGAAAATTGCATTAGATTTCCTGATGGAAAATCAGAATTCCTAGATAATTCCTATTTATTCATACCTCTATACCCTGAGCAATTTCTTTGCTAACAATTTATTTTGAATTTTTGCATCTATATTTATAATCAGAATACTACTAAAAATTTGCCTTTTTTTATATTAAATCATACTGTTTTGGTATCACTCTAGAGAGCTAGCACTGGAAATTAATTAGGTAACTTTCCACCTTTTTTAATCATCTGAAAAAATTTCTAAAACATGAAAATTAGCTCTTTAAATTTTTTTTTTCCTTGAAACTTACAATAAATCATCTGGCACTAGCTCTTTTCTTTAGAGAGATTTCTGACTACATTTTCAATTTCTTCTATGATTATTGATGGTTTTAAGTTTTCCATTTCTTTTTGAGTCACTGCTATTAATTTACATTTTCTTAGATAATTTTTCTCCTAGAATTGCATATTTATTGGTCCAAATCTGTAAATAGCATTTTCTTCAAATTTATCTCCACAGCACTAGTTATTAGCCCTATTTCTTTTTTTGTTACTATTTTATTATTTGTTATTTTCTTCCTTGATCAGACTTAGCAAATGTTTATCAATTTTGCCATCTATTGCTTTTATTGCTCAATAAGACTTTTATTCTATATATATTTCAACTTTTATCTGTATGAATTTCTTTCTACTTTGTCATTCACTTATCATCTAATATGTAAGAATTGAAACATAATTTCAATTTATTTCATTGATAATGATATTTACTTTGATCACTTGATTAACATGGTATTTAAATATTTTGTTTCTTATCGAGCTTTGAATTTATTCATTTATTTAATTGTATCATCATGGACTCAAAGTTTTCTATTCTACCAATGGGTTATAATCTATTAAAATCATGAATTATTCTGATACTCAAATTGAACTTGGTTTGGCCAATCAGAACCCTTCCAAGAAGGCTTTCAAGTTCTTTATCTGCCACAAGATGGTTCGAGCTTTGCAAACTCCTTCTGCCTCAGGCCTGAAAGGAGCATTTCTCAAAGGAGCCCTGAATCCTTTTTGGGGAGAAAAACTGCTCCACAGTCCTCTCAGTCAACATAAATAGGAAATGTGTGTGTGTGTGTGTGTGTGTGTGTGTGTGTGTGTGTGTGTGTTTAACACATTCACAGACACAAATATCAATGTTCAGGGTGTTTATAAACACAAAACTATATTTCTATAGTTATCTATCTTCATCAATTTATATTAAAAGCCATGAGTTCACACCAATACTGTCAGATTCAAGCTCAGAGTTAATTCAGGTTTTCTAATTTGATAATGCCTTTGTCAACCATGAGAAACTGACTCCCAGTATGTTAGTATATGTATTTATTTTATCAATTTCTCTGTCTGTGGCAAATATTGCATCTTTGCCACCACCCATTCCCCGTCCAGACTCTAAAGCCATCCCATTTGGGTCCAGCTTCCCATGTCAACTGCCCCTTGCAACACGCACATGAACATCCTCCTCAGCTTTCTCAGACCCTAGCCTCTACACAAGGCCACCTGTCCACATGGATTTCTCCCTCACCCTGCTCAGCTTATGACTAACCATGCTGAGCCACTTTCATATGTAGATGCTCTTTTCACCTTGCTGGACCTCTGACTGCCAATCCATTTTAGGCCACCATGGCTTCTCATTTCCAATGACCTAGACACCTTTCTCAACCTCATCTGAATTATTTGGGAAGATAAGGAAGACAGAAGAAAAAAAAACTGTAATCTTTACTACATTGAGCTTTCATAAGTATTATTAAAAACCCAAGAAAACTTTTTACAAGAATAAGTATTTATTTGTCTATCAATGAATCAACATTTATTGAACACCTGTTGTGTACTCAACTGAGGTAAAGTGAGAGAAGGTTCCTGTCATATAGCGGCTTGAAGTTAGATTGGAAACCAAAGAAACCAAATCATAAAGTTTCACTATATTTTCCATAACAACAGAAACACAAAAAGAAAAGTACATAACTATTAGATTCTCAAATTGTTTTAATATGTAGTTAGCTCTGAGATAAACTTTCCACGCCTGATATCTGTGCCTTTCCTTCCAACTCCATTGAAGCTCACTTAGCACCAAGATTTTATTAAAGTGGAATAGTGAAAAAAAGTTTTACTCTGTTAAATTACTGGAGCAGACACTTATTACTTTTATAACATTGTCATCAGAACTAAAACATAATAAAGAAAGTCACAGTATAATGTAAAGAAATCATTACTTAAAAAATAAAAGTAGAAAAGGAAGAAAGAAATATGTTGCCAAGTAATTCTTAAAATGTGTATGCTGTAGGTTGGTCTGACTCAGAAATGCAACTTATATTTTAATCATTTCCATAAAAGTCTACATTTCATTTTAAAAGTATAAAGCAAAAAGCATAGTTCTATGTCTGGCTGAGAGTAAAGAGGTTATGACTGTGGAGCCATGTAGTAATCTATAGAAGTATTAAAAAATAGAACAAGTACCCATGGGAAGAGGAAAAGGCAAGGAGCCAATGGTAACAAAAGAAGACATCAGTCCTGCTGGGAGGCCCTATAAGAGTGGAGGGCAAAAGGAAGTCACTACTGCCAACTGCTACCGTCACTACAACTGTCATCATTTTTGACAGTTCAAAGGGAACTGACATCATTTGTGTTTTATTCTACATGGATTAAAAAAGTGATTACAGTGACTGAGAGTACAATGTCATAGCTAAAGGTCAAATATTGACTGATATCCACAGCAAAAAATGACAAATATTATTAAAATCATTAATTTGTCCTCAGATATTGCTTTTGTCAAGAGAAATGTGCAGAAAAGATTATGTAAGCAATTATTCATGCATTTCAATTCACAAGTGTTTCAACTGTACTCTTTTGCTTTCTACAAGAGTGACTGACACTTAATACTTCTATGTAATGTTACCCGTGATCGAGGTACAGACTTTATCAAAGTACAAAATGTTTCCTTCCATAACCAAAAAGGATATAAAACCTTAGTCCTGAATGTTCCAGATGTCCTTTCCTGCAATGAACAAAAGCCCCCACATGATCTTCACTTCCTGAAAATATGATTGGTTCTACATTCATTAAATGAGATCTTTATGAATACTGCCCAGGCTCTGCCTTTTTTCTCTAAAATCCTCTCTAGCAATCAACTTCTGGGACACTGCCCCTTTTGCTTAAATCAATTAGAGTAAATTCCGATTTAAATTGGATTAAAGAGGTCCTTCATCCTGTGTAGTTGGTATTAGGACTTACAGATTCTAGTCTCTTACCTGATGACACTGAATTTTTAAGGACACCTAAATATGGGAACTGAGAATACATGCCTCATGTTGGTATTTGTAGTCCGCACATAAAAAAGAAAAGAAAAGTGATCTACAGTCTAGAAGGTGACACAGACAGGTTGAGAGAAATAGAGACAGTCCAGAAAGAGGAGGGATGTCTGTCTCTAATCTTTCAGTTCTGGATCCACCATCTGCCTTCCGTTTGGTGAATTTCACTGGTTCCTCATAACCACACCTCACCTTCACTCTCTCTTTTACTTAAACTGGCTAGGATTGGACAGAGTTGAGGAAACCTGCTGTCCAATGAACGAATCTCTGTCAGTGGTTTATAAGTCTTACTTCTTATTTACCATACATACATGTATGAACATGGAAATACCAGAGATTGTTTATATACATGGAGGTAGCTACCAATGGATTACTCAGCACTAAGGGATCACAGACACATTGCTTAAGGCCTTCTTTCTACCCAAATTCAATACTTTCAGTCCTAAAGCAGGTGATCCAAGAGCATAAGCCCTAGATTGAGAAGTTTTATCAACAGCTCAGAATATCTCCACTCAAGATACTTACTAGAGATCTCAATTTTTGTTCCTGTGCAGGTCCTGAAAAGTCCAACTGATTGTACTAATGCTATGGAATATGCTAGTTAATTCATCCGGCCTCTCAAAAAATTGCCTTAACAACAACTGGTTTACTTATGTCAGAGGTGTTTTGAACAAAGGCTTTCAATGTTCCCTTACAGTAAACCTACAAGAGATCACCTTAAGTAAGTGAAGCCTTCTGGCTGTCTTTTCTCCTGACCACTTTTATTATTTGGCTTTTATTGTTTCATTTTCTTTTTTATATTTCTTTGTTGTTGTTGTTGTTGTTGTTGTTTAGTTCAATTCTTTTCATTTGTTTTACTGTTGTTTGCTTTTGTTGTTCTGTTTAGTATTATGGTATCTATATGTTTTATGGTGAATATGCTCAAATTAATCTTGAATAAACTACTAAAAGAAAAATAATGAAGTCAACCATGAGAGAAGAACATTATTTTCAGGTTCATCTACTTCATTGATATATCAACCAGAGATGTGAAGTCACTATGAGATGAAACATCACCCAGATGAGAAGCTACTAGACCCTTTCAAAGTTTACAAGGTTAACAGTGTCATGTGCTTTCATGTGCTTGAGGCTTTTCCAGAATCTATTGCTTATGTTTATAATTACTCAGCATTTATTCTTCATACACGAAACAGAAATAAAGAAGAAAAATTTCTCGCACTTGAGCAATTCACAGTCAATGGGAAAGATAGACATGAAGTCAGCTAATAAGAATATAAGAAAGAACAAAAAGAACTCTAGGAACATAGGTACATTTGCATGATAAGCTAGAGGACAGAATTGGCCATGAAGGAAGAAATAGCTTGAGAAAAAAACAAAAGGATATCAAGGCATTCCAGACTAAAAGAACAATCTGAGCCAAGGGTCAGATGTCTAAAGGTTCATCTTTAGTTTGAGAAACAGTGAAAAGCCAATCAGAAAAAGTTTGATTTGTTAGAATTTGTCAGAAGCTTGATCTATTTGGAAAGCCATGTTAGGGAATTCAGACTAAAGATATATCAAATTGTACACATTTTACTCAGAAGTCTAAGTTTTTGTCAGTTCAAGAGCTGCTTACATAAAAAATATTCTAAAGAGAAAGAATAAAATGAGGAAACTAAAGCTGAGATTAATAGGCACAGAGGTGGAGAAAATATACTATAGGCCTAAGAACTACAACCTGTCATTATTGTTGCTGTTCTTGGGAGCCTAACATGAATTCATCCATGAGCCAAATAGTTTCACCTTCTACCAACTGAAACCTGTTTTTAAAACACCATATATTGTATTCCTTATAAATCAATGCTTGAGATCGGATATCTCTAAGGTAATTGACCTTCTCCATTGTTGTGTCAGATGATCGGTGTATGTCTATCCTGGCATCACACTGTGATTCTTAACCTTTCTGGAGTTATAGACTATCTGAGAGTACAAACAAACATAAGTACACTGCGTAATAATTTCCTCTGGTGGAGCAGAGCATACGTAAATTTTTATTGACATAAGCGAAATTGGTGTTAATGTAGTCTTATTTTCACTGATATTTTTATTAAAATTTGTGCATAATTAAAAAATCGACATATAATGTTATAAAATCATCTATTATATTCTGTTTAAAATTCTTTTTCTTATGAACTAGATATGAAAACATTTCTATTACATAGAAATTCCTCTTGATCCAACAAAAAAAAATTAACTCAAAAATAATTTATAGTTTTTGCCCCAAGAGCTACTTCTCTTTTTTTCCTAAAGGAATTATATTTAGCAAACTATATTTCTTTTTGTCAGTGTATGTGTAACATACATACACTGGAGAGACATAACTAAAACTGTCAAAACTAAGCTACAGACAGTACGTTTGTGTGACAGGGCAAATCTAGGTTGATGTACTGTGAGAACAAAAGCAGTCCAGTCAAAAAGCCATGGGGAAGCTCTTCTAACACCCAAAGGACGGCATCTTACAGTCCTTTCTGTAAGATGCCGTCCTTTGGGTGTTAGAAGAGCTTTCTAACAAGGCAATTCTTACATGGCAAGACAAACCCATAATGTTTAAAAGAAGATTATATAACAGTCCTACATTGCAATTTTTCACGTATATTCATTAAAGAATACCTTAGAATATTGTATAAGGGAAGAAGTGGAGCAGCAGTGAGAGGTGAGGAGAGCAGAATTCTATTGTCAAACAACTGGAAAGACTAGGTAATAAATTCAGTGCAAAAGTATTTACTCTTCAATCATCTTTCAGGCTTTCTTTCCCACTGCAGCCACAGAAAGCAGATAGATTACAAGGAAAATCAGTTCATACATGAACAATTTCCTATTTAGCTCTCATCATTTATTTTATTTTGGAAACCACAGTGAAACAACAATCTTATCTACTAGAAATCAGTCACTTTTCTCTCTTTTAGCACCTTCACTGTACCACTGCCTTTGATCTTCTCTTTTAATTGTATATACAGAGATATATATTTTTCAGCAGAAAACTACAGGGAAATTGATTACTAAAGTGTTTGAAGGCAGTTATGAAGAATTACCAGTTCTTACAGAGAATTCGTGTGGGGATACATTTATGATATACTCTTACAGAGAAGAAAATCCTATCCAGCCAAGCCGAGATTGGAACAAGATGAAAACAAAACCTTATAACCAAGTCCTGTGAAACCCACTGTTCTCCTGCCATCTGGGCCACTCTTTTCTCCTGTTGAGAAAGCAAACAACTAGGGGGCAGGGGTGCTTCTAGAGTCCTGTGTAGGGCATGACTAAAACAGATCAGGGATGAAGGTGCTCTGTCCATGGTCAAGTATACTATCTGTGCCACTAGGCTGTATGGGAATCCCCTGCCCATTATTATTCTCTTCAGAGGCTCTTCAAGCATAATTAAAAAAAAAAAAAAAATGAAAGAAAAAGAAAAAGAATTTCATCCACGATCTATTATTTATAGGCCTGGAGCTTTCCAAAGTTCATCACTGGAGGCACCAGATGCCCACTTGACCCCTTTATCTCTGAGTTCTTTCTAGACAGTGAAGGGTTTGACCAGCAAACAGCATTAAGTATGTAATCATCACAGCGATTATCTGACAGACTTCCAACCACTTAACTATTGAAAACAACCTCACACCTGTAAATAAACAATAATGACAAGGAAACATTTATTCTCTTTCTATAAGTGAGGAGCAGTAGAGCAATAATAAACGTTCTTTTGGCCAGAAACTATTGATTTAGCATTGTACATAAAATTAAGGTTATTGACTTAATAAATTAGCTTCTGTTACTCTAAGCATCCCTATTCTACACTAATAAACAGAGGAGCACATATTAAAAATGCCAAAGTTCGGTAGAAGCAGAACCAATTGCCCTCGGAAGAAATGATATATGAAAACAAGAGAGGTAAAGGGATAAATACTCAAGCTTATTAGACTAGAGTGTAGGGTCCAGAATCAGATTGTCTAGGTTCAAATGTGGCTTTGGTACTGACTGCTTTGTGAATGGAACACGGTACTTAACTTCTCTGTGCCTGTTTGCTCAGTTATAAAGTGGGGATAATAGTGGTACATGCCACATTGGGTTGTTTTGAATCAGTTTAAATGAGTTAATTCCTGTGAAGCACACAGAACTGTATTTGGCACAGAGGAAGCCTTTGGTAATGGTTAGTTGCTATGAAGGCAATATTAGAAAAGCACAGCGGTTAGGAGTGTTTGATTAGAGCAAAGTGTCTTACGCATCAGAAGAGATTCAGAGAGGATCACTCCATTAGTCTATGACAAATAATAGTTGGTGTTTATAGTAGAATTCCAAAGTGCCTCTGTTAAAAAAAAAAAAAAGTATCAAACTGCATATCATGTTTCGTTATCTTTTGTAATCTGCTTTTTTCGCTTGTTAGTGAATATTCTCCAGTGAAATTAAACATACTACAGCCATATATTTTACTTGCCAGTTTCTTATTATGCCACCTTAAGTTCTTTTCAACCTTTGATTTTAACAGATATAGTGAGAAGAAAAATATTTAAAACCAAAAAGAGCTAAGTGTAAATATTTCCATTTAGTAGTGGAGATAGTTCTTTGTTTAGGAAAATGTCTGGAAAAGCCTCTTTGGGCATGAAAAGTAGCAATTTATTTATGGTCTGAAAAAAAAAAGAGGAAATTACAAAGAGGAAGGTGAACTGTCCTGCATTGTGAAATGAAAGGAACTGTGGTTTTCCCCGGGCTGCCTAAGGAGATTAGATGAGGCTTGAGAGTCAAGAGGCTGCACAGAAGAGAAACAATTGCATGGTTGGAACACATGTCACATGTTGGGCTCTATGGAGGACATACTAGCAAGAAATTTCCTATGGTGTAGGATCATTTGACTAGAGTCTTGGTGAAATTTGACATTGACATTAAAGCTGTTTCTGATACCATGCTCTACTTCCCATTAGTTACCCCCGGTCATGATTATCTCCAAACAATACATTGACAAACAATTTATGTCAGTGATAACACAGGAGGTTACGGAAAAATAGGTGTCTAGTTTGGAGAAAAGCAGGTTATGAAAAAGGTCAGCATACGTCATTTCTAATAGTAAGATCTTAAGAGTATTATTAGCCACTCTGCTAATACATCTTAAAATGCCGATAATGTCACTTATTTGATATAGCTGCAATGTAAAATTAAAATGTTTAGAAGATGGCTGGTATCTGCTCAGTAAACATTAACTATAAAAGTCTATCCCAATGAACCTCCTGTGCACATCCATGATTAAATATAATACCTTACACAGTCACCAAAAGCATTTCTAAAATCAGTTTTTTTTATTTTTCTGCAGATAGAATCTGAGGTAAAATCAAGAATTCAAGCTAACAACACAACACTAGAATAAATACATGATTAACTATATATCATATAATTAGCATATAATTTTTCCAAATTCCTTTCTCTAAAGAAGTGTCCTCTAAAGATTTCTACCAACGATCATTCACATTCTACACACTTTGCTTCTGTATTCCTTGGTTACACAACTTAGTTTTGTAACCAAACAAAAATTGCACTAAAAAAGACTGCTGAAATTTTTAGATCTATATCTCATTTTAATTAATTTTAAAATGCAGCTTTTACTAATAAGTATTAAGGACAACGTTAAATTATACAGAACATATTCAATATAATAATGCAGAGGAGTAGGGTATCTTTTTAAAGAAAACTTATTCAAGACCTGAAACAATAAAATGCATAGAAGAAAACATAGGAACTAAACTCAAGGACCTTGGATTTAAAGAGGATTTTATGAAATTGACCTCAAAAGCAAGGGAAATAAAAGCTAAAATAAATTAATGGGACTACATTAAATTAAAAAGTTTCTACTCAGCAAAATAAATTATCGATAAGGTAAAGAAACAGCCATCTGAATGAGAAAATATATTTTCAAGCAACGTCTCCTATAAGGACTTAATATCCAAAATATACAAAGAACTCATACAACTCAATAACAACAAAAAAAAAACAAACAATCCAATCAAAATATGAGCGGAGGACCTGAACAGACACTTTTCTTCAGAGGACATACAAATGGCCAACAAATATATAAAAAGATGCTCAAGATCACTAGCTATTAAGGAAATGCAAATCAAAACCGCAATGAGATACCATCTCACACCTGTTAGAATAGGTATAATCAACAGAACAAGTAATAATAAATGTTGGAGAGGATGTAAAGAAAAAAGGACCCTCATACACTGCTGGTGGGACTGCAAATTGGTACAGCCACTGTGGAAAACAGTATGGAGTTTCCTCAAAAAACTAAGAATTGATCTACCATATGATCCAGCAATCCCTCTACTGAGTATTTACCCCAAAGACTTGAAAACTCATATTTATAAAGATATTTGCACACCAATATTCATAGCAGCATTATTCACAGTGGCTAGGACATGGAAGCAACTAAAGTGTCCTACGATAGATGATTGGCTAAAGAAGCTATGGTACATATATATATATATAATGGAATATTACTCAGCCATTAGAAGAGATGAAATACTGCCATTTGCGACAACATGGATGGACCTCAAGATAATCATGCTAAGTGAAATAAGCCAGACAGAAAAAGTTGAAAATCACATGATATCACTTATATGTGGGATATAAACCTAAAAGCAACAAATGAGCAGGACAAATAAACAGAGAGTCATGGACATGGAATATAGACTAGTGGTTACCAGAGGACTATAGAGTAATGGTTACTAGTGGAGTGGGGGAGGAGGGAGGTGATAGATGTGGTAGAGGGGGTCAAATATAAGGTTTAGGGGGAGGGAGAAGTAGGTAAAGGGGATTAAATATATAGTAGCTGAAGGAAACTGGTCTTTGAGTGGTAAATGCACAATAGAATATACAGATGTCAAACGATAATATACACCTGAAAATCATATAATTTTATTAACCAATGTTACTCCAATAAACTTAATTTTAAATTTTAAAAAACAAAAGCTTATTCAAGAAGTAAATATATGCTTTGAAGAATAAGTTTCATTTGTTTAGGAAATTTGGTTATCTAGAAGTCTTCCCATAAAAGTAGCAGCTATCTTAAGTTCTGGTTTACTACTCTTCAAAGATATTTTCATTTCACTCTGTTAAACATGACACAATTTGTGAAAAGTTTTTACAGCCGTTTATTCTTTCACTGGCTGCAAGTATTTATTTGTCCACTCATCATGGAGCTAACAAATATTTATTGTGTAACCACTATGCACCAAGACCAGACACTGTGTAGAGTATGCTCTAATTTCAGTGTTTTCTTTAACTGAACATGAGGTGACATATATATGTTGCCATTCTTTTGTTATGCAGAGAATGTCCCTTTTGCTTACCAGCTCTCCTAAAGGATGACTTGAGAAGATTTTCACACCATACAATATAGATTAAGAAAGACTTCACTGTGGGTTACAAGAGAAGAGAGGACAAGCCTGGGGTTACAAGAGAAGAGAGGACAGAAGCCCCATACTTTCCTCATCCAGCCAGTAGGTGTACACGATGGGTGAAAGTACCAGGGGAAAACCCTTGTCACTATGTTGATTTCTCTTCTTATAAGGCAAGCACAAAAACAACCTTGTCAATGTGTGTGCATGTGCATGTGTGTGTGCATGTGTGTGTGTGCAGGTGTGCACACACACATTTGAAAGAGCATGGGAATGAGAGGATGGTAAAAGTTAAACTATGGTGGTAATCAAAATACTAAGGAATCAGGTAGACCAGGTTAAGTTCTAGAGGTTTCCATAGTAAACTGGGAAAGCCAATTATCCAGCTCTTGCAAGTCATGGGAAATGTGGGTTATGCACAGTCTGTCCTGCTAGAGGAGGAAGCCCTAGTCCTGTGGGATTCTGAGCATGGGTACAGGCACTCCTATGGAGAGAAGGAGTAGTCTCCTTTCCCATTGGCTCCTTTCCAAGTAATCAAGAAACCCCAAGGTAATTTTCAGACAATTTGAGGCTCTCCTGTGTGCCCGTTATTATGCGAGGTCTCAGGAATCAGAGTAAATAAATTAGATAAAAGCCCTGCTTGTCATATAACTTGCAGACTAGTGGGAAATACAGACTAGTACAATTAAAGTTATCTTATTAAATATTATCTGAACATAATATCAGTGTTGTCCAAAATATACAAGAGATAATTTTACATTTATTTTAATGTGCAATAGAAAAATATATATAACCACTACATCAAATTTTTGTAACTATTGCTTTGAATGAGGCCAATATAACAATAAGTTTTAAAAAATGGGGGGTTGCTTGTTAAAATATGTTAAATAAATAATAATACAGATAGAACCCAGATATAACATTAAAAATTGCTCAAATGGTATGCGAATAACAAAAGTTTGGGAGACACCATTTTCTGCCATGTAGAATTTTCCCAAAAGCTAACCGTACGTAATCAACTTTCTGTCCCACAGAGGTGCCTTGAGCCGTCATGCTGTGGATTATGAAAGGAGTCACCACTTGCTTTTTACCTCCAGAAATCAATAACTCAGTGTTAGTTGCATTTACTCTGCCTCTGCTTTTACAGCTTAGACGCCTGAGGGCAGTTAACTCAAAATTCAGGAAAATGTCTACTCATAATAGTTGGCCCCATGGAGAAGATTTCCACCATAGGAAAAATCCAAAAGAAGAGGAGCTGAATACATGAACTGAGATAAAACTGCTGAGCTGGCTTCTGCCATGGAAGTCATTAACCAGTTTGGATTAGTAAATTCTTCCAAAGCCACATCTGCCCTATTAAAGCTTTAAGGACCACATGCCAAAGTGAAAATTAAATAAAGCAACAAAAAGACTGTGTCCAAATAAATTTGGTTTTATTTTTACAACATAGAGTGAGGCTCTGCACTATAAAGCAACCACAGAGATCATTTGCCAAGTTATGGTGGTTTCCCAGAATGCATTAAAAACTCAGGAAGTCTCTACCATCTCTACTAATGATGTTTGCTACTGGATCATAGAATGACTTCTCTTCTGACTTTTAGAGAAAAGCCCATTATGTAAAAATTTCTTCAAGCAATTTGAAATTTACATATCGATTTCAGTATTGTCTGTCAAGCATGGCTTTAAATTCTACAACAGTTAAGTTTTCAAAACACCTGGTATTTAAAAACCTTATTTCTGTCTTAATTGCCTCTTTTTTCTTCCAATCTTACTAAGTATTTCAGTCTGTAAGAAAAAAAATATCTTGGCTCCAAATTTAGAAAAGTACAAAGGATACAACTCCATGGAATTAGATAATACATTCAAATGCTATTATGATTGCAAAGGACTTTTCCTATGCTGTTAATTGCTAGTGTAAGGCAGCACAGGAAACTTTAGCTCTAAATAAAGTTTTATTATTGCCAAGTTGTTCAAGTGTTGAAGTTTAAATTATTTTAAAATTATTTTCTTAGTATAATATAACTTTGTATATCTTCACCAATTTTGGAAGATGATAAATCTGATTTATGAAATATTTGTTTTTCCTTGCTTTGCCATTTGTATTCTCTTTTTCTTTCAAGTATATGAAGTAACTCAAACCAGACCAAAAATATTCCTAACAACTTGTTTTAATGAATAAGAATAGTAAAGTAATTTCTAATTAGTATATATTTTAATATACTTATTCTCAAGTGCCAAAAATGGTATGTTCACCAAATTTAAAAGACTTTTTTTTTAGCAAATTATCCTTTCTAATCCTCATTTTATAATCAGTAGAAAAAAAAATTGGTAGACTATTACATAAAAAGCTCCTAATATAAACATTTAGAAAAGCCAGATAAAATATGTTTATTTTTCAATACATAGCATAACTTAATAATACAGTAGGAAGGTAATGCTGGGTGCTAAACCTCAAAAGAGTTCTGAAAACCAATGTTATGGGTGTGAAATAACACTGAAGTTGCCCAAGGAGAGAGTATTAGTATTGTTATTCTAGAGACTTGGATTTTAATATTGATGTAGAGACTGAAAAGTAGCTTAGAACCATACTATCTGAGACCCCAGTAAAAAGTTATAATACTTGAATGGCTCCTCATGAATTGGTAGCTTTAGAGTATGGAGGGGAAAATGATCAAGTATCTATGAAGGAACCTGCTTACAAGAAGCCACAAGAAACTAATGGATACAGCAGACCTTGCTAAAACTTACTTTGCAACCAAAGTTAACATAGTACATTGAAATATGTATCCAAGCAAGAGTCAGGAGACAAAACAAACAAGATTTTATCCTGTAGAATTATATATACTAGAACAGTAACTCAGTTTCTAGGCAAGCTGGAGTCATCTGTGGCAGACCAATGCTCCTTATGAGAAAAATAGAAAAAGCTGGATAATAAAAAGAATGATATGTTTGGAGGTATTATTGGAGGACAACAGATCAATGAAACCCAGGAAAGTCTGGATTTTAGAGACAGTAAAAACCGTGGAGAAATAACATGATTTTTGCAGCTGGTTTTTCCCTGGCCCAGTTGCTGATTTGGGGAACCAGAGAAAAGCTAAGAACTTAGATTTTGTCTGGGCAGAAAAATTCATCTAGGAATAGAAAATTGAAGGCTTGATAGTTTTCTCCTCTAGACATTTGTCAAATTATGAAGCTGCATAAGGCAGAAGGCTGAAGGTCTGCCAAGGAGGAAGCTCAGAAATGCAGGGTAGAATTTTCTGGAAATCCATCGTGCCAAAGAATAGAGTTCAAAAATAACTAGAAAGAGGAGTCTCAGTGCATACAATACCCTCCCGGTTGAATGCTCTGATGGGCTATAATCAAGAGCAGAGGTAAGTGAGAATTAGACTAAGCTCCACCAAAATTGCAACCCAATTTTGAATCAGCTTAGTTTCTGATTGAAATAATGTGCTCAGCACCAACTCTATCTGCAGGGAAAAGAGTAAATCCTGATGGAGGAATGTAATATCAGCTGAATCTCTATAATTTAATCCACACAATATCTTGCATTCAATCAAAAATAACTTGATTTTCTAAGTTTTTATAGTATTTTTTGTTTGTCAGTTATAGGTGGCACACAATATTATATTAGTTTCAGGTGTATACTATGGTGATTAGACATTTATATAACTTATTGGAGTGAAATGATCACCCCAATAAATCTAGTACCCAGCTGACACCATACATAGTTATTATAATATTATTATTTATTCCTTATGATATATTTTACATCACCATTACTATTTTGTAACTACCAATTTGTACTTCCTAATCCTTTCCTATTTTTCACCCACCCTTCTCAACCCCACTCCCATCTGGCAACCATCAGAATGTTCTCTGTATCAATGAGTTTGTTTCTGTTTGTTTATATTGTTCTTTAGATTCCACATGTAAGTGAAATCATAAGGCATTTGTCTTATTTTGTCTGACTTACTCCAATCGGCACAGTATCCTCTAGGTCCATTCATGTTGTTGTAGATGGCAAGATCTCATTCTTTTTTATGGTCAGGTAATATTCCATTGTATATATGTACCACCTCTTTATCCATTTATCCATTGATGGACACCCGGATTTCTTCCATAGTTTGGCTATTGTAAACAATCCTACAATGAACATATGGATGCACATATCCCTTTGAAGTACTATTCTGGGCTTCTTCAAATAAATACCCAAGGGAGAAAAAAAAAATGGCATAGATAAAAGAGGCTCAGTTCATCCCTCTGGTGACCAAATCAAAGTTGTGACAGAAACATGGAGCAAACAGCAAGGAAAATCGCCTGGGATTTAGATGAACAAGCCATACAACTAGAGAGAGAACTAAGAAATTATTCTGCAATGGCAGATGGTAGGACGGGGCGAAGAAGGCTGCCTGGTCTCGAGTGGCTGAGTGGGACAGAGGCTGTAGTAGTGGCAGCTGCAGATACCTCTTAAAGGGGCCATGTCTGTGAGTGGATTCGCAATGACGGACCTGCTCACTCAGCACCAGCGCAAGTTCAGCTGCACAGGGAGCACAAGGGACTTAGAGGGGAACACTGAGTTGTCAGAGTAAGGGCCAAAGTGAGACTTGCTCTGTACAGAAGTGCCTTCAATATTCATTGTTCCTCTCTTGAGTCCTCTCCCCTCCCAGTTGCAGACGCAGCTCCTCTTTAGTGGAGACATTATCAAATTGGGTAATAGAGGTAGCTCCGCCCAGAGGATTCCCCGAAACTCCACCTCCCCCAACTCACGGCCCCACCCAAGCCACATTCAAGTATGTCTTCGCTTAGTCAGGTGCCCCTTGCTTAGCAGCATCTAGACTCACGCTGGTGGCAGCTGGCCTTGCTTTATGGTGTTCCCTTTTGAGGCAACTATAAGCACAGCATCTGTGGATTGCTTGCTGAATCTTAACAGGTGGATCCAGAGGGGCACAGGCTGGGGGTAACTTGGCCTGCAGCTGAATCCTCCTCAGGACTGTGCCACTGGTCACCTACTAAACAAATCTATGCTAATAAGACCGAGAGACTTAGGAGCTTTACTTAGTACATAGAAACAGACACAGAAAGGCAGCCAAAATGAGAAGACAAAGAAGCAGAATCTATATGACAGAACAGAATAGAAATCCTAGAATAATGGAGTCAAGCAATCTAACAGATGCAGAGTTCAAAACACTGGTTATAAAGATGCTCAATGAACTT
>NW_011888878.1:5019018-5071163 GCF_000151845.1 Pteropus vampyrus
TGACAGAACAGAATAGAAATCCTAGAATAATGGAGTCAAGCAATCTAACAGATGCAGAGTTCAAAACACTGGTTATAAAGATGCTCAATGAACTTATAGGAAGTGTAGATGAATTCAGTGAGAACTTTAACAAAGAGATAAAAAACACAAAAATGGAAATGAGGAAACCGTTTAGAAACGGAACCAGTCAGAAATGAAGAATATATTATCTGACATGAGAAGTATATTAAATGGAAGAAACAGAGTGAATAAAGAAGAGGATCAAATGATCTATATAGAGGATGGGAATGTCCTGCATAGTTTGAGAAACCAGCTGCCAGTCCTATGAGTGCTCCCTTAAAAGCAGCAAGACTAAAAGGAAGGGAATGGAAAAAAGATATTGCCTTGATGGACCTAAAGGGTATTGCACTGAAAGAAATGAGTCAGAAAGAGAAAATATCACAAATATCACATGATTTCATGTACATGTGCAATCTAAAGAACAAAATCAACAACAACAACAAAAGCAGAAATAAACTGAGATACAGAGAATATTTTGAGGAATATTAGATGGGGGGAATTGGGGAGGACAAAAAAAAGCAAAGAGATTAAGAGGTACAAATGGATAGTTGCAGAATAGACATGGACATGTAGAATGTAGCATGAGGAAGATGGTTAATGATGTAATAAATACGTAAAGGGGGAGAGAGGTACTAGATTTAGTGGGGTGATCACTTTGAGAGTTATGTGGATCTCTGATCACAATGTTATACAACTGAAACTGGTATATTATTGTATGCCAACTATAATTGAAAAAAGAACATTGAATCGTACAATGTAAATACAAGCAACTAATTGTCTATTATATTTCAATAAAGATGGGGGAAAATATAAATGATACATACATACATACATACATACACACGTACATACATACATACATACATACATACATACATACATACATACATACATACCCAGAAATGGAATTGTTCGGTTTTTCTTTATCTCTTGTTATAACTTTTGTTTTAAAGTCTATTTTGTCTGGTGTAAGGTTTGCTACTCCAGCTTCATTGTCATTGTTACTGTTGTTTTAGTTTTCATAAAATATCTTTTTCCATCCCTTTACTCTCAGTCTGTATATCTTTTGATCTAAAGTGAGTCTCTTGAAGGCAGCATATATAAGGGTCTTGTTTTCTTATCCATTCAACCACCCTATCTTTTGAGCCTTCAATCCATTTACATTTAAAGTAATTATTGATAGATATATACTTATTGCCATTTATTATTCTTTTTTCTTCTTCTTCTTAAGAAGTCCCTTGAAGATTTCTTGTAATACTGGTTTGGTGTTGATGAACACATTACCTTTTTCTTGTCTGGGAAGCTCCTTATCTGTCCTTCAATTCTGAATGATAGCTTTGCTGGGTAGAGTAATCTTGATTGTAGGTCCTTATTTTTCATCATTTTGAATATTTTGTGCCAATTTCTTCTAACTTGAAAAGTTTCTGTTGAAAAAAAGCTCACAGTTTTATGGGAGCACCCTTGTAGTTAACGAATTGTTCTTCTCTTGCTACTTTTAATATTCTGCCATTGCCTTTCACATTGGCATTGAATTATCCTGTGTCTTGGTATGGGCCTTTTTGGGTTCATTTTGTTTGGGATTCTGTGCACATCCTGGGTTTGTATGTCTATTTCTTTCACCAGGTTAGGGAAGTTTTCTGTCATTATTTCTTTAAATAAATTTCCAATTCCTTATTCTCTCTCTTCTCCTTCTGAAACCCATATGATGCCAATGTTGTACACTTACTATTGTCCCAAAGACCCCTTAAGCTATGCTCAATTTTTTGGATTTACTTTTCTTGTTGCTGTCTGATTGGATGTTTTCTGCTACCTCATCTTCTAAATCACTCATTTGATCCTCTGCTTCATCTGATCTACTGTTTGTTCTCTTTAATGTATTCTTCAATTCAGTTATTGTAGTCATCATTTCTGACTGGTTTGTTTTTATGTTTTCTATCTTTATTTTTATAGTTTCTATCTTTTTGTTAAAGTTCTCACTGAGTTCATCTACACTTCCCCTAAGTTCACAGGGCATATTATAACCAGTGGTTTGAACTCTGCATCTGGTAGATTGTTTGTATCCATTTTGTTTAGTTCTTTTTTCTGGAACTTTGTTGTTCTTTCATTTGGGACATGATTCTTTGTCTCCACATTTTAGCTGCCCTCTCTGTGTTTGTTTCTATGTATTAGGTAGAGCTGCTATGTCTCCCGGTCTTAGTAGAGTGTCTTTATATGTTAGGTGTCCTGTGGGGCTCAGTGACACGATCTCCCTGGTCACCTGAGCTGGATGCTCCAGGTGTGCCGCTTGTATGGGACGTGTGTGCCCTCCTGTTGTAGTTGAGCACTAGTTGCAGTTTGCACTTTAATCAGAGGGATTGCCCCTCAGGCTGATTGGATATGAGGACAGCCTGGTGAGAGGCTGACCCTTTGGAGCAGGATTTGCTTTAGCAGGGCTGTGGTGCCTGCCCAGTCTGACTTTTGGGTATGTCATCCTCAGATGCAATCCTGGATGGTACTTCAGCTTGTCTGAAGCTAGCCCCCCCTGGGAGGGGTCCCACTGTGGGTCAGTTCACCCTAAGCTTGTGCCTTGCTCAAGAACACCTAGCAAGAGTCACCAAGCAATTCACAGATGGCTGCCAATTATGCTGGGCTTTGAGGTGCCTTGAGAGGCCAGCTGCAAACCGAGGCCAGTTGCCATTAGTGCCAGGTTTGGCGCTGCTCGGCAACAGGTACGGGGCATGACAAAGCCAGATGCTGCTTGTTTGGGGTTTGCAAACTTTTGAGAGATTTTAGGAAAGTCTGCAGCATGAGCCAAGACAGGCTCACTGGAAACCCACTGGAGGGGTGGGGTCTCAGAAAATCACTATGGCAGAGTGACCAGTATTAGCCAGATTGATGGAAACTCAAATATGGCAGCCACCTGTGTCTACATTCTGAGTGGGGGGAGGGCTCAAAAAAGGAACAATGGATTCTGCCAGGACTTCTGTCAGGGAGAAATCTGCCCTCTAACCCTCTCTATGAAGCCAGATAGTTCAGTTCCTCCCTATATGTCCCTGGCACCTTTCAAACTGCTGCCCCAGTGCTAGAGCTCAGAGTGAGTAGGTCCCTCAGTGAGTCCACACATGGGCCCTTTAAGAGGAATATCTGCAACTCTAGTGGGCATTTCTCACACTCAGCTGCAATCTCCATTGGTTTTCACAGTCAGAATTTATGGGGATTTATCTTGGCCCTGGGACTCTGTGCTGGGGAATCCAGTGTGGGGCTAGGACCCCTCACTCCTCCGGCAGGACTTCCACAGTGGAGATATTCCTCCTAATTCTCAGCTGCCACAGCAGGGTGTGGGACCAGCTCGTTCCTCATCTCCTCCTCTTCTACCAGTTTCAAGGTATTATTTTCTCTGTGTTCTCAGTTGTTGAACTTCTGTTCAGCTAGATTTTAGACAACTTCCAACAATTATTGCTCTGTAGTCTAGTGGTAATTTTCATATGGTTGTGAGAGGAGGCAAGCACAGCATTTACCTACTCCACCATCTTTACCAGACCCCTGACTTCAAGTTTTTAGATGCTGCTCACATTTTTTGGTTTGTGGACCCACATTATTTTCCAGACCAGCAACTATATTGCCCTAACATTTCCTTTTGTCTTCACATTTCTTCTGACTCTACTGCCTCTTTCTTCCATCTTTTAAGGACGTTTATGATTTTAGTGGGCCCACTTCAATAATCCAAGGTAATCTTTAAATCCTAAACCCCTTTTGCAATGTAAAGTAATATATTTACAGGATCCTGGGATTAGGACATGGACATTGTTTAGGGATCATTAATCTGCCTATATCAAGAGTAAAATAAAAATTAAAACAACGAGATCTATTATACAGTAGATTAGAAAATATATACTTGTCTATTAACAGAAAATATTGGTGGAAATGTAAAGGGAACAATGTAAAGGGAACTTATACATGTTGCTGGTAAACGTGTAGAATTTTATAGTCACTGGACACTATTTTGACAATATTATTTCTTGATGTCTATCCTAGAGAAAATATCACATGTGTTCAAGGAGACAAGTTCAAAATTCTTTATCAAAGCTGTGTAAGTAATGGTGAAAAAGAGAAATAATGTTTCTTAGTGAAAGAAAGAGAAGTGACAATTTAGTTGTGCAATGGAATCTTATGTATAGAATAATTAATAAAATACTTAGAGAAGTAAGTTAATATAAATTCTAAAATAATAATATAAATATATATAAATCTATAAAATAAAAAAAGGAAAAATATTGAATAAATTTATGGAAAAGCTTGGTAGAGCTAGCACCCAGCACTAGATTTATACTTGTAAAAGTGCACGTACATTTTCAAGTATACATAATAATAGTATATTGTATAGGGATATATATCTATAGCAAATAATAACTCAAAACTTCAGATTAAGGTTATCTCAAGAATGGAAACAGGCTAAAAGAATAAAGGAAAGAATTAAACTTACATGTAATATTTAATTTTATTTAAAAATCTTAATTAGAGAGAAATTAAACTCTGTTTAATCTTCAAGGAAGTCTATGATTATTTGTTTTATTATCATTCCAATTTTCTTTATATTTATATTTTAAAATAATTATAGGTTTACATTAATGGTAACTTTCATTCTATTCTATTTCCAAATTATCACAATCCGGAAATTAAAGAAATTAAATTTAAGTATGTGGATTGACACACGGAGCCAAATCATATGCATATCCATAAGTAGGACATAAAATTGACCATAATAATACATGTGATTAGAAAATCATTCAAAGAAAAGAAATTATTAGATCTGACTGTGTCTCATAATGTTGGATACTTTTATCTAAAGTATTACTTAAACAAATTTTCTGGAACTTTGCAGGAAATTTATCCAGAAATGAGAGCTCATTTTATTATCTACAAAGTATTTTACATCCACCATAAATTAAAAATTTCTCTAGAATATACTAAAATAATTTAGAAATCTACCCTGCTTTTTTTTCCCCGTTCATCATTTATAGTGAGCATTTGGAGAGGAGAAGGGTGGAGACTCACAGAGAACCTCCATCTCTCTCTTCTTCATGTCCTCTCATGGCCCTGCTCCTGAAACTTTATTTGCACGATTTTGTTCTGTTTGTATATAACAAAAGATGTAAAGAATAAATTTATTGACAAATCTAATGTGGAATGTCCATGCCGAGTAAAGTCCTTGCCACAATCAAATTGGGCCTCACAATATTTGCCTGATCACACATCAGATTGTTACACCCTTTGAACCTGCTTCAACTGTCAAACTGTCCCCATTCTAAGATATGCCTCTAAAATTGGTTAATTTCCCTCTAAGCTGAAATCTAGAAGTGTAAGTCTAGATCTGGGTGCTAGCTCCTCTCCCTCAGTACAAGAATGTCTAGTAATTTTACCCATAAATAAGCAAGAGTAAACAAAGTAATATTCCCGATTGTAACTGCCTCCAAAAACCAAATTACAGCAATTTGTCTTTTACTTTTGCAAAGATTTTCCTATAAACTCCAGACTGCTGGACATCAGAAATTTCAATAAGAAAGCAAGCCCCTCTGTTTTCATGGAATTGATCTCCAGTCTCCTGGCATTCATTTTGCATTCCTCTTACCAAGATATCTTGGTAGAAAATTCGTTCTTGTTTTTTAATGTTACTGAAAAGGGAAACTTGAGGGGCTTCTATATGGTTCATTGTATCATGATATCTGTCACTCACAGATTTAGGAAGCCACAGTTGAAATTCTATCATTTGCTAAGTATAGTCATAACAATTATATACACAGAACATGGAGAATAGCCGGATGAAGATTTTGGAATACCAGTGAGCAATCCATGAAGTTGAATTGGGTCCAAATCCCTTTCGTTGATCCACATAAGCCTCTATTTTAACTGATAGACCAAAGTGATGCTGTGGGATCTAAGTCAATTCAAGTCCAGTTCCAACAATGCCTGAAACGTGTGATCATTTCTTTCTTTTTTTCACATTCCCAGTTCATAGTTAATTACGTAAATGGTTACATAACATTTTGGAAGAGATTTGAGAGGTTTTCTGCACACATTTGTGAGATTTGCACCTGTTCCTTCTTTGAGAAAGTCTTCCGTCTATTCAAAGATAGACTGAGATTTTAAATTTTGGTGAAAAGCTATGACTTTTTTTTATTATTAAGTTTATCGAGATAATATTGGTTAATACAATTATATAATTTTCAGATGTAGCTTATAATTTGACATCTATATAATCTATTGTGTGATTACCATCCAAGTCCAGTTTCCTTCGGCTACCATATATTTGATCCTCTTTACCCATTTTACCCTACCCCACTTCCCCTATATTTGATCCCCTTTACTTCGTCTACCTCCCCCATCCTCTCCCACACCTACGGTCTGGTAACTAGTAGTCTATAGCCCATGTGCATGAGTCTCTATTTGTTTGTCCTGTTCATTTGTTGCTTTTAGGTTTCTATCCCCCATATAAGTTATTACGTGATTTTCAACTTTTTCTGTCTGGCTTATTTCAGCTTAACATGATTATCTCACAGTCTATCCATGTTGTCGCAAATGGCAGTGTTTCATCTCTTCCTATGGCTGAGTAATATTCCATTGTATATATGTACCATACCTTCTTTAGCCAATCATCTATCATAGGACACTTTGGTTGCTTTCGTGTCCTGGCCACTGTGAATAATGCTCTTATGAACATCAGTGTGCAAATATTTTTTCAGATATGGGTTTTCAATATTTTGGGTAAATCCCCAGTAGAGAGATTGCTGGATCATATGGTAGATCAATTCTTAGTTTTTTGAGGAACCTCCATATTGTTTTCCATAGTGGCTGTATCAATTTGCAGTCCCACTAGCAGTGTATGAGGGTTCCTTTTTCTTCGCATCCTCTCCAACATTTGTTATTACTTGTCCTGTTGATTATAGCTATTCTAACAGGTGTGAGATGATATCTCACTGTGGTTTTGATTTGCATTTCCTTAATAGCTAGCGATCTTGAGCATCTTTTCAAATATTTGTTGGCCATTTGTATGTCCTCTATGGAGAAATTTCTGTTCAGATCCTCTGTTCTTTTTTGATTGGACCATTTGTTTTATTGTTGTTATTGAGTTGCATGAGTTCTTTGTATATTTTGGATATTGAGCCTTTATTGGAGGCATTGCTTGCAAATATATTTTCCCATTCGATGGTCATCTCTTTACCTTGTTGATGATTTCTTTTGCTGAGCAGAAGAAGCTTTTTAGTTTGATGTAGTCCCATTAATTTATTTTAGCTTTTACTTCCCTTGCCTTTGAGGTCAAATTCATAAAATCCTCTTTAAGTCCAAGGTCCTTGAGTTTCATTCCTATATTTTCTTCTATGCATTTTATTGTTTCAGGCCTTATATTCAGGTCCTTATTCCATTTTGAGTTAATTTTGGTGTGTGATGATAGACAACAGTCTAGTTTCATTCTTTTGCAGGTGGCCCAGTTTTCCCAGCACCATTTATTGAAGAGACTTTCCTTTCTCCACTGTATGCTGTTGGCTTTTTTGTTGAAAATTATTTTCCCACATAAATATGGGTTTACTTCTGGACTTTAAATTCTGTTCCACTGGTCTGTGTGTCTGTTTTGTTGCCAATACCATGCCATTTTGATTACTGTCACACTGTAGTATAATTTGAAGCTGGGCAGAATGATCCCTCCAGCCTTGTTCTTTTTTCTCAGGATGGCTTTGGTAATTTGGGGTCTTTTGTGCCTCCATACAATTCTGATGACTTTTTTGTTCTATTTGTTTAAAAAATACTCATGGGATTTTGATGTGGATTGCATTAAATCTGTATAATGTTTTAAGTAATATGGTCATTTTCACTATGTTGATTCTTCCAAACCAAAAACACGAAATATCTTTCCATTTCTTTGTATCTTCTTAGATTTATTTTAATAGGTCTTGTAGTATATAGATCCTTCACATATTTTGTTAAATTTATTCCTAGGTATTTTATTCTCTTTGTTGTAATTGCAAAAGGATTTAATTTTTTCTATTTCTTTTTCTGATACTTCATTATTAGAGTATAAGAATGCTGTGGATTTTTGAACATTAATTTTATATCCAGAAACTTTACTGTATTTGCTTATTGTTTCTAGCAGTGTTCTTGTGGAGTCATTAGGGTTTTCTATATAGGGAATCATGGCATCCGCAAATAGTGACAGCTTGACTTCATTTCCTATTTGGATGCCCTTTATATCTTTCTCTTGCCTGACTGCAATTGCTAGGACCTCCAATGTTACATTGAATAACGTTGGTGATAGTGGACAGCCTTGCCTTGTTCCTGATCTTAGAGGCAAGGGTTTTAGTTTATCACCATTAAGTATAATGTTGGCTGATGGTTTGTCATGTATGGCCTTTATTATGTTAAGGTACTTTCCTTCTATACCAATTTTGTGAAGTGTTTTGATCATAAATGGATGTTATATCTTGTCAAAGGCTTTTTCTGCATCTATTGATATGATCATATGATTCTTATTTTTAATTTGTTTATGTGGTATATCACATTAATTGATTTGCATACTTTGAACCATCCCTGCTTGCGCCCTGAGATAAAGCCCATTTGATCGTGGTGTATAATCTTTTTAATATGTCGCTGTATTTGGTTCACTATTATCTTATTTAGGATTTTTGCATCTGTGTTCATGAGAGATATTGGTCTGTAGTTTTCTTTTGTGTGTGTTATCTTTACCAGGTTTAGGTATCAGAGTAATACTGGCCTCATAAAATGAGTTAGGAAATATTGCCTCCTCTTCGATTTTTTTGGCAGAGTTTGAGGAAAATAGGTATTAAATCTTTGAATGTTTGGTAGAATTCAGTGGTAAAACCATCTGGTCCTGGACTTTTACTTTTTGGTAGATTTGTGATGACTGTTTCAATTTCCATAAAGCTGATCGATCTATTTAGATTTTCCAGTTCTTCTTGATTCAGTCTAGGAAGATTGTATTTTTCTAAGTATTGGTCCACTTCTTCTAGGTTATTAAATTTGGTGTTATATACTTTTCCATGGTATTCTTGTATGATCCTTGGTATTTCTGCGATGTCTGTCGTAATTTCCTCTCTTTCATCCTGATTTTGTTTATTTGTGTCCTTTCTCTTTTTTCTTTAGTGAATCTAGCCAGGGGTTTGTCAATTTTATTAACCTTCTCAAGAACCAGGACTTTGTTGCATTTATTTTTTCAATTGTTTTTTGTTTTCAACTTCATTTATTATTGCTCTTATTTTGATGATTTCTTTCCTTCTGCTGACTTTAGGCTTCATTTATTCTTCCTTTTCTAGTTTTTTAAGATGAAGCGTTAGGTTGTTTATTGGGCTCATTCTTGTTTTTGGAGGAAGGTCAGTAATGATATGAACTTTCCTCTTATGATGACTTTTGCTGTGTCCCAAAAGTTTTGATATGTTGTACTATCATTATCATTTATTTCTAAGTATCTCTTCATCTCTCTTTTTATTTCCTCTCTGACCCAGTTATTCTTCAGTAGCATATTATTTAATCTCCATGTATTGATGGTTCTTCCTGATTTGTTTTTGCAGTTGATCTCTAGTGTCAAAGCATTATGATCAGAGAATATGGTTGGTATGATTTCAACCCTCTTATAGTTATTGAGGCTATCTCTGTGTCCTAGTATGTGATCGATTCTTGAGAATGTTCCATGTGTACTAGAGAAGAATGTATAAGCAGCTGTTTTGGGATGGAAGGCTCTGCATATGTCAATTATGTCCAGTTGGTCTAATGTATCATTTAAGAATGTTATTTCCTTATTGATTTTCTGTTTGGATGATCTGTCCATATCTGACATGAGTATTTAGGTCTCCTACTACGATAGTGTTTTGGTCTGTTTCTCCCTTTAGTTCTGTTAGCAATTACTTTGCATAATTCGGGTTCCCTGATTGGAAGCATAGATATTAATAAGTGTTAAGTCTTCTTGGTGCATGATTCCCTTTATCATTATGAAGTGTCCCTCAGTATCTTTCTTTACCTTTTTTATTTTGTAGTCTGTTTCATCTAATATTGGTACCACTACTCCCACTTTTCTCTGAATGCCATTTGCTTGAAATATCATTTTCCGCCCTTTTACTTTGAGTCAATATTTATCTTTAGAACTGAGATGTGTCTCCTAGAGGCAGCATATGGTTGGGTTTTGTTTTTTGACCCAATCTGCAACTCTGTGCCTTTTTATTGGAGAGTTCAGTCCATTTACACTTAGGATGATTATTGAAATATGAGGTCTTCTAATAGCCATTTTATCTTTTGCTTTCTGGTAGCTCAGTATTTCCATTGCTTTCTTGTCCTTGTGTTTCTGTTTTCTTTATTTTGTTTGCCTTTTTATCTTTTCTCTCTGGTTCTTCTTGTTCAATGTTATACACTTCAATTTTGAATCTTCTGTGTGTGTGGTTACCATTATGAATATGTAATGGATAGTTTTATATATACAGTCATCCCTTTTCTTCTGCGCATACCTTATCTCCATTCTCCTTTGCAAATTTGAATCATTGAATCCTTCCTTTTTCAGTCATTGTTATGCTGAATGTTCATTACTATCTTGCTATAGCAATTCTCTTCTTATTGTTTAAGCTTATAATTTTGTGTTCTTAGTAAGGGTTGCACTTCTCTGCTTCTATTTGCCTAGTAGTCACTTTACTCCTAATTATGGTTTGATTTTTTGTTTGTTTGTTTGTTTTTTGTCATTTTGTTTTAGGTGAGCTGACCCCTTCAGTATTTCCTACAATGCAGGCCTCGTAGTGGAGAATTCCTTCAATTTTTGTATATCTGGAAGGGTTTTAATTTCTCCTTCATATCTAAAGGAATGCTTAGCTGGATACATTATCCTAGGCTGGTAGTTCCTTTCACTTAATAGTTTAAATATTTGATTCCATTCCTTTCTGCTTTGTAAGATATGCGCTAAGTCTAATAATCTAATGAATTTCCCTTTATAAGTTACTGTTTTCTTCTCCCTGGCTGCCCTAAGAATTCTGTCTTTGTCATTGATTTTTGATAACTTTAATACAATGTGTCTTGGTGAAGGCCTTTTTGGGTTGAGATCATTGGGTGTACTGTTGACTTCTTGAATTCCAAGCTCCAGCTCATTCCTTAGATTTGGGAAATTCTCATCCACTATTTGTCTGAAAATGCTTTCTAGACTCTGCTCCTTTTCTTCCCCTTCGATAATGCCCATTATTCTTATGTTTCCTCTCCTGGTAGTATCAGCTAGTTCTTGTATTTCTCTTTTATTATTTTTCATTCTTCGGTTTCTTTCTTTTTTCTTCTGATTTATTTCTAGGTTTCTCTTTTCAATATCACTAATCCTTTCCTCCATTTGGTCGACTCTATTTCCCAAGCTTGCTATTTCATTTTTCAACTCTCGAAGTGTATTTTTTTAATCTCCAGAAGATCTGTTCTTTTTGAGGATTTCAATCTTCTTGCTCTGCTCATCTAGTCGTTTTTTTCAATTCCTGAAATTGTTGATATGACTCGTTTCAGAACTCACTGAGTTTTTTCAGAAGTACATCCTGAATTATCTATCATTTAAGTTGCATATTTCTACGTCTATAAGCTTATTTTCTGGAGATTTTTCTCTTTCTTTCTGAAATGCCTTGTCACCTTGGTTGTTCATGGTGTTTAATAGACTATTTCTCTGCCTGGGCATTAATGGAAATGTATTCTGCTGTTTTTCCAGAAAGAAGATTTATTATATAAAGGTCTCTCTTTAGCCTTTTGCAAAGAAGGTGCTTTTCTTTTGGTTTCCAGTAGGTGGCATCTAAGCCTCTTGGATCCCTGCTTTCTATAAAGCTTTAAAAATACCTTTTATTTTCTGATAGATATTTAATCACTTTCGCTACCCTCAGTTTCAGTCCCTGTCAGTGTCAGCGACAGTCTCGGCAGTGTTTGCTTAGATTCCCCCGGGGCTCCGTGGTGATCGGTCTTGGAGGGTATGGGGGAGGAGCCCTCTGGGTTAGGAGTTGAGGGCTGTGGCTCAGCCTCGATTTTGTAACCGCAGTGGGTAAAAATCAACTGTTTCTCTGCTGGCTGTTTCTCTACTTTCTGCCCTGATGACTGGACCCTGCCACCAGCCAGCCATGGGGGGCTCACAAGTCTGCCAGGCCGGGCTGTTCAGGGAACTCACAGCTCCTTCTCCCCTCCCCCTTCTCCTGCAGGAAACTCCTGTGATAGTGAGAGGCAGCTTCTTTATTTCTCCCAGTTCACCACCAGAAACCCAGGGTTCTAAACTGTGATAGCTCTTGTGCACAGATCTCACGCTCAGATGTGCTGGTGTGCAGTTTGGGTGTTTTTTGTTGAGTTTTAGATGTTTGGCTTATTGTTGTTTCAAAGGAAGAGATCTGGCACGTCTCTCACTCTGCCATAGTTCAAAAAAAAATTGCTATGACTCAAGTCAGGTTTTAATTCACCATATTTTTTTTTTTTAAGATACAAAACTCAAGTAGACTTTGCCTAGGAATTAATAACCAATTATACAGCACTATAGATCACTATGTGTAAAACCACTCTAATGAACACGTCTATCCCTTTACCAATTACTATAGCCATGTCCATGCCTCTGGCGTTTTGGGCTGCTGTGAAGAATCTGTCACTCCAGGACCCACTCTTTGCATTTGAAATGATTAATTGCATATCAATAGCATCACATTTCATGCCTGTGTCCCAAGTCCACAGAGAACAGATTCCAGAGCACTTTTCAAAGATAATAGGTCTGCTGTCACCAATGCATTTTTAAAAGGAGTATTTTTTAGAGCTGTCTTGGGAAACACAGGAGATATGGGGTGTAAATAAACAGGTTGTGTGTGACACAACCCATTTCAAATTAATATCTCTCTAAGTCTTTAGATTCCTTTTCAAAGCCTTAATTTTCACATAAGATAACTGACAAGGCTATGAATTTAACTTTAAAATAGCAGCAACCACAGGATCAAAATTTAATTTTGGATTTTATGTATCTCAGCCCTATTGATAAAATATTTTTTAGCAGAGAAATTCAATAGCTTTCTTTCTCTTGAATATGGACTTTAGATTTTGAGCTTTTAATTTTTAACAAATTTTTAAATGCCATTTGAGGCAAGCACTAGCTCTGCATTCTTTGAATTTCTGTGTCCCTGCATCTGGTTCTCTGTCTATGGCCTTGGTTCCCTCAAAGACTCTTTCTGTGACTACTTAATTGCAAATGACCACAGATGAGAATTAGAGGGCTGTTTCATACTACTTGTCAAGAGCCTTTCTCATTGATGGTATTTCAGAGCCTTCAGCTTGAATCAGATAAGATAACCAATTTCAGATAGCTCCTATTTGCCTGAGGTTCTGTTTTCTAATATCACTTCTATAGTCAGTTCCTGTATTAGTCAAGGTTATTGCTTGCAAGCAAAAGAAGCTAATTTCGACACTTTGAGTGGAAAATGAATTTATTATAAGTGAAGGAATAGTGACTAACACCACTGCTGAGCACTTGACTACTAGTATTTACATGACTACAAGCGATAAGACTTTGTTGCCTCTGTTACCTATGACACTTCTGTGCCAGGAATTCAATCCTGGAGGCAATTCATTCCTGAGAGCCAAATGCTTAAGTACTATACTGACTAGTATGTCTAGTAAAATAAATTCTTCTTGGAACCTCCTTTGTTACATTGCTCATTTTTGAACCACAGTCTGGCACCAACAAGTTTAATTGGATTTGCCTAGGTCACACACTTATGCCTTAAGTGCCAGAGAGGCTGACAAAATGAATTTCCTGGTTTCTACCTCGATGATACTGAAAACATAAATAAGAAATTCTCTAAGCATAGTATCGTTTTCAAAAATGCTAGAAAAAATAACAGATATTCACTATTACTGATGTATCCTCTTCTATTTTTAATCTTCCTCTTTGAATAATTTTTGTCTTAAGTATGTTGGATATAAATTGCATAAAGTCTTTCTTTGGTCTTATTTTGTTTTTCTGTGTGTGCGTATTTGTGGCATTTTTTTCTTGCTTGCTTTATTTCTCTTTTCTAATGCTGCTATACAACTCAAGTTTTCTTAATATTTTTGTCAAGTGGTTTAAATGTTTTGCTTTCAGTGTTTACTATTAAATTAACTTTAAAAAACTGAGCTATTATCTCTCTGTTATAATCAAATGAAAGAAATCTCCCATCAGCAGAACAGAAATTTTAACCTATATTTATTTCTTTTGTTGCTATTGTGCTAATTGGAGTTCCGGTAACACACAGGTCTCGGTCCTTATCACTGATGAAGAGATAAATTTCTACTTAGTGACAAATTATGAGAGGTCTTAGTTATTAAAGGCATGTTTTGAGGTAAAAAGCGATTCAAGACTAAACTGTCTAACCGCATGGAAATAAAGATACGACCATGGTGGGGAGTGGGTTATAGCAAGGGAAGACAGCGAGCTGTAACCCCCCAGAAGTGGAAAGGTCTGTATTATATTTGGGCTGTGTTGGATGGTTACAAAGGAATTCCTAGGTGATTGGCACATGAGGTCATTTTGACTGACACTTGGCTGCTGTATAAGTGCACATGCACTTACCCAGAATTTAGTCTGTTATAATTAGATTCATGAACTTCCAGGCATAAACATGGAATTATAATGATGATATAACAGGCTGAGGTTGTGGGCAGGTTAGGGTAGCACCTTCTACACAGGCATTTGTGGCCATATTAAACCAACTATAGGTTATAGGTTATGGCCCTAACATCCTTCGTCTCTGCGGATGCAGGAGGAATTCTCTACCAATAGTGTGTTCTTTGGGCCGTCTCTAGGCTGGGCGTCTCTATTCCTTTGTTCTCCTGTCACTCCTCTCTGACTAGCTACCTAACACTTTCATTCCACACTTAACACATAGTTTTCATTAAAATAATTTTAAAATTTTATATTCAGATTATTTTATTTATTTATTGTATACTCTCTTTAAAAATGATATTTTGACACATATTACTTTATAACTATATTAATAATATTTTAAACTCAATTTTTCTAAATAATTTAGATATTTAGATTGGTTATATTTATTAAGTAGCTAGAGAAAGTTGTCGAACATTTTTTCCAGGAAGTCTACTTGGGTAGTCTACTTTCTAAATCACTGACTGTTTAAAATTTCTTTATAAAGCATTCACTTAAGAAATGCAGATTCATAGGTTATAAAATGCTTTGATAACAATTATCCTCTTAAAACTTGGAAGAAACTTCCAATATTTCTTGCATTTAACATTAGGGAGAGTTTAATGGTATTGTGTGTGGGGGTGTGTATCTGTGTGTTTCTTAACTTTTGTTAGGTAACCTTTTTTAGTTTAGTAAGATTAGGAAGAAGGAAATTTCAACACATGCAAAAAATGTATGCAGGTTTCTTTTTGGTCCTGGAAATTCAGCTTTCACCAAGATATATTTTAGATGCACGATTTTTGTTAATTTAGCCTGCTTTAAAATCTGGAAGTTTGACAACATTCTCTATCAACAAGGCTATGTGAAACAGGCACTCTCATAGTCATATATGCTCATATGAATACATAATACATGACTTCTATGACAGGTAATTTGTTAACATCAAGCAAAATTATTTACATATTACTTTCTGCACTTTTACTTCTACAAATTTTCCCAGAGACACCCTGACAAAAGTATGAAGTCATTTGCACAAAGCTATTCATTGTAAGATCATTACCTTGTAAAACCCAAATGTCCTTCGATAGAGCTAATTAAATAAAATATAAGTATAAACACAAACTAAGGTACTATAGAACTCTAAAATGTAGTAAGAAATATCTCCAGATACTAATATGCAATAACCTTCTAGAACTATAGTTAATTCGAAAAAAAGAAGTCAGAGCAAGGTGGAGAAAATTACATATGAAATACTATCGTTCAGCTCTAAAAAGGATATGTGCATAAATACATATCTTCTTATCTCAAAAGTAAACAATAGAAAAATGAATTATAAAATAAAAACAGTGGCTTCCTTTAAAAGTAGGAGAATAATATAAAGAATTTCTTTAGATATATCTTGGTTTTTACATTTTCCATAATTATAAATAAAATTACTTTAAAGCAATCCTTGAAAATTAAAAATAAAAGTCTAAAAATAAATGTAATATGCATTTAGTTAATGGCATAGAGGTTGTTCCAAGTGATTTGAAAGAAGAGTAGTTTGGATATAACCTAGCAAGATATAACCCAAGAAATGAAATAAATTAAAAATACATTTTTTAGTAATCATGTTTTAAGTGAAGTGTTGGTATTGTTAGTCTGAATTTTCTGTAGGTGTATTTTGGAACAGACATATGAATGTGATTTTTTTTTTTTTTTTATAATTCTCCCATGTTTTTAAGAACCCTTAGATCAGAAAAGGAGATATATATGTAATATTGAAATGGTTAAGTAAAATCCTTTGTAATCTTAGATTCAAATTGAAAATACCAATGGAAACTCATAATAAATTTTTCTTTTGAAAAGTATTTCCTAACTGAATGATAAGAAAAACAAAGGAGAATGACCAACCCATTTATAACAAATATACTTAGTACCTAGATTATGGTCATTACATACATACAATTTCTCATTAAAAAGAACCAGGGCTCCTTGGAAAAACCACTGATTCCAGGTCTAGAGCAGAAATTTTACAAGATGAGCCCACTATACTGCATCATACATAGCAGGTAAACTCTCTAAGACTACGAGAGTCATGTCAAAAGGACTTAGAGTCAACCTAATGAGGCTCACACTGGTCAAAGATGGAAATTTTTAGCATTAATAAGATAACAAATAAAGTGGTTTGAAACTCATTGTAAATACTTAAATCTACAGGTATTCATAATACAAAAAAATTAAGCATATAGGACATTAGCGAACCATCTCATAATTTTAAAAATTAGTAAATAAAGAAAAGAATTACACACATATTCTGCCTTTCCTATACAACTATATCATGGGGTAACCAGATAGTAATGAAGGGAAATTTCTTTTAGAGAAGTAATCTAGCTATTAACTAAGAAATGAATGATAGAATTATAATGTCACTATTTTTCCAACCATAATGAGTCTAGGCATTGATCATCAACTGCTACTAATAACACAAAAAGACAAAATCCCAAACAGTGTGTGCTTCCTAATAGAAGAACACAATGCTACTTACAAAATTGCCTCACCAAAAAAAGAAAGAGAGAGAGAGAGAGAGAAAAGAAATCAACCTTTTGTGGTAAAGCCTCTAGATCTACATATGAATTCTCAGGAAATACATAAGATAGAAGATCTTTTTATTCAACACACCAAAAAGGCAATTTGCAAAACTGACTGGAAAACTCCAATATTAAAAAAAAAAAAAAAGTTTTTTTAAGTAACAAATTATTGTAAAAAAAATAGAGAGAGAGAGAGAGAGAGAGAGAGAGAAGGAGGGAAAATCTTAAAAAGACACTTAAGACACATATTAACCAATTCCTAAGTGAACTGTTAGGTTCCCAGAAGGAGGAACACACAAGGCCTAAGGGGTTATGTAAGATTTACTGTAGCAGAGTGACAGTTTGGCTGAGCTGAAGATGGCGTCAGCCCCAAATGCAAGGTGACCTGAAACTTATACCGGGCTTGAGGCGGGCTTTTTTGGTGGGAATATTTGGGGCAGGTAAACTGGCGGGGAAGGGAAGAGAAACCAGTGAAGCAGGAGGTCAGCATGTACTGTTGCCAACCCTGATGCAAGGTCCGGTTCCCACACAAACGTAAGAGAGAAATCTGGTTCTCACACTACAGGGCTCCGGGGTAGGGATAGGGCCCTCCTGGACCTAACAAAGACCATATCTGAAACTTAATTCAATCAAATGGCAAAAAAAATATTTTATAACATCTGAGAGACAATTAGAAATTCAAACAATAGACTCAATAGTAGATGATATTAGTAGCTCTTATCAATTTAATTTTTAAAGAATAATAATGGTTATGCTTTTAAGAAGTTTTTATTTGTTTGTATTTGTGTGTAGCTGTAACAAGATTGGTCAAAGGCTAGTAATTGTAGCTGAGAGATCCATACATAGAGGTTCAATAACTTATTCTACCTTTGCGTAGGTTTGCAATTTTCCATAATAAAAAGTTTAAAATGTGTCTGTCTGTTACTTAATAAGTCCTATAATTCTGAAAATGCAAGTCTATATTTGAGCTGAATTAATGTATTATGGTTTAATTTTTTTTTATTCTTAGTTCTTGACTTTTGGAATTCTTGTTTTCTACATTTTGGATCTACTGAATCTGTTTTTAATACCTTTTCGTGTTTTCTGTTCTTATGTTCTTCTATTTATGCTTTTTCTCTGAGTTGAGTTTTTAAGCTTTCATTTAAACCTATTACAAAATTAAATTGTGTTTCTTCAATATCCAAACTTATATTCACTACTTGTATAGCATATTTTATTTGCTATTGCATTTGTCATTTCTAAAACAACTTATTTCCTTTCAATCTCATTGGGAATATTATTTTTATTAAATAATTTAATAGTAAAAGGATAGTTTTATTAAATATGTTTCAGGCATTATTAAATAATTTAATTAAATGCTTACTATATTTCATATGATTTGCATAAATTATACCTTTAGATTATTCATATATAACAGACAAGAAAACTGAGGTTTATAAAGCTTTAGTAACATCACAAAGATCTAGGCTTCACTTGGCTGAGTTTGTCCAAGGGCCTAGGTCTTGGATGGAGTTTGGATGGAGGTGGGCTCATCTAGGGTGGTTCAACTTTGTTCCATGTGTCTCTCCTCCTCCTTAGACCAATGAACCAGGCCACATGGTTATCTCATGATTATCTTAAAGAAGCAAGGTGACAAGCAGAAACAGGCAACTTCTCTTAAGGCCTATGCTAGGAACTGACACATCAATTCTTCAAGTCACATGGTTGAAAAGTCAAGAAGCAAGGAAATATATTCTGCGCCTTTAGTGGGAGTAATCTTAAAATTACAGAGCAAAGAAAAAGAACTTGGAGAAGTTAATAAACAATCGCTCATACAAGTTCTCTGCATATTAAATGACAGAGCCAGAACTCTGGATAAAATCTTGTGCCCTTAGCCACTATTCGACAATAATTTTTTTTAAGTTTTCCCCTGATTTTTGCAATGTCCTTCTTCCATGGGAAGACACAGTAATTGATCTGCTTGTCAGAATCCGTTGAATCTTTTCATATGCCTATGTTTTTTTTTTTGGTTTTTTTTTTTCTCTTTTCTCAAATAGAAGAATGAGAGCATATATTTTTGTATAGTTTTAGGAACTTGGATGGTCTGTTAGATGTGTGCATGTGTCTTGTTTTTCACATCAATTAATTAGAGTCACTCCAACAGAGGATTAGAAAAATTAAATGCAACATCTGAAAATGCCTGGCACATAATAGTAACTTAATAATTAGTTCCCTATATCTCCAAAGAATCCCTTCTCCTCTCTCACGTAAACATAAACAACACTTTTTCAACGCTCCTTGAATTTTCATCAATACTACCTCCCATTCATATTCCTTACTTTCTCATGTCTCAATTATTTCTGTCTGATTTCCTCCAGTCTCCAACTCTTAGCTGTCTTGAGAAACTGAGCTCTCAAATGACATCAGTAATCTAATTTTCTTTAATTCTCATTTATTCCTCAGACAGCCAACACTACATATAAATGCTTTTCTCAAAGTCTCCAATATTGCCAAGTCCAATAATCACATTTTTTCCTCATACTACTGAGACTTTTAAAGTATTTTACATGGCTGATCACTTATTCCTTCTAGAAACACTTTTTTCTTGCCCCATAACATCATATTCTTTGAGATTTTCCCCTTACCTTTCTGGCCATTCAAGCTTACTCTCTTTTGTAATTTCTTGTCCTCTACACAATCTCTACATGAGTTTCCCAAGGTTCACACCTGGAATCATTTCTAATTTCAATAACAAACTTTCTCATTAGATGACTTCATGCTTTCCAATGGCTTTAAGCAAGTTTTAGATGCTGAAAAATCCCAAATTTGTTCTGATCATAAGCCTCTCCTTCCAATGCCATGTTCTTACCCGACAGACCTACTTGAATATGCCCATGGATAAATTCTTGATTTCTACTGTTAGTTCCCTTGTTTAAATCTGACAGCCTTTATTGAAGATTCAACCTAAACAAACTCTCCCAGTAATCGTATGTTATCAGGAAAGTGATCTGGTGGTCTGATACTTTCAAGATTTTCAACTGATCTTTCTTTTCTCAGTACAGTCCTATATCATGTATCCTGAGGTCCCTGATGAAAAAGATAATGCCAACTCTTTACCCTTTTTGTCGTCCATAGGACAATTGGCTTCGTTCTTCTTGACTCTCCCACAAGAGGTTTAGATTTAAGATTTCTGTAGTTTGATAAGTCAATTACTACTCACTCTTCAGCTTTCCAGCATTTTAAATAAATGGTTTATGTTTTTAGTCTATTGTAGTATTCTCTTTTATTATTTATGTTCTATTTATGTTTTTTCTTGAGGTTTATTTTTTATTTTTTTTAAATTTCTTTAGTGTCATTTTAGTAGGATTTCATTAAGAACCAGACATAAATTAACATGTTTAATCTAACATGATTCATCTAGTTGTATCCCCAATCTTTGGAAATTCACACCTACACCATCTATGTAAAAATTCCATGGAGCTCTGGAGCTAAATTGGTCCTGCAGAGTTGTCCCAGGTTGAAGTGAGGGGGCTGAGATTTTATACATCATTATGCAATCACTGTATACCTGATGCCACAGGGAGGGGACATATCCTAGAGTGAGGCAGCACTGGACGATACCAGGGGGATATTTAGAGCTGAGGCCTGACAACTCAGGTAGTGGGGATCTGGGCTGCACAGCATAGTGTCTGGTTCATGTGGCTTTTAGCAAACTTGCAGTTGAATATCTGGACCAATAAATAAAATAAAATAGAAAATTTACAAAAAAAATCCCAGCAAGGAGAACTGACACTTCTGATAAGACAGACAGGGCTATAAACTCTTTAATTGTGTAAACTATGTATAATTCATTTCTTCGTCTGAAGGATATAGCCCGTCACTTGGTTCACAATTGATCTGCACTTAATATTTGTTTAATAATTAAGTAAAATTAATAAATTTTAAGATTTTGCTTTTGCTTCTATTCAAAACTTACCACTAATATTGACATTATCTTTTTCAACAGCTAAAAATAAAACATTTTTTCTGAAAAAAAAAATTAGAATATAACAGTCAATAAAAAGAACATAGTAACAAATAGAAAAGTTTGAGACACATGATATACACTGAAATGGAAAGGTTGCAAAATGTCATTATTATTACAGGTAAAAGGATGGAAGAGATGCCATGCTTTCTCCAACTCCCACAACCATGTTAGTTGATTCCTTGACAAAAATTGTTAAGTTGATACATTTAGGGAAGTAATATAATGACCAAAAATATCATAGGGATAACTTTAAGTCAGTAAGTGGATTATCTTTTCATCTTCAATAAAAGCTAGAAATAGAATTGGGATAAATGATCCTGAAAAAAAAGTGATATTTAAAATGCAGGAATAAATTTCTCTAAGCCATTACTCCACAGGGAAATAACACTGAACAAAAGATGTCTCTGCTTTCGACTATCTGTCATCTATTGGTCAGTTTACTATCTCTACATAGTGAAGCATCAGAATCCCTCTGGGCACATCCCAGTTGTCCCAGACTCAGTGGTATTGTTAAACTAGCAGATAGAGGAAAATGAATCCCTTTCAACACATATAGTTCAGAGCCATATTTTCCTCATATTGATTGCTTGAAGAGAGTGCTCCTTCCCAATTTTGTACAAGATGCCTAATGTACTGCATCAGTCGAATCACATTAGACTGAGTTACAGAACAGGTCAGCACAAATGGCCATGTTCAAAGAAGTCTCTGACTTCCTGTCAAGTCACTTGGCACCACTCAAGTTGTCATCAATTTGAATTACTTGTAGATCATTTCAGGAGATATTAAGATCATTATTGGCTGTTGTCATAAGGATAAGAAGCCAGCAAAGCACTCACTGAAACTCTGCATCCATTTATAAATTGAGAAACAGACACTTTATATTTTAAAACAATGTAATTCATGTAATGTTAATGTATGCACCATTTCAGTTTATATTCTATTCTATTATGCTACTCTTAAATTATATGATATATTTTGGTAATTTATTTACTTGATATTAGAATACATACCGCCTATTGTATCTAAACTGCTTTTTTCAGTGCTTTGCTGAATTTTTTCACTAAAGAATTATTAGAAAGTATATGGCACCTGATCATGTTACATTCAAGAAACAATTGAAAATCAAGCTTCAAAACATACCTTTTTAAAAGAAATATTACGCAATTGATATTACAGATACCCTCCATACATAATGAATTACATTCCAAAAGTTTATTCAAAATCTTGGTGCCTAAAATGACGTTTCACATAGAAACAATACAATTATAGACCCCATATTCTGGTTATGGTTCAATACCGTATTAATAATAATGTCCTATTTACAATATCGGTGCTATGAAGAAAGCCATTCTATATTAGAGGGAGCTCTAAGACTTCATCTCCTAGAATGATGTTCTAGCAGAAAAAAACACATTCAATCTCTGTACATTCTTCATTAACTTCTCAAAGTGTCAACAGTAGGAGAGAGAATAAAGAATTTCAGTTATCCCCCCAAAACAAGCTAAAGTGAAACAGAATGGAGATTAGCTCCACATAAAAGTGATTCATACTTCTAACTCAGTAACTTTTACATGAATAATTGAAATGGTATATAACTAGTTAATTTCTTTTTCAACTTCAACACTTATTCCACAGCTTACCCCTCTACTCCTTGAACTTTATTTCCCCATCTCTTCTGATTACTCATTCCAGTTTATCAAGAAAAGACTGATGGTAGTTAAATGCACAGGCTAGAATCAGGCCATTTGGGCTCAAAATATGACTTTATATAGGAAAATAGTTCTCCATGTGTCTCTCACATTTCTGCATGTCTTTCCAGCAGAAGTACTGACAGACTTTATTCTAGAACATTTTTTTCAGAGTTTTTTGTATAGTGAAGAACCTTGGACAACACAGATAGTCCAAGTGTCTTGAACCAGAGGGCAAATTTATTTGCTTTCCAGGATAAAAAAGATAACGTCTCATCCTGGGTAAATGTTGGAGAAGTTGGCATGCAGCACATTAAAAAGATTGGGATTTCCTAAATTTGAGGTTCCTCAGCTTTGATGCCAACCCATAGCACCTGGGTCTGCTTCTACATTACCATCCTGGGACTTAAGGGACAAGGGTAACCAACAGGAACATAAAACTCATGCTGACTGTTGTGTCCTTTGTCTTTGATCCATGAATTTCGTGTCTTTTGCCAGCATCTGTGAAACTATGAGAGGCTAATGTGTTAGCCTATAAGTAGGGTAAAATCTCAGACCTGACACTCTGCCACTTCATAAGCATGTAACTTTGGAAATGAACCTTCAGTTTTTACATCTAAAAAATGAGGTTAACAATAGTCTTTACCTCACAAGATTGTTAGATTTTTAAATAAACTGATCCACGAGAAACATTTAGCATGGTTCCTGGCACTGTAAATGCTCTAAAGTAAGTTAACTGTTGTTGATTTTTATTTTTTGTGTTTTTTTCTAACATTTTAGGCTTTTGAAAAAATTCTTAGTCCTCTTATATGCGCAATTCATCCTTTTAGAAGTACATATTCATTGTTTCTTGTTTGTTTAACCATGAGAGTATTTGTATAAAAGTTGAAGGTAAAAGCATTCAATACAACAGAATCAAAAGATTGTATATCTAAACACCATCCTGAGATTTGTAGAGACAAGCAAAGGAGCTTACTGCTTTTGCTCTCATAGCCTCAAACTACGGGTTTAGCTCTAGATATGTATTGCAGAGAAGTTGCTTATAGAATAGAGAAAAATCTCAAAAAGATAAAATTAGAGCAGCTAACTGTGGGTACCCAGGCACTGATTGAGAGTGTCTCCATATTCTCCCAGGTGACCCTAATGTTCAGCCATTCAAAAACAATTGTTCTGGTCAAAAGGGTTTCACTAAAATGGTGGTTGAATCTTGACAAGTAGCACCTGAAGAGCTTTAAAAAAATACATGTGGATGTCTGTGCTCACCCCCAAAAGTTCTGATTTAATTGGTTTAAGTAAGACTCCACCCTCAGGATATTAAAAACTCCCCAGGTGATTTCAACCTACAGCCAACATTCTAAGTAAAAAGAGCAGCAAAAAGCTAAAGACTTCTCCTTTTAAACATTCCAGGGAGAAAGAGCAGGGTTATAATAAAATTATAAAAAATAAAAGGGATGAACCCACCATCTTTCAAAGTGTTTAATGTCCAAAATCAAAAACTCTCAAAATCTTAAGTCCAAATAAGCTGAATTTGCTTTCAGTGTGGTCAAAGTAGTCCTGCACTTATTTTCCAACACAAAAATTAAATTGTGGCACATTGTAAAATAAACTTTGTATATTTTGATGTTGATGATTCAAACAATTGCTGTAGCCAAATATGTTACAGACATTAGTCAGACAGGTTGTATAGACAAGTCTGTAGTTGATTCTCACGATTTGGGGAGGTTATATTTGTTCTGAATGTACGTGTCTTTATTTTTTACATCAGCATGTTTCACTCACATGTTTGTAAAACGTGATACTATCCAGGGTAGAAAAGTCAAAACAGGACTGTGACTGAATTACCTGCAAAATAAACAGTTTCATCTAAAATAGACCACCCATAGGCTAGGATTTTACAGGGGTCTGTCAAGTTTAACATGAATGTTTAAATTATATGAATATGGTTTAAAAGGAAATGCTGTTTGAAAACAAGAAACACATGAAAACAATTTGAAAAATATATTATTTAAAAATGTTATTGGTGAACAACCTCACAACTCTCTCCCCTTAAAATCAAAATATAATGATTAAAACAGGTTAATCACTATTTCATTTTATTTCTTATCAGTGGCATTCAAAGAGATAGGGCATTAATATTTGAAGTTTTGTTCTATATGTCAGGCACTATACCAACATCATATTTTCTGACACACAACAACCCTATCAAGCATTGTTATTATTAAGTCTCATGGAGGTTAAATTGTGGTGAAAGTGGGAGTGTTGAAAGTGGGAGTGGATCTCATATAGAAACCTCACTCTTTCCCATTACATCACTTGTCATTAACAATGGACTCAGCATACCACAGCACCTAATGAAGGTGTTATGGACAGAATTATCTCCCTCCAAAATTCATATGTTGAAACCCTTACCCTCAAAATGATTGTATTTTGACATGGGGCTTTAAGAAGGTAATTAAGATTAAACAAGGTTATAAAGGTGAAGCCCTAATCTGATAGGACCGATGTCCTCATAAGAAGAGACACCAAAGATCTCTTTCTCTCTTTGTGAGTGCACAGAGAAGAGGCTATATAAAGACACAGTGAAAAGGTAGACATCTACAAGCCAGGAAGAATACCCTCACCAATGATCAACCCTACTGGCACCTTGATCTTAAACTCCAAAACTTTGAGAAAGTAAATTTCTATTATTTAAGCCAGCCAGTCTATGATATTTTGTTATGGCAGCAAGAGCAGACTAATACAGAGTAAATGGTCCTCTAATTCATTTATATCCTAGATATATATGTCAGAATAATAAACTATTAAATAATAAAAAAAAGTCCAGGACCAGGAGTTGGAATATCTCATGCTATCTCCTCAGTATACAAACCAGTGAACTTGGACATGCTCGTTTGAGCCCATTTTCTCATTTGTAAAATGAAGATTCTAATATCTGTTCAGACTATCTCTCCAAGTTATTATGAATATAAAAGTATTAATTCTTTATGAATTATAAAGGGAATGTCAGTATAAAATCTAGGTAGATATGACAGGTACCCAGAAAATACCAGCTTCCTTCAAAAAGGCATGAAAAATACTCATGGTATCAAGGCAGTGAGTAGAGTTAGACTCAGAATTGATTTTGAATGTCCTGTCCTAACATATAAAATTTTTAATTTCTCTGTCAAGTGACTACTTCCTAGATAGAAGCCGGGAGACATCTTAGGATTCCCTGATTGAGTGGCTATAGGTATGCAGAGTTACAATCCCTCATTATATATCAACAATTTTTATGTTCTTTCTTTCAAGGAATTCCTCCTCTACCTGAAACATATTTTAAGGGCTTATTTTTAGTACCCGTGAATCAAAAGATCTACATTCTTATTCCAGTCAGCCACCTTCTAACTATGGATACCATCATGATTAAAATAAACATGGTGGGCTACATTTAGGGTTACCAGATAAAATATAGGAAGCCCAGTTAAATTTTAATTTAAGGTGAACATACAATGTTTTTTAAGTATAAGTATGTTCTGTATTTTTATTTGCTGAATTTGACAATCCTGGCTGAGTAACTTATCAGTGACTGAACTCCCAGCACGGTATTACTTCAGAATATGTAAAATAATAATAACAATAACAATAGATGATTTATTTAAGGTTTATTCTATGCCAGACATTATTCTTGGTGCTTTAACATATATTATCTAAGTTAATCCTGTACAAAGCCATATAAAATGGTATGAAGTTAGAGGGAGCACAAACCACAAGATTGCCCCCACTGCTGAAACCAATTAAAAATTGAGTCTTAAAGATAAACCCAAGTTTCAATAACTTATTAGAAGCACTCACAGAACTCACTGAAAACTGTTCTACAGTTACAGTTTATCATCAGCTAAAGAATAGGGATTAAAATCAACCAAGAAAAGAGGTGTATAGAGCAGATTCCAGGAGGGTTCTGTAGATTGAATTTCCAATTGTCCTCTCCCTGCAGTCATGGGCAGAATTAACTCCTCCTAGCAATGATGTATGACAATACTCACAGGGCATTGCCAATGAAGAAAGCTATACCCGAGCTCTGGTGTCATTATTGGAGCTTCACATTAACTGCTCACATGGCTGACATCATTCTCCGGCTCTTTATAGATAAAACTAATACTATAAGACTTAAAGTCTCCACCATAAATCACATTTTAGACTTTCTGACATGGCTCAAAGTCCCCAGGTAAACAAAGATACTCTTATCAGATAGGACATTTCAAGGGCCTAGAGATAATCTGAAATAGTTCAGGTCAAAGGCCAGAACTCTCTTTGGGCAAAGTTAAATTTTAGTCTAGTCTAGATTTAAGAATTCCTATATATTTGTTCAAAAAATATATATCATTATTAAAACCCAATAGTTATCACTTACAAATATCTTGCTAACAAATTAGTAGAAAAAACAGGACCAGAGAACAGAGAAGTGATAGAGGAGGTCACAGTCACACAGCAAGTCAGCGGCCAAGTCAGGATTGGAAAAAGGTCTCCTAATTTAGAACTCAACAGACTATTACATGAGAGAGAGAGAGAGAGAATGCTCTCCATAACAGAAAATCGACCAAAAACCAAAAGACAACATAGGAAAGGGAGACACTAAGCTGGCACTCAGTCAAACATATGAAGTAACTAAAAATTTAGTAGCTTAGGAAAGATCTGCCAAAACCAACAGTGGTAGATTTTTAGTCTTTTTGCTATTGTGGTTTGTTTAAATTTTACGTTTGTCTTTAGACAACACCTCAACAAAACGGTCTCAAAAAGGAGTATTTTGTTGTTTGGATTGGGTTTTGTTTGTTTATTTTATTGAAAGATGTGTTAAAAAGGTAAGAGGAATGGAATGTGAGGTGATAGGAGTTAGAGGATCAAAAGACTATTTTATTCTCTCTCTTTTTTTATTTTTCTAGCTTTAAAATAGTCTTACAACAGCATATTACTACCCAAGGGTAATATTAACAAGTGTTTAACCACCAGTACACCAAAGACACCAATTAATTAGGCTCAGACATCACCAATCAGTCAAGATGCTGGTTGAATATCAGTGTTTTATGACTCATAATTCCTAGTATTTATTGAGCACAGTTATGGAATGAATATATCCCTCCCCCAGATCGAATGTTGAAATCTTAACCCCTAGTGTGATGGTATGAAGGAGGTAATGCCTTTGGGAGATGATTAGGTCATAAGGGCAGCCCTCTAAAAGAGATAAGTACACTTATAAAAGAGGCCCCAGAAGACTTGCTCGCCCCTTCTGCCAATTGAGGACATATTAAGAAGATGGCCAAATGAACAAGGAATCTGGCTCCTACTAGATACCAAATTTTCCAGAACCTTGACCTTGGACTTTCTAACCTCCAGATTGTCAGAAATAAATGTTTCTTGTTTAAGCAACCTAGTCTATGTTATAGCAGCATAAATAGACTAATCAAACACTTATTTTGAATGGGTCACTATTTACAAACGCATTATGGTACATAGTCATCCCAATATCCCATTATACAAATGAGAAAACTGAAACCTAGAAAAGTTAAATTGCTGCCTAATATTTCCAGCTAGTAACTAGCAAATTTTGAATTTGTACCCAGTTCCTGCAACTTTAGGAACCGTAATATTAAGCACATAAAATTCATAATATGGTGACATAATAAAATATATTCACCATTGATAAAGACACTATTGTTTGTATGATTTGGCTTTGTTTTGGCTCAGTTGGATTTAGTTTGGTTTTAAGCCAGCAGTCTCAAAATAAAAATTTGAAATCAACATTTTGGCTTAAACTACTTTATTTGTTTTTCCTCAAAGCAAAGATGTTTCAACATATTTAACTTGTCAACAGAAATTCTATAGATAAAATTTCGTATAGTAAAAATATTGAAATTAATAATGTTTAACAGTTGTAAAATACTTTTCATCTAAAAAATTTACCGGCATTCAGCCTTTTAATTTTCTCAGACCTCTGAGAATAAACTTGAATGAAGAGGAAGATGGGTATGGGAGAACCATACCAGATGGGAGCAACCATCCCCCAAATCACAATATATATTTGTGTACCTAGATCTTTGCAAAAGCTGTACAGAGTAAAAATGGCACATTGATCTTCCTTTCTGTACTGAGTCCAACTGGACTCAGACTCATGGGAAGGAAGACTGAAAGTTAATGTTGTACTTTCCCAGTAGATGCTGGGGGAGATCCAGTACCAGGGCAGTAATCATTCCAACATGTAAGTAAATAGGAAGAATAAAAACCATTGAAATAAAAAGTATTATTGCAAGGCAGGAATTAATGTTGAAAGAAAATATGGAAACAGTATAAGAATTTCTGAAAAAGAAACAATTTGAATATGAAGAGGTTAGATAGTGGAAGACCAAATCAGAATTTCTTTATTAGTTATACTTATATATAGTCAATACCTGGAATTACTTGACAATGTAGAAGCCAAACAGAAAAAAAAAGTATTGAGAGTGCTCAGCAATAAATCAAAGAAAATAACCTGGAGATGAGCAAATATGATTAATTATACCTTGGTAGCAATCCTGTAAGCATGTTGTTACAAATCTAAGCCAAGTATTGAATGAATCTGAAAGACTTTCTTTATCTCCAGTCCAAGAATAAAGAGTAGAATATTTCTACACCATCATCCATATGGATCTAAGTCAGATATCTGGGTCATTAAATTAGGCAGTGAGGAGTTAAATAAGTAGCAACCAAAAGAAAAAATTCTCAGAGAATTGGACATATTCAAGAGTCATCAGTAGCCACTAGTCTAACATCCATGTTTGGAACTGTGATTATTAAAAGGTTGGGTTGTAGTGCATATCCGAAGTCCAAAGTTCACAAATTATAGACGTGCCAGTTCTCACATATGTTGCATTGTATTCACACATAAAATCACCTAATGAGACTGTCAACATAATCTGGGCTCTAAAAGCCTAACAGCCACCTAGAGTGACTAGACTAGCTTCCTTCCATGGTAATACTAAGGTTCATTCCAGAGAGCATGTTACCTCTGCTATTTCTATGACTTCTGGGGAAATCTAGAATAATTCCTTTTCATCACAAATGACATCAGACCAGCATATTATGAAGCAAGTGCACTATGTATGGATATTTTAAACAAATGGGCCATATAAATCTCTTTCAGAGATATTCCAAATCAGAGTCCAGTCTAGTAATCAGTACAAAATTGGCTAAGATAAGGATGATTGTGGTGAGGTTTCATCCAATAAATAGCAGTGTTAATATTCTGTATCAACTCGCTATTGGTATTTGTATATGGCAAATAAGTAGATTTAGGGAGTCAGGGTTGAGGATAAGTGAACCTCTTCATTTAAGGGGCAGAAAGCACACCAACCAAATTCTCCAGAGATTGCTTCCAGCTACTATAGCAACTCCAAACAAATAAAAAAGAAAGCTTAGGTAGTCTAAGTCCCATCTGGACTCCAAGATTGAAGCCAATGAATAGAAGTAAATATACTATAGAATGGAGACCCCCTATAGTCTGATTAATTCATTTTGGACATGGCTGATTGGTTTTGAAAATGGAACTAAATTTACCATTTGTTCACTTCATAACAGGATGTTTAGGATAGAATTTTAAAATTTGTCAACTACTATGTTTTATAAGGTTGTATGTGTATGTCATTTTGCTTTGTTTTAAAATACTAGTTTTACTACATTTGTGGCATGAATCCTACAAAATCAGGAATAGCTTAAAGGCTGAAGTAGTGGCTGACATTAACGCTCTCTAAACCTGCTAGGAGAGAATATGTCATTGGAAGAAGCCAGAGCATTAGCAGTGGGCAATAGCAACTAAGTTAGTGAGAACAGGCCAAGGGAAGAGAAAAAGGGTAAAGTACAGACATTTCAGTGCATCAGAGAGGAATATATTCAAAATTACTCCATTTTAACAATCTAGAAGTTCCTTAAATTTGTGGAGTTTATATAAAAATCGGTGATTTAATTATAATTTTTAAAATGACATAAAACTTATTTTTAAAAATAATACTCTACATTCTAAAATTTAAACTTTAACTTCTGCTAACTTTCTGTACTAGATGTCTGTAGGGTATTTTACTTTTATATGTTATTTCTTTTGCCATGATATTTCATTTTATTCATCCCACCCTTTCCCATTCCTAGCCCAATGTTTAGATAATTAATTATAACAGCCTCACTCACAAATACAGAGGACAGTCTGGGGACGGCCAGGGGTCGGGGGGTTGGGGGACTGGGAGGATGGGGTGAAGGGTTAAAGAAGAACAAATTAGTAGTTGATAGATGGTCACAGGGATGGGGAGCACGGCATAGGGAATGCAGTGGAGAGCCAGAGGAGAGAAAGAGCAATTATGGAAATCGTTTTGTAAACTATGTAAATGTCTAACCAATGTACTGTGTATTTGAAACTACTTAATCATCATCAGCAGCAGCATCATCAACCTGGAATTAATTCCTGCACATCTTCTATTATAGATTCTGTTTATAAAATATAAAACAGAAATTTATAGAAATACAGAAAAAAAAGATTGAAAATAAGAATTAAAATTATTTTTTCTCTCAGTTAAAAACTTTTTATTGATTTTTCTGTTTTAAAAGCATCATAAATATAAATTAGAAAAAGAAAATTAAACCTTCTGCAATGGCATGTTCTAAGACAATTATGCTAATATTTTAGAAAATATCTTTTTTAAAAATAAATTTATTTATTTAAATTAGTTTGAAGTACACCATACATTGGTTAGACATCTATATTGTTCATAAAACAATTCCTCCAATTGCTCCCTTCCTCCCCTGGCCCTCCACTTAACGATCATATTAATGCTAACTGCATTCCCCGTGCCGTGCTCCCCATCCTCATCCCCAACTATCAACTACTAATTTGTATTTCTTTAACTCTTCGCCCCATTCCCCCAGCCCCCCAAACCTCTTCCCCTCAGTACCAAATTGTCCACTATATTTATGAGTCAGTTTTTAATTAGTTTGTTCTTTTTGCTCCTCAGATTCTACATATAAGTGAAATCCTGTGGTATTTATTTTTCTCTGTCTGACTTATTTCACTCAGCATAATAATCTCTAGGTCCATCCATGTCATCACAAATGGTAGGATTTCATTTTTTTAATGGATGAGTAATATTCCATTGTATATATGAACCATAATTTCTTTCCCCAATCATCTGTGATGGGCATTTAGTTTGCTTCCATATCTTGGCTATTGTAAATTGTGCTGCCATGAACACTGGAGTGCATAGATCTTTACTAATTGTTCTTTTGGTTTTCTTTGGATAAATACTCAGAAATGCAATTGCTGGGTCAAAAGGTATATCCATTTTTAATTTTTTGAGAAACCTCTATACTGTTTTCCAAAGTGGCTATACCAATTTTCCATCCCACTAACAATGTATGAGGGTTCCCTTTTCTCTGCATCCTTGCCAACACTAGCCATTTTTTGATTTATTGATGATAGCCATTCTGACAGATGTGAGGTGATATCTCATTGTGGTTTTAATTTGCATTTCTCTGATGATTAGTGGCCTTGAGCATCTTTTCATATGTCTGTTAGCCATCTGTATTTCCTCTTTGGAGAAGCATTTGTTCAGATCTTCTGCCCATTTTTTAATTGGATTGTTTGTTATTTTGCTGTTGAGTTGTATAAGTTCTCTATAAATTTTGGATATTAACCACTTATCAGATGTATCATTAGCGAATATCTTCTCCCAAACAGTTGGTTGTCTTTCTGTTTTGTTGATAGTTCCCTTTGCTGTACAAACCTTTTTAGTTTGATGTAGTCCCATTTGTTTATTTTGTTTGTTTGTTTTCCTTGCCTGAGGAGATATATCTGAAAAGAAATTCCTGTTAGTAATATCAGAGAGTTTACTGCCTATGTTTTCTTCTAAAAGTTTTATGGTTTCAGTTCTTACATTTAAGTCTTTAACCCATTTTGAGTCTATTTTTGTATATGGTGTAAGAAGATGGTCCGGTTTCTTTTTTTTACATGTATCTGTCCAATTTTCCCAACACTATTTATGGAAGAGACTGTCTTTACTCTATTGTATATTCTTACCTCCTTTGTCATATATTAAGTGAGTGTATAGGCGTGGATTTATTTCTAGGCTCTCTATTCTGTTCAATTGATCAATGTATCTGTTTTTATGCCAGTACCATAATGTTTAGATTACTGTAGCCTTATAATATAGTTTGGTATCAGGTAGTGTGATACCTTCAATTTTGTTCTTCTTTCTCAAGATTGCCATGGCTATTCGAGGTTTTTATGGCTCCATATAAATTTTAGGATTATTTGTTCTAGCTCTCTGAAAAATGGCATTGGTATTTTGATAAGGATTAAATGGAATCAATAGATTGCTTTGGGTAGTAGGGCCATTTTTACAATGTTGATTCTTCCTACCCATGAACGGAATATATGCTTCCATTTATTTGTATCTTCTTCAATTTCTTTTTTCAATGACTTATAATTTTCTGAAAACAAGTCCTCTACCTTCTTGGTTAATTTGATTCTCAGGTATTTTACAGTTTTCGACACAATTGTAAATGGGATTGTTTTCTTAATTTCTCTTTCTGAAAGTTCATCATTGGTATATAAAAATGCCACTGACTACTGAATATTTATTTTGTAACCTGCTACTTTACTGAATTCATTGATCAGTTCTAACAGTTTTTGGGTGGAATCTTTATGGTTCTCGATACATAGTATCGTGTCATCGGCAAAAAACGAGAGTTTTACTCCTTCCTTTCCAATTCGAATGCCTTTTATTTCTCTTTCTTGTCTTATTGCTGTGGCTAAGACTTCCAATACAATGTTGAAGAGGAGTGGTGAAAGTGGACATCCTTGTCTTGCTCCTGATCTTAAGGAAAATGCTTTTAGCCTTTCCCCATTGAGTATGATGTTAGCTGTAGGTTTGTCATATATGACCTTTATTTTGTTGAGGTATGTTCCCTCTATTCCCACTTTGCTGAGAGTTTTTATCATAAATGGATGTTGGATTTTGTCAAATGCTTTTTCTGCATCTATTGATATTGTCATGTGGTTTTCATCTTTCGATTTGTTAATGTGGTATATCACATTAATTGATTTGCAGATATTGAACCAACCTTGCATCTCAGGAATAAATCCAACTTGATCATGGCGTGTGATATTTTTAATATATTGCTAAATTTGATTTGCTAAATTTTCATTGAGGATTTTTGCATCAATGTTCATAAGAGATATCAGCCTGTAGTTTTCTTTTTTTGTAATGTCTTTGTCTGGTTTTGGAGTCAAGGTAATGGTAGCCTCATAAAAATAGTTAGGGAGACTTCCCTCTTCTTGAATTTTTTGAATAATTTGAGAAGAATAGGTGATAATTCTTTTTTGAATGCTTGGTAAAATTCTCCTATGAAGCCATCTAGTCCAGGACTTTTGTTTTTTGGGAAGTTTTTGATTACTAGAAAATATTTTTATTGAATTAATTATTTCTCTTCATAGATTTAGGTATTTTCTAAAGTTGTACATATATAGGTATATAGACATATAAAATTTTAAAGCCTTATTACATTTACCTGTGGCTTTCCATAAAATTAAGAATTTAAGATATTTACAAAGATATTTGTAAATATCTGCATAATATTCTCCTGAACGCATGTGTCGTGGGTATGATAAAATATTGGTATTCTTAGTACCAGTATTTATGTGCTTCTCTTCATTCCCAGATGCCCTTGCAGTTAGATTAGCTATATGCTAATAGTCAATTTAATGTAGATAAGAGTAATGTATATCACTCCTAAACCTATCCCCAAAATCTTCCATGTAATCCCCTTTGCTCTCCTTTTCTTCTTCTCTCAGCTGGATACAAAGGATCAAGCTGAAGACTCAAGAATCCTAGAAGATAAAAAACATTTGCATTGTTGAATCGCCACATAAAAAGCCATTTACAAAATACCTGATTGGATTGTGATATGATCAAGAATTAGAACTTTATTTTAATATGTCATGAAGATGGTTGTTGCATCACCAAGCTTACCCTGACTAATGCAAAGCTTACATTAAAATTGTATCTTCTGGATATATTGGTTATGTGGCTATCATGGAGGTGTACTACTAAGATCTCCTACAAGAGCAATTGCAGTCAGAAGGATAGTCAATTGACAACCCCAGCTACTGCTTCTTTGGTTCTGCCATGGTATTCACACCAAGGCTAGGCTTCTCCTGGACTACTCCCAGCAGTGACTGAGTACAGAGTGTTAAAGCCAGGATATTCCTACCTAAAGCAGAAATCCTGAAACTTTTGTTTAAGAACTCCCTGTCAATATACTGAGAATTTCTGACAACTACACTGTAGTCAGACTTTCTATCTAATCCTTTGTTACTTCTCTCCTTTCATAGGTTTCAGACCTGATCTCACTCTGAAGGTTCTTCCAACTCCTGCTTCTCCTTCATCTTTCACAGGAGTTTCAACTACTAAATCTCTTACATGTATATCATCTTTACATCCTCTTCATGTAGAACACAAACTAACATACGATAGTCCAAAATTTTCACTATTATATGTAAAATTGTGACAAAAATATTTATGCATGTTTTTGAATTTCAAATAAAATCTTAAAAAATATTCAGCAGTAGACAATATGAATATTTTAGAACTCTTGACACATGCCACATAGTGTTCCAAATTGTTTCAATTTACTCTAATACCAATAGAAAATGAAAGTGTTTATATTACCATATCCTTAGTAGCATTAAGTACTAGTTTTAAAAAATAATAAAAGCGTTTTGCTAATTAAAAGGGCAGCTGTGTTATTATGACCTTTTTCAAACCTAGTGAAGTTAAACATAATTCTAGGTATTTGTATATTGATTACTTTCTCTCTTTTGTGAGAATACTATTTGAATCTTTTGCCCATTTACCTCTCATAGATCTTACCATTTTTTCTATTTATGACATTTATTTTTATTAACTAAAATCTCTAGTTCTTCTTTAATTTCCTTTATAAAAAAAAAAAACAAAATCTAATTTTAAGCAGAAATGGAATAACTAAATAGAAAATATTTCCTTATTAATTACATCCATGTTACATGTGGGTAATGATAAAATATAAGTGGTTTTTAAGTATCACCTTTCCATTTGTTATGAGCTCCTCTCTTACCTGAATGTTAACCTTTATTTTTTGTCAAATTTTAAGCATTAACAATGAAGTATGTGTAGAATTAACCATCATGAAAAGAAAACCTAGAAACCTCTTAAGAAAATGTTATTTTTTTTAAATAAATTTTTTTGTGTGTTTTTTTTTTTTTCCAAATAGCTTTGATGATTGTCTTTTGCCTGTCTTCCATGTCTTCGAGGAATAAAATCAGTTGTGATCGTTCTTCAACTGTATCTTCAAAACAAAAGATCACAAGGAAAAGACTCAATTTTTTATACATACTCTCTATTGGACCACTGAATTAACACACACACACACACACACACAAAACCTTTAAGTCTTAATAGTGACATACAAAAATATAGAAAATAATGTTACAAACACCTTTGCATCCACCATCAAGTTTAAGAAACAAATATTGCTGATTATATTAAAGCCCCTTGTATAATTCCCTCAATCTCTTTCCTTTCCACCCCTCCAAAGATAGCCATCATTATAAATTTAATGTTTATCATCCTTATGCTTGTTTTTATACTTTCACTGCATAAATCATACATCAATAAAAAAATATACATTATTTTGCATCATTTAAATATTATGTAAATTTTATCATATCTTACATATCCTTTTGCAACTTGTTTCTTTACCTCAAAGTAATATTTTTTGAGATTTATTGATCTTGGCAGGTGTAGCACTGGCTCATTTTAACCATTGCATAGAACCTTCCTACTCTAGGCAGTGTCTGTAGATCAGCAGCATCACATCGCCCAGGAGTCTGCTAGAAATGCAGACTCTCAGGGCCAACCCCAGACATACAGAATCAGAATCTATATTTTAATAAGATCCCTACATGATTTCAATACTTACTAAAGTCTGAGAAATATTGGCATTGAATTCCACTGCATTAAAACTTTACACTTTATCCACTCTCTACTAATGGATGTCTAGACCATTTCTAAATTTTTAATATGCTGACTTGATATTTTCCTTGTTCTATGTTTTTGCTTTTTAATAAAAATTTCTATCAACAAAATAATAAATGTTTTAGGAGTAGTTGCTATTTAGTCATGTAAATACTTAATGAGAAAGTAGTTCTTTATCCAAAGATGAGCTGGACTAGTACTGTATAATTTGCTCAATAACCCTCAATGCACAAGACATGTCACATTTCCTTACTTTTATACTGAGCAGACTAAAATCCTGTATTCATTAACCAAGGTCAACGAGATGTCAAATATCACAAATTTCCATGGTTTCTTCACTGTTGCATCCATTATTCTAGCACTTTAACTTACAAAGAGGAGGATGACATGTCTAATGATTAGTCCACCATATTAATGATGAAGATGCTTCCTAACCAAGCCTATGAGATCCTTTCAGAGGTCTGTGGCTCCACTCTGTCTGCACTAAAATTCACAGGGACCATTTCACTAGGTCCACTGCCCTGTACTCACAAGCAGGCATTTGCTTCAAGGTCCTGCCACCTCTAGAGTGATATGTCTCAGCATACTCTCATTGGGTCACCAGCACCCTTCTGTTTTCTTTCTCAGTGTTTGAGACATCAACTTCTTGGGTGTAGTTATTCCCCACTGAGAACACAAAGTACCAACAGAATTTTCTCATGCTCTTTGGGTCAACTCTAGTACACCTCAAATGCCTCCTTTTCTTCATAAAAATTTGTTTTTTATAATTTTTCTTTGGAGAAAGGAGAGCCCAGACTTTGGAAAGAAGCCCAATTTAGGCCCTCTCATTTCTTTAGAAAGAACATACAACTCAGAAAATAATACAAGGTGCCAGTCAATTTCTCATAATTTTCTCTATTGCAAGCCTAACATTTTCTAAAATTGGAGAATCTAACTCAGGGTAAACCAACCAAGTTTTCTTCAGTACTGATTCCTCTTAGCACTGAGTTACCACATTTTTTTAAAACTCATCTACCCCACTCTAACATCTTCCCTTTTATAAATTAGGAATTTGACCCCCAAATTTCCTCTGAAAATGATAGAGTTTCTCCAGAAAATATCACGTAGGAAATAGTCTCACTGGTTTGATGCATCACGACTCCAGTGAGATTTCTCCTTCTGGAACCATCATGGGAGTTTACTCAAAATGTTGCCTTGGCAATGAAGTTCAATCACACAACCAGTCTCTATTATCAATGAATTACAAGACAAATTTTTTTAAAGTAAAACATTCAGCTGCTTAGGCAAAGTAGAAATGATAGTATGCCAGTTACAGTGAGTCACCTTTTGCTCCATAGTTCCTGAGAATATAGACCTGTTTAATAGCACATCAGTAACAAGCTATCAGTAACAATAAATGGGGAATAAGGAGACTGCCAGTGAGCAAATTGTTCATTATAATAACATACCTACAAATCCAATCATTCCACACTCCTGCTCAAAATCCTTCAATGGCCTCATGATGCCACACAATAAAATCTAAACTCTTCAGCATGGCATACTTCTATCTAGCCTTCTAGCTACCATTGTTCCTTCCCATATTTAGTGATTCGGGATGCCACCATACTCTCCCGCCTCTGTGTCTTTGTTCCATATCCCATCTTCCTACCCTCCCCCCAACTTTTGAGTACCTATTTATCTTTTAATTCTTGTGTAATGCTACCTTCCCTGTCTGAAGGTATACTTGTTCTATCAGGCAAAGCAACTATACCACTACTCCCCATCCCTCAATTACAGAACTTTTTATCACTTCGTATAGTCATTGTTTGCCTTGTCACAAACTATAAGCTCCCTGAGAACACAATCCACATTGTAATCTTTCTAATTTGGGTGACTTTGGGCAAATTACTTAACCACTTGTAGCTCAGTTTCCCTGCAGGAAAGTGACTATTAATGCCATACTTCCTGTATTTCAAGAATAAAGGGATGGGACGTGATTCCATACTGTAGCAGTTAGCACGTCTACTTTACATGCAGAAGGTCCTGGGTTCGCACCCCTGTGTAGCCATGGTCTATGATCTATATCCATGCCACCCTGAGCAAGCCCGATGTCTGATCTCAGAAGCTAAGCAGGGTTGGGCCTGGTTAGTACTTGGATGGGAGACCACCTAGGAAGACCAGGTGCTGTAGGCATAAATAATAATAATAAATAAGAATAAGTAAATAAAGGGATGATGTTCAGCCTGGTAATGCTGAGTGTAAAGAGGTTGTACATGAAATTCACAACAGAGAAGGAACAATTCAAAAGTCAGAATTCAAAATTAAAGAGAATCAGGAAAACTGAGACTGAGATCCTGGTGATATTAGAAAATACAACAGTGTTGGGGTTTGAGGCTATCTGATTAAATCTGGAAGAATAAGGTTGTCCCAAGAGACTGAAAGACTTAAGTTTATCCATCCAAACAATAGATATATACACCTGTATTCCCTAATATTACACTACTGGTAATGCCCTGATAGTCTCCATTTTTTCAAGCTTTACCTCAGGAATTAGCTCTAACTTCTCTCATGCTTTCTGTGATATTATGTCAGTAGTGGTAAAAATTAAAATAAAAGTTGGACAGTGTTCATGTTTTCATAAAGTTTTCATAATTGTAAAGACTCAGCATTAAATCATTCTGCCAAAAATTTCTTTAGAGTACACATCAAGCACTAGGTCTGCCTCAAAACTTCAGGTATAAAAGGGATGAAAGGTCATTCATCAGGCTGCAGATGTAACCTAGAAATACCACAGGACTAGGAACAGTGAATCTCAGCCTCCTAGCTCCTATACGCCTTTATACTTTAATCTAGCACGATCTTTAAATAAAAAGTAGATACCCTATTCTGAGATGGTTACAATGGTATTCCCAAATTCATGAAGTTGATTCCACTTCAGCAGTTGTAGTATCCTAAGAAGGATTATTTTCACTTTCATCTTATAGTTTCTGAAACACCCTTAGGAGGTTAATCATCCAGTCAAAATATTAACCCTTAATATCTCTGGAAGAGAGAGATACTGGTAATGATGTTATTCATCCAACCTCATAAACATAACATCATAATTGGGGAATAGCTCAGTGTCACCTTCATATTGACTTGCTGTGACCTAAACTTTCAATATAAATATAGATATAGATACAGAAATACCATAATACATCCTTAACAATATGATATATGTTCTATGACAAAAGGGAGACAGTTAAGGAAAGTCTTAGAGTGTTAACCCATCAATCACTCAGCAGGCCTTCAGTGAAAGACTTATCACCTCTGTTGGCCCATATCCTCTGAACATGGATTTTGGCTTTTTTGAATAAAGTTCACGTATTCCTTAAACTCCACAAAAATGCAAACCATTCTGGGATAACATATAAGAAAAAAATAGTTTTTCCATGAAATCCTCTTTTATTTATTTGGCATTTTTTTAAATTAAATTTATTGGGGTAACATTGGCTAATAATATTAATAATTTCAGGTGTACTTTATAAAACAACATCTGTACACACTATTATGTGTTCATCACCTGATGTCTAGTCTCCTTTTGTCACCTTGTATTTGGTCTCCTTTACCCAATTTGTCTCCTCTCACCCTTACTTCCCCTCTGGTAACCACCATTCTGTTGTCTGTATCTATGAGTTTGGTTCTTTTGTTTGTTTTGTTTGCTCATTTGTTGCTTTTTGTTTAATTTTCTACATATGAGCAAATGAAATATCAGAAAGAGAAATGAAGAAAACAATCCCATTTACAATTGCAACAAAAATGATAAAATACTTAGGAATACACTTAACAAAGGAGGTAAAGAACCTGTACACTGAAAACTATAAGACATTGTTGAAAAGAAATTGAAGAAGACACAAAGAAATGGAAATATATTTCACATTCATAGATCGGAAGAATTAACATTGTTAAAATGGCCATGTTACCTAAAGCCATATACAGATTTAGTACAATCTCTATCAAAATCCCAATGGAATTTTTCACATAAATAAAAAATGTTTATAAATCTCAAATTTATATGGAACCACAAAAGACCCTGAATAGCCAAAGCAATCCTGAGAAAAAAGAAGAAAGCCAATGGAATTACACAATCTGACTTCAGAATATAATAAAAAGCTACAGTTGAAAACAGTATGGTACTGGCAGAAAATGAGACACACAGAAAAATGGAACTAAATTGAGAGCCCACAGATAAAACCACGCATATGAGGACAACTAATTTTCTACAAAAGGGCCAAAAACATACAACAAAGAAAGGAAAGCCTCTTCAATAAATAGTGCTGGGAAAACTAAAAAGCCACATGCAAAAAATACTAGACTACTATCTGACACTGTACATAAAAATTACTAAAAAGCCACATGCAAAAAATACTAGACTACTATCTGACACTGTACATAACTCAAAATACATTAAAGACTTAACTATAACGCCTGAAACAATAGGATATATAAAAGAAAACATAGGCACTAAACTTAAAGATCTTGATCTCAGAAGGATCTTTGTGAACTTGACCCTAAAGGCAAGAGAGGTAAAAGCAAAAATAAACAAATGGGACTATGTCAAATTAAAAAGCTTCTGCACAGCAAAAGAAACCATCAACAAAACAAAAATGTAACCAACTAAATGGGAGAAGAAATTTGCAAATGATACCTCCGATAAGAGGTAATATACAAAATATATAAAGAAACTATACAACTCAATAACAACAACAAATCTTATTTAAAAATGGGCAGAGGACCTAAATAGACACTTTTCCAAGGAAGACATATAAATGGCCAACAAATAAACAGTATATGAAAAGAAGCTTAACTTCACTAGCTATAAGAGAAATGTAAATCAGAACCACAATGAGATACCACCTCACACCTATTAGAATAGCTATTATCAATAAAACAAGAAATAACAAGTATTGGAGAGGATGCAGAAAGAAAAGAACCTTTGTACACATCTGGTGGGAATGTAAATTGGTGCAGCCACTATGGAAAATAGCATGGAGTTTCCTCAAAAAATTAAGAATAGAGCTATTAGATCACTCAGCAGTCCCTCTTCTGTGTATCTACCCAAAAAATTTGAAATGGTCTTTAGAATTAACGATGATTCTCAATAATGTTCTTGGTCAATTTGGAAATCGGTGCTTTTTTCAGGTTTGAAGGTCAGTATCTTTTCCAAATCATGAGGCACTGAATTTTGCTAATATTTTCAGATAAATAATACCTGAAAATACATATGTATGGTTAACATCTTATGCTAGAAATAGAAAAGATGGTTTTATGGGTGGATAGTTCAAGTTGAAGGTTTGTAGTGGTGTGATTCTTGAAGTTTGAAGGCAAGTGAGGTCTAATTCGATCACCTGGAAAATGTGGTGGACAGGTGGGAGGCTTCACAGAGGAGGCTTTCATGAGCCCAACATGGTCTAGGATTAGCATCTTTAGATTTTTAGGCTCAGACTTCATTTCGCCAGCACACTGAAAGCATCTCCGTCTATCAGGGAGTTGGTGGAGCAGGGGACACTCATGTGTGCTAAACTCACACTATCATTAAATAAGATAGAGAATTATTTCTCATTTACATAAAATAAGTCTAGAGGTGAGAACCAGGGCTGGTGTAGTGGTTGCACTATTACCATGGACACAAACTCTATCTCTCTACTCTCCTTACCATTGAGTTCCATCATCAAAGTTACTTTATTATCTCAGATGGCTGTTGGAGCTCCAATAACAATGTCCGCATTTCATGAGAAATAAAAAAGAGATAGATAGCTAAAAAGGGCCATGATGGTCTCCTTTTTGGCCTGCTTTTTAAGAAATATTTTGGAAGACCTATCCAAATATTACTGCTCACATGTTCTGAATAACTGAAAAGAAGGCCTGGATATTTAATATTTTACTGATTCCACCTGTAATAAAATTCGGGTTCGATTAGTAAGGTAGAAGTGGAGAATGGAGGTTATTTGGTAACTAGCATCTCTTCCACAGATTTGTGAATCAAAATATAAAGTTATTAATTTACAGCAATAAATATTACCATGATATTTTAAGAAGCGGGAAGAGTTAGGATGAAAAGTCAAGTCAAGCCATTAAACAGGAACTGGCTGCAGGTATGCAGATGGAAGTTGCCAAGAACTGATCCCAACCAAACAGGTGGCCACAGTTGGATAAATAATAGAGCAGAGCAGAAGTCAAAGCCAGTAAATAAAGCAGGACACCTGAGAGGACAGAAATGTCAGCATAACAGTATAGCAAGGAAGTAGAAGAAAGAAGATCAAACCTGAGTTTTGACTCAAAAAAATTATAAAGGCGATATATTTGCAAAGCCAAAAATAATTCTGCTATAACAAGGTTTCTCAATCTCAGTGCTATTGACATTTTAAACTGAGTAATTCTTTGTTATAGGGGGCTGTCCTTCATTGCAGCATTCTTAGCCTCCACTCACCAAATGTCAGTTGTGACAATCAAAAATGTTTCCAGTTATTGCCTAACGTCTCCTGACCTGAGGAGAGCCGAATCACCCCCTGCTGAATACCACTGTGCTAGAAGCTTTGTCGCTGTTCCAGTAAGTTTTTGTGGTTCCAATTCTGAGAAAGCCTTAAAGGCATTGAGTCACTGCTTACATTTCATATATCTTATCTCAGGAGCTGTGACACTCAAAGCATCAGGGAGTTGGAGGTGACCTAAGAGATCTGACACTAGGGAAGGGGTCAAGAAAGTGGTGTGGATGCATACTCTGGAATCCCTGGCAGCACTTAGAAACAAAAAAATTAGATGGATCTACAGTAACATGAGTATAACTTTAAAACATAATGTTAAATTTTAAAAATTTAAGGATTACCTGTAGCTTTACACAAAATAACCCTACAAATTTTACAAGGATACAGATTTATTGAAGGACATATTTCAAACATATTAGAGTGAATGCCTGTGTAGGGGAGAGAACTGGAACTGAGAATAATAGGGAGAAAATTAAATTAAGGATGAAGTTTCACATAGTACAGTGAGTTGATATGTGATAAAATGAAGAGTATAATTAAATTAACTCTCAGCACTTACTGTCCAATAAGGAAAAGACGAAAGTGATACTGGATATCTTAAATTCCCATTTTCACTAGCTAGTTGACATATTGTCATGGTGGAGGCCTTCCTGGCACTGAGTAAACTTACCATTTGTGAATAAGTTATGCAGCATCTTGCTGATAATAAGTTTCTAATTGTATTCTAGGTACAACTCCTAGGCTTTAAGTTATATGAATAATCAAGAATTCATGAAGGGAGGTGAACCAAACTTCAACACTAACTGATCTCCATCTTGATCATTGTAAGTAATTGAACTATTTTGTCACCATTCTTCATGTAGAATCTGAGTTCTTCCTCCTTGAAATGGACAGAGATCATTAGCATATCACTCTTCAGCCTGATAAGCAGTTGTTACCACTGAGCATGCTCTCAGATAATGGGGAGTGTCCACAGCTCAAACTGTTAACCAGCATTGGCCCCTCTCAGATTAATAAGTGAGAGTGGAGATGATGTTTCAGCCATAGATGGCTCAAGTGTTGAAGTTTCTCCTTTATTTCTTCATCCTAGAGTGATGCTGTCCTGCTCCTTTCCTGAGCCATTCATACAAATGGCCAAAGGGATTGAGTTAGAAAGCATTGTTAAATGGCTTTATCATGAACTCAACATGCAAAATAAATAGGTGGGAAAGATCTCCAATAATTTCAGTGCTAATTAAAAGGTACAATTTTACAAGAGTGACATTAACACCCACAACAGGCTTTGATGATCCTATAGTAATTTAAACCTCCGAATGGTAGCTGGTCATAGCAGAGAGCAAGATACACCACTCAGTTCCCTTCAAAAATGGACTCACTGCCCAGGTGCAAAGACAGTATTAGTAGATTGCCTCCAGCTTTTATCTCCTTTAGGATCCCTCTTAAACGTTATCACTAAGGTCTCACTCTAGCCAAGGAAAACTCCAGTCAATGCTTAAGCAAGCCAGTGATATAAGGGCTAAGCCAATTCTGCCCAGTGTAAGACTTCTCTAGAAGGCAATCTTTTCTCAAAAATTCCCTCATTGTGTTAGCAGAGTTTTCTCAGTTCTGCATGGTTATCTGATGTTTCCCACCTACTGAACCCTCTTTCTTCCCCTTTTATTTCTACAAGTGTTTTCCTCTTGAAAAAAAAAAAAACTTTTAATACTTCTAACTTCATCTTAGATCTGCTTCCAAAGAATCCTGTGACACTAACAGTGTTGATGAAAAGTGTCATTTATATATCTTCATACTCATGAGAAACTTATTCAAACTCTAGGGCAGAGGAAGTCTATAAAACCCCTAAAATCATATAAAATGTATATGTGTATAGGTGAATTTTTCTAAAGGGGTCTTAGGTTTTTCAAAAATTCTTAAAGGCATCTGTTACATAGAATGATGGATGTCGACCCATTCAACATTCATTCTTCCCTTGACTTTTAGCTGCGAACAGAAATGTCAGAATAAAGACTCATTATAATCTTCTCTTGCAGTAAGGCACCAACAGGTGTCCATGTTACTAAATTTAAAAAAAGAGAGAGAGAGAGAGAGATTATCTCTATCCTCCTTTCATTGACGTGATGGCTGGAGCTTGGTCAGTCATCTTGAACTATGAAGTAGAAGTCAAGTGCTGAAGATGACCAGGAAAATAAATTAGAAACCTATATCCTTGACTATTGTGGAGGTGACATTCTAATTACAGATTGCCTAGGTTTGCAAAAGGACAAATCAACTACTACCTCATTTAAGCCATAGCTATTTAGGGTTTTCTGTCACTTCCAGCTGAATCTAATCCTAACCAATCCAGCGTTCACAAACCACCAAAAGATTGGAAAACTAGGCAATAATTCCTTAAATTAATCTTATTTGTAAACTTCTTGCAGTCAGACTATCTCTTATTTATACTGCACAACACTGTACCTGGCACCAAGCTAAAATTTAGTATGTATTTTAATATCAAAACATGTATGGTAAATGTCTGAGCCACATATATTGTTGGGAGCTGCATGTTTCTGTTCAAGTCTTTCCATTTAATTTGTTTCTAAATTGAATGAAAGCCTCTCAGGCTATAAATCCCAGGAGGTGAGTTTTGTCATCAAACTGTTGAGTATGTCTCATGATATCTATTTTAACCTCAGAATCTGATCTGATTTCAATATTATTTCAGGGTTGATTTAAACTGTACACAATTATCCAGCTTTTTAAAATGGAATTGTCTTTTTATAATGAACAGATGCTCCCTTTATTGAATCTCCATGAAACAACTAAGCAGATGACAGGCAGTCTGTCCCAAGACACAACCTTGACTGGGAAATTACCATACATAAATGAGAGACCCCTTTTTCTACACTGGTGAAATCATAGCAGCCTAGGAATTCAAAATAAGTAAAATAAGAATATTGAAAGTTGACATTTTATTACAATCATGAAGAAGAACATTTCAATCTATTTCCTACTATCCCACTAAATACCAGCTCTAGATTATATTTGAAGTATAAAAATCTTCCCAGTTTTCTACTGTTGAATCCCCATATGTCATTAAGATAAAACAAGCTCGATTTGAACCAAGAATCTCTGGCTAGTTTTGTATCTTACAGAGAAAATCTGAAATTTGAGTAAAGTAATCATTTCAGTAAAGGCTTTGGAAATAAGTACTTTTCCTTTTATGGCAACTTATTTCAGTCATTTCTCTGTTCTCTGGCAAGTCTAAACGATAACTTAACCACTTTTGTACTTCATTCAAATCTTCGATAAGAAAAGTTATTCAAGGACATAGATCTAACGTTTGAAGTTCCATCGCTTTCCCCAAAATGAATTATAACCTCTGCAAGATGCAGAAAGAAAGTTACAACTCCCCGATGTCTTGACTTCCTTCAATGCCACCCTGGCCACCACAGAAGCCTCCTGAGGCTGGCAAGCTGTGTCAGCAAAGCCACATGAATTTCCGCCTGTGCTGACTCTGCCCAAGGAGTCTATCAGGGCAGCCGTCCCAGACCCTCATAAGTTGTGTCATGTTTGGCTGTGGTGGATCCTGTACTGACACAGACTTGAAGATGTGTCAGCTTCTTGAAGTCTCACACTGTGCTTGTGACCAGGCTGCAGAAATCACCACACTTCAATGAAGCCTTGAACTTCAGTAATAATTTTAAAGAGAGAGAGAGAGAGAGAGAGAGAGAAATTACCCAGAACTCCTTATGTAGTTCATGCCTTGGAGAGGCAGCATGAAGCCAGGCTGAGTTTGAATCCCAGCTCTGTCATTATTCATTGTGTAATCCACAATAAGTTACTTGCTTTTCCTTGCCTTATTTTCTGTATCTAAAAACTGAGGAAAATAGTACCTAACTCTGAGGACTCCTATGAAGACCAAAGGAGTTAAAATTTGTAAAATACTTGGAACAATGCCTGCAACGTGGTAAAAATTAAATAAATGTTTGTTACATACACTTTTTTTTAAGTTTCACCCAATAAAAGGTACATCCAAGTTCTAGTTTTTTACATAGAAATGGGCCTTTAAATTCATGACGGCTTTTCACAAGATTTTAGTCCTGTCTCTATTTTCCAATATAAAATTCATCTCACATAAATAAGATTCAATTGAGCTTATTTCAGTTGATTCACACGGTACCATCAATGAACAAGTCACTGGGCACTATAGAGTATGACACAGCAGGTGAGACACATGCCCTGCCCTCAAGGATGTTATAATCTAATAGAGAGAATAAGAAACTGTGTGATCATAGGCAAACCTTTCATTCTGTGCTTGGCTGTTCATGTTCCTGTCTATAACTAACAAATTTCAGAGCTATCATCCAGATATAATAATCCATAAATCAAATAATTTAAAATAAAAGGCTGAATACAGTGAACTAAAGGAGAAATGCAAAGTGTTGTGAGGGCCCAAAGAAGGAAAAATATTTTGTTAGTCTTTCTCTAGGTTTAGTTATAATCATTATGCATACTGTCTCATCTTAAATCATTGTCTTTTCTCTATCAATTCAAATGATTTAATGCATGCAGATTAGGGCTGGGGAAATTATTATTTAGTATAAATAAGTACAATTTAAGTTGTGAGAAATTTTCAAATTTTAACTAGTGAGCTTAAGAAAATAGAGTTTATCAAGTAGAAGTCCTGTCTTAACAGTAAAAGGGAGTGTTTTGCACCTAGCCTAAGTCATACAGGTCTCTATTTTAGGGAATCTAAATTGCCCAGACTTTTGCTTCCACCCACTCTGGCCCCTACAAACTCCGTCTGCATGGAGTCCAAGGAAGGGTCTCACATGTGCTCAACCACCAGCCTACTCTCCACTGTCCAAGCTGCTCCCCCAGGAACTGCAGTTAATCTGCTACACTTTGCTCCTTAGAACTTCTACAGTGCTAATCTAGAAACAACAGTTTCCCTGTCAGCTGGGACAGAGGTATTCAAAGTATGATACTCAGTGCGATACTGACAGTTCCACTGAACACCCAGGATGCCTTGCGTTGCTTCCACCTGGAGAGTCCTCCTACCTGGAGCTTTCCAGATTCCATATACTTGCTCAGGTGCACTTCTGAGTCTGCAAAGTGTCAAACTGTGTGGTCATTACAGTATAGTAGGAGAAATCAGCTGCTCTCTTATTCTCTTTAAAAACTATTGGAATGCCCCCAAAAGCAGTTTGTCTTGGGTCCAAAAACATTTTAATGTTGGGTAAAATAATTTGTTTGGATGTTGGTTACATATTCCTCTTCTTCCCTAGGACCCAAAAGTGCTATCGGTAGTTAGGTAACACTAGCAGGACCAGTCCTTCCAAAGCAAAAGGCCTATTTACCAGGCCTGGCTGGCCTTGGCAAGCTTCTTGCCTTAGGATGAGATCTTCCTTGGCATACTTCTGTCAGGACATTCACCAATTCCCCTCCATGCCTAGAAATTTCTTAAACTTGGCAGTAAACACATGTTAAGTCCTTTCTCAGGCATCTCCTCAATCCTCAAAAAAATGGTCTTGAAATAATATTGCTCAAGCTTTGAGAATACTCACTCAATATAAGCCGAATCTTTAGGTAAACCTATAGAGAGGTGGCTGGTTGAAATTAGAAGGAAAAAAATATGTAAAGAAAGTGTGGCAGTTTGCCAGTTTTTTCTCCAAAATTCATTCTCCCTTTCTTCCAAATTATGAGGGTTTAGTTGGGCATGAAGCTGCCCAGCCAGGACTACATTGCTCATGCTCCCTTCTACCAGGAGTCACCATGTGGCTGAGTTCTCACAAACAGGACATGAGTGAAAGTGTTATGTGCAACACTTGTGTCATTTGCTTTAAATGAAGTCTGTACTTGCTTTCTTCCCCCTCATTCCCACTGAGAGTAACCAAGCTTCAACCAAGGGAAAATGAAGCAAAGAAATGGGAAAAAAGGAAGCAAGGGAGGGAGCGGGGAAGAAAGGGAAAAAAAAGACTGGCTTTCTTAAGCAGCAGAGTTTGTGGACTGAGATGAATACCGACCACAATTTCTTGTTAAGAGACATTGTTAATAATAGTGTATCATATATTTGAAAGTTGCTAAGAGTGTAGATCTTAAATGTTCTCACCACATGCCCTCCCCCCACAAAAAAGGTAATTATGTGTTAACTATTAACAAACTACATTATATCAACTAACCATATTGTGGCATCATTTCGCAATATATTCGTGTATCAAATCATCATGTTGTAAATCTTAAACTTACCCAATGTTATATGTCAATTATATTTCAATAAAACTGGAGGGGCGAAGAGACAATAGTGGCCTCACAACAGGTTAGATCAATGAAAGTAAGAACATGTGAGAGAAGAAAACCTCTTCCTCAGAAGCTGAATATTTATGCCACTGCTTCTTAAACTTCACTGTGAGTGTTACTCAACTGAGGAGGTTGTTAACGTAGATTCAGAACAGCACTCTGAGATTCTGATTTCAATCAGTCTTTGGTGGAAGTCCTAAGACTATATTTTTAAAACACTGTTCTCAGCAGCCACAGCTGCATCATGAAACACCCAAATATGTTTGCAATGGCTGCACTAACCTACAGTGGAATGGAATAAAAAAAACAAGTCTTAAGGACAGTAGAAATCTATAAAAAACCTCAGGGAATAATAGGCTTATTTATTATCTTCCAGCCAAACTTTCTTCTAGGATGCTCTTCTGAGAAGATAATATTTTGTATATTTCCTTGCAAAACGCATTTTCCATAGGGTATTGATTATTATTTAAATATTTCTATTATTTGCTTATTTATACGTTTTTCTTATAATCAATACTATAAAGAAATTTTATTTAATCATCTCATCAAATTATTCTACATTCCTAATTATAGATGCCTTAATTAATGAGGTTCCCTTCACCTACTTCTGCCTCAATTGCTATATCATTCATGGAAAATAAAAAGTGTTAAAAACCTTTTGATCTTAGTCCATATTAGAATCGATCTTGGCAAAAACTTCCTGTCTCACTACTTATTTTGATACAACTTGTTTATAAATTATTCATAAGATATTCTGCCGATTTACTATTTGCCTGAATTTCTAGTTTATAGAAGAATATATTTAAACCATCACCTACCCAAGGCAGAGACCTGCAAGTTACTAGACCAGAGTTTCTCAAAGTGTGGTACCTAGACCAGCAGCAGCAGCAGCAGCACCTGAGAATTTGTTAGAAATGCAAATTAAGTCTCAGCCCAGAATTACTAAGGTCCTTCCAGGTAGTCCTGTTGCTCACTAGAGTTTAACAGCCACCACCTACATGCTTCTTTCCGTCCTGCCTTTTTTGAACAATAAGCACACCCCATCATTGTATCTCCCTAAACGTTCCTCCTATCGGTCCCTGTCTTTCCCATATCTCAGTCTAATTCTTTATTATATTTCATGCATGCTGTGAAGGAAGCCTTTGTATGGTCTTCCTGTCTTGAACTTTGTTCCTTCTGCATCCACCTTTCACAGACAGTCCAGAGTTATTCTAAATGCTAATTTGCCCATGAATTTTCCTAACTAAAATCCTTCAAACGCCTACAGAATAAAACCCAAACATCCTAATTTATTATCATAAAAGTCTTTTATTATCTGGCCCTTTCGAGGTTTTGCACCCTGATAAACAACACCCCTTTGACATTCTAATGATGCTTGGCCTGTGCATAAGCTGTTATCTCTGCCTGGAATGAGTTATTTAAACCAGAAACTTTGAAATAAAAAATAAAATTGTTCTCATCTATTCCTAAAGCAGAGTTTCTCTTCTTAATCTCCACTCCAACAACTGCCATCATCTCATGTATACCCTGTAGCAAAAGCAAAATCCTATTTATTTCTGTAGACTCAGTGAAGTTTCACTACCTTTGGGCGGCCTCCCGCCATCACTCCTGGCAGATTCAGTGGCTCTGTGCTCCAAAGCACTCTGTAAAAGAGCTAATCGAAGACTTTTCAGAGACTATTACAACATGCTTTCTATTGAGGACAGGAACTGTGTTTTGTTCCATTCTGGAGTCTAAATAATGCCAACACCTAGTACAGTACATGGTTAAATGACACTAAAAGATGGGGTCTTTTTTCCTGTTTATATATATTTTTTCAATTATAGTTGACATTTATTTTATTTTATATTAGTTTCAGATGTACAGCATAGTGGTTAGACATTCATATAATTTATGAAGTGATTTCCTCAATTAGTCTAGTACCCACCTGGCACCATACATAATTATTGCAATATTATTGACTATATTCCCTATATTGTACTGAACATCTCAATGACTATTTTGCAACTACCAATTTGTACTTTTTAATTCCTTCACCTTTTTCCCTCAGTCACTTAACCCCCTTTCCTATCTGGCAACCATCATTTGTTCCCTGTATCTATGAGTCTCTGTTTTGTTTGTTTGTTTATATTGTTATTTAGATCATGGTGAGATCATGGTATTTGTCTTTCTCTGTCTGACTTATTTCACTTAGCATAATACCCTCTAGGTCACAAATGGTAAGATTTCATTCTTTTTCATGGCTGAATAATATTTTATAGTATATATGTACCACCTCTTCTTTACCCAATTGTCTGTTAATGGGCACTTAGGTTGTTTCCATATCTTGATGTAAAGA
>NW_011888878.1:5071213-5076589 GCF_000151845.1 Pteropus vampyrus
TGCTGCAATGAACATAGGGGTCCATATATTATTTTAACATTTTAGATTTCTTTGGACAAATACCCAATAATGGAATTGCTAAATCATAAAGTAGTTCTATTTTTAATATTTTGAGGAAACTTCATACTACTTTTCATAGTGGCTGCACCAATTTGCAATCCCACTAACAGTACAGAAGGGTTCCCTTTTCTTGATGTCCTCTCTAACACTTGTTTTTGTTGATTTATTGATGATAGCCATTCTGACAGGTGTAAGGTGATATATCATTATAGTTTTCATTTGCATTTCTCTGATAATTAGTGATGTTAAGAATATTTTCATATTTCTATTGGCCATCTGTATGTCCTCTTTGAAGAAATGTCTATTCAGGTCCTCTGCTCATCTTTTAATTGTATTGTTTGTTTTTTGATGTGGAGGTATATCAATTTATTATACATTTTGGATATGAATTCCTTATTGGATATATTTTGGCAAATATCTTCTCCCATTCTTTTTGTTTTGTCAATGATTTCCTTTGTGTGCAAAAAGTTTTTAGTTTGATGTAGTCTCATTTGTTTATTTTTTCTTTTGTTTCCCTTGCCTGAGGAAATATATCAGAAAAAGTATTACTAAGAGCAATGTCACAGAGTTTATTTCTATGTTTTCTTCTCAAAGTTTTATGGTTTTGGGTTTTACATTTAAGTCTTTAATCTATTTTAAGTTTATTTGTGTATATGGTGAAGAAAGTAGACTAGTTTCATTATTTTGTATGTATCTGTCCAGTTTTTCCAACACCATCTATTGAATAAATTGTCATTACCCCATTGTATATTCTTGCCTCCTTTTTCATAGATTAAATAATTATATAAGTGTGGTTTATTTCTTGGCTCTCTATTCTGTTTCATTGATCTACATGTCTGTTTTTATGCCATACTATGCTGTTTTGATTGCTATATCTTTATGCTATAGTTTGATATCAGGCAGCACGATTACTCCAACTTTATTCTTCTTTCTCAAGATTGCTGTGGCTATTTGGGGCCTTTTGTGATTCCACATAAATTTTAGAATAATTTATTTTAGTTCTGTGAAAAATGCTATTGGTATTTTGATAGAGTTTGCATTGAATCTATAGATTTCTTTAGGTAGTATGAGCATTTTAATGATGCTAATTCTCCCCATTAGTGAGCATGGTATATGCTTTCGTTTATTTGTATCTTCTTCAATGTCTTATAATTTTCCTAGTATAGATCTTTTACTTCCTTTGTTAAATTTTCTCAAGGTATTTTTTTGGTGTATTTTTAAATGAGATAGTTTCCTTAATTTCTCTTTCAATAGTTCACTATCGCATATAAACATGCAACCAATTTCTGAATATTTATTTTGTCTCCTGCTACTTTACTGAATTCATTTATCAGTTCTAATAGATTTTGATAAAATCTGTGGGATTTTCTACATATGTAGTATCATGTCATCTGCAAATAATGAATTTAACTTCTTTTCCAATTTGGATGACTTTTATTTCTTTTTCTCGTCTGATTGCTGTGGCTAAGACTTCGAATACAATGTTGAAGAGGAGTGTTAAAAGTGGACATCCTTGTCTTATTTCTGATCTAAAGAAAGTGTTTTTAGATTTCCCCCCTTGAGCATGATGTTAGCTGTAGGTTTGTCATACATAGTCTTTATTATATTGAGGTATGTTCTCTCTATTCCCACTTTGTTGAGAGTTTTTATCATAAGTAAATGCTGGATTTTATCAAATGCTTTTTCTGCATCTATTGATATGATCATATAATTTTTATTTTTCAATTTGTTTATGTGGTGTATCACTAATTGACACGCAGATATCAAACCAAACTTGCATCCCAGGAATAAATCCCATTTTAATGTATGGCTGAATTCAGTTTGCTAAAATTTTGTTGAAGATTTTTGTGTCTATGTTCATCAGGGATATCGTCCTATAATTTCTTTATTTTTGTAAGGTCTTCATTTGGTTTTGGTATCAGAGCAATAGTAATCTCATAAAATGAGCTTAGAAACCTTCTTTCTTCTTAAAATTTTTGGAATATTTTGAGAAGAATAGCTATTCATTTTTCTTTCTGTTTGTTAAAATTCGCCCCTGAAGGCATTCAGTCCAAAACTTTTGTTTGCTGGGAGTTTTTTGATGACCAATTTAATTTTATTAGTAGTAACTGGTCTGTCGATACTTCTGGGAGTTTTTTGATGACTGATTTAATTTCATTAGTAGTAATTGGTCTGTCGATACTTTCTGTTTCTTCTTGATTCAGTCTTGAAAGATTGATGTTTCTAGAATATTGTCCATTTTTTTCCAGATTGTCTAATCTGTTGACATATAATTGCTCATACTATTTTATTATAATTCTTTGTATTTCTGTGGCGTCGATTGTCACTTCTTTCTCATTTCTGATTTTATTTATTTGAGTTTGGCTAAAGGTTTATTAATTTTGATTAGCTTTTCAAAGAACCAGCTCTTGGTTTCATTGATTTTTTTTGTATTGAAATGTTATCAACTTTTGTATTGAAATTTTAGACTCTTTGCTCTGATCTTTATTATTTCCTTCCTTCTACTCAATTTGAGCCATGTTTGCTGATCTTGTTCTAATTCCTTTGGGTATAAGATTAGATTATTTATTTGAGAGTTTTCTGGTTTCTTGAGATAAGTCTGTATAACTGAATTTCTCTCAGGGCTGCTTTTGCTATGTCTCACAGGTTTGTCATTGTGCTTTCATTTTCATTTGTTTCAAAGTATCTTTTGATTCTTCCTTGATTTTGTTTTTAACGAATTCATTGTTTAGTAGAATGTTATTTAGCCTCCATGTGTTTGTGTGTTTTACAGATTTTTGTTGTAATTGATTTCTAGTTTCATACCACTATGGTAGGAGAAGATGTTTGATATAATTTCAGTCTTGCTAAATTTATCGAGACTTGTTTTGTGGCCCAACATGTTCTCTGTCTTGGAAAATGTTCCATGTGCACTTAAAAAGACTGTATATTCTGCTGTTTGGGGATGAACTGCTCTAAATATATCAATTAAATCTATTTGATCTAATGTGTCATTTAAGGCCACTGTTTTTTCCTTGATTTTCTGTTTGGAAGATCTACCCATTGATGTCAACATGTTAGTAAAGCCCCTTACTAAAACCGTATTACTGTTGCTCTCTCCCTTTATATCTGTCAATAATTGCTTTATACATTTAAATTCTTCTATGTTGGGTGCATAAACGTTTACAAGGGTTTTATCCTCTGGTTGATTAATCTCTTTGCCTTTATGAAATGTCTTTTTTCGTCTCTTCTTATAGCCTTTGTTTTAAAGTCTATATTGTCTGATATACATATTGCTACCTGAGCTTTTCATTTGTTTGTTTCCATTGGCATGAATATCTTTTTTCATCCCTTTACCTTCAGTCTCTATGTGTCTTTTGATCTGAAGTGGATTTTTCGTAGGCAGTATTTCTAAGGTCTTTTTTCTTATTTGTTTAGCTACCCTATGTGTTTTGATTGGAGTACTTATCTATTTAGCTATTCTATGTCATTTGATTGAAGTATTTAATCTATTTATATTAAATAGATTGACATGATTATTGACTTTTCATTATTCATATTTATATTTTTCCCCTTCTTTTCTTAAAGAAGTTTCTTTAACATTTTTTGTACTCATTTGTCATCAGTTGTACTCATTTGGTGGTGATGAACTCCTTTGGCTTTTTCTTCTCTGGGAAGCTCTTAATCTGTCCTTCGATTCTAAATGACAACTCAGCTGGGTAGAATAATCTTGGTTATAAGTTTTTGCTTTTCATCACTTTGAATATTTTGTGCCAATCTTTTCTGGCCTTCAGAGTTTCTTTGGAGAAATCAGCTGACAGTCTTATGAGAGTTCCCTTGTAGGTAACTAATTGCTCTTCTCTTGTTGCTTTTAAGATTTTTTTCTTTGTCTTTAAATTTTGGCATTTTAATTGTGACATGCTTGGTGTGAGCCTCTTTGAGTTCATTTTGTTTGGGACTCTCTGCAATTCCTAAATTTGTATCTCTATTGCCTTTGCCAGGTTAGTAAAGTTTTCAGTTATTTCTTCAAATATATTCTCGATCCTTTGTTCTCTCTCTTCTCCTGCTGGTACCCCAAGTGAATGGTCTTACACTTGATGTTGTCCCAGAGGTCAGTTAAAATATCTTTACTTTTTTTATTCTTCTTCTTCTTTTTTTTTGCTGTTTGTTTTGGGTATTTTCTTCTACCTTGTCTTCCAAATCATTGATTCAATCCTCTGCTTTATCTAATTTGCTGTTGACTCTTCATTTTAGTTATTGTAGTTTTCATTTCTGACTGGTTATGGTTTATGGTTTCTATAATTTTTTAATGCTTGTTATATCTTTGTTGAAGTTCTCAATAAGTTTCTTGAGCATTCTAATAATCAGTGTTTTGAACCCTGTACCTGGTAGATAGTTTGCCTCCATTTCTTTTGTATCTTTTTCTGAAGTTTTCTTCTGTTCTTTCATTTTGTACATGTTTCTTTGTCTCCTCAGTTTGGCTGCCTCTCTGTGTTTGTTTATATGTGTTAAGTAGACCTTCTATATCTCCTAGTTTTATCAGGATGACCTTATGTCCTAGGGGTCCTGTGGATTACAGTGGCTAAGTCTCCCTGATCACCTGAGCTAGGTGCCTCAGGAGTGTTCCTTGTGTGGGTTGTATGTGCCTTCCTTTTGCAGTTGAGATTTGATTGCTGTTGGAACATCAGTGGGTGTGATTGACTCTCAGGCTTACTGGCTGTGAGTATTAGTCATGACCACAGCATATGAGCTCTTATGTGCGGACCATCCCCATTGCACTAGATTTGCCCCAGTGGGCTCTGTGCCTGCCAAGACTACCCTTCGAGTGTGCCACTTATGGGAAAATGGAGTGGTGCTTTGTTGTTTTCTGAACCTGGCCACAAGGTTTGTTGGTTCTGGTGCCTCTTAGGAGGACCTCTGGTGCAGGCCAAGGTCAGCCTCTGCCTGTGACTGGCCTAGGGCTACCTACTAGGAGCTACTAAGCAATCCATGGTTGGTAGTTACCTGTGCTGAACCTGGAGGTGTGTGGGAGATGCCACACTGTGAACCAAGGGATCTCAGCACCCGAGTTATCCCTCCCAATTCTCAAGAGCCACTCTTGGGTGTGATGCCAGCCCATTTCACATCTTCAACCCTCCTACCAGTCTCAAAGTGGCTTCTTCTTTACATCTTCAGTTATAGGACTTCTGTTCGGCTAGATCAGATGTTATCCAAGTTGATTGTTCTATAATTTAGTTGTAAATTTAATGTGGTCATGAGAGGAGGCAAGCACAGAATTTACCTACTCTGCCATCTTGAACTGAACTTCTGTCTCAAATTACATTATTGATTGGTAAA
>NW_011888878.1:5077299-5091468 GCF_000151845.1 Pteropus vampyrus
AATCCATGGTTGGTAGTTACCTGTGCTGAACCTGGAGGTGTGTGGGAGATGCCACACTGTGAACCAAGGGATCTCAGCACCCGAGATATCCCTCCCAATTCTCAAGAGCCACTCTTGGGTGTGATGCCAGCCCATTTCACATCTTCAACCCTCCTACCACTCTCAAAGTGGCTTCTTCTTTACATCTTCAGTTATAGGACTTCAGTTCAGCTAGATCAGATGTTATCCAAGTTGATTGTTCTATAATTTAGTTGTAAGTTTAATGTGGTCATGAGAGGAGGCAAGCACAGAATTTACCTACTCTGCCATCTTGAACTGAACTTCTGTCTCAAATTACATTATTGATTGGTAAAACCGATGAATTGATTAAGAAGTAAATGAATATCAAATAATATGTTGTAAAATAGCTTGGCATTTGAAGTCATTAGCAACCTGGGTTTCTATTTGCAGCTACATTACTTTCCAGGTGACAAAATAGTGACCAGCAATCAAATACTCTTATTTGGTCAGCACAATGTTTAAAATCTTTTAAAATTACTTTAGTCAAGGTATGTATTCTCTCTCCAATGTCAGTACCCTTCATTCATTTTTGTCTTACTTCCAACACGCTCACATATTCATATTACCATCTGGACTTAAAAAGGCAGGTGAGTCAGCCACCAGCCACAATTCTGCTTTTTTGGACTCTCATCCTTGGCTCCTGTTTCTCAGCCATAGCTATTGTACTTCAACCCAGTTGCTGCTCTGTTCTCCCCTTCAGCTCCCACTGGAATCCTTAGATATATATGTATACATTTCACTACTTTCAGCATTTCTCTTTGGCAATCATCTTGGGCCTCTCTGACTGAGTTTGAAAGGTACTGCTTCTTCATCTTGGTGTCTTCTCATGGTCCCAGTTCAGCATTCTCTTATATATTCAGCATTCTCTTATATAGGCATATAGGGTGACCTTTAGGGCACAAACCCCAGCTCTGACACATTCAAACTGTGACCTTGGAAGAGTCTCTATTTCTAAGTCTCAGTTTTATTATCTGTAAATAGTAAATCATACCTTCCTTGATTTGTTAGAAGAATTAAATGAGAATGAATAAGTTAAAACATATTGTGCGGTTTGGGCAAACTAGTATATCCTTATTAAATTTTATCTTCTTCAAGTTGGTTAAGGCAAAACAGCTACAGTAGCATAACCAAAGAGTTATCTGTTAGTGAGTTTCTGCTATGCGTTAGTCTGTTCAAATATGTTATTCAATGAATTCTTACAAAAGGACAACTATAAACTATGAGTTATGTACTATTATTCCCATTATTACATAAAAGCAAATTGAAGCTCAGTGAAGTTATCAAAGGCCACATTCCTTTCATTGCTCTATACTATATCTGTTGTCACATACATTTAAATTAATTTAAAGAAATTTAATATATTACTAAATAATCCAAACTAAGATTTCTATTTCCATTCTGTACTCTTTCAAAGAAAGTCTGATTTCTTTCTCTAGTAACTCATAATAAAACTGGCATGTTATAAATAAACCATTTACCTTTATGGAATAGAGATATTAACTCTTTTGAAAATATGTTCTCTCCTTGATATAAAAAATATGAGTGATGTTATAAAGCAGGAATCATCAAATTAGCAACAGACTTCATATATATTTAAATTGGAGGATGATGGATTATATGCTTTTAGAAGATCCATTCTATACTTTTGGTCACAAATTAATGTAATCTGGGTAACAGGTTTCTACTACATCTTTCAACCAAATATGTCTTCAGTGTTTTCAAATTTCAAACAGAATCTTATTTCAAAGGATTTTTGTGTTTATTTGAAAACTAAAGTTGCATTTCTATTTATTTTAGCAATATACTGATATTTATCAAGATGTGAATATATAGAAAATTAGGGTATTTCAATAAAAAATTTTAAGATAAATATTTACTTATTAAGTCAATTTCACTGTTGAAATGCAATTTAGATCCAAGTTTTATTTCAAAGTCAAAATTGTCAGTCATTCAGTTTTGTAGGAAATAACTGTATTTGCCTTATTAAAGACAAAAAGAAATGAATGTTTGTTTATCTAAAAATGAGCAAGTTTAGTTACTTTAAGGCATAAGAAAACAACCTCCAGTTTTGTCCTAAAAAATCACCATGACTAATTATACTAGTTGTCAAAGATAAAGTAGTTTCTCCAGTTTAATATTTCACTTTTGACTTATAGAATCACCTTCTTTCTGTTATCAGTATATAAGGAAACAGTGGATTATAAATACTGTGCTCAGATTTGTCATCTAAAAAGAAGACATTTATAAAAGAATATTAAAGTAATATTATCTGCAGGGGTGCTTAAAATTCCCCATTAAAAGAAACAAAAATCCTTCAAGTATTTGATAGAAACAGAGTTTATCCTGAAGACAGTTATAAAATATTAACTGAATGTTAAGTATGTTTATTGATTCCAGAACTGCCTGATGAGCAGCACTAGTTTAAGGCCACATTTGTTAAAAATGCATTCAGCTCTTTGCAACAGAAAATCAACTAAGAGCAGCTTCACTATATAAAAGTATATTGTTCTGTCTATGGCCATGCCACTCTGAACAAGCCTGATCCCGTCTGATCTCAAAAGCTAAGCAGAGTCGGGCCTGGTTAGTACTTGGATGGGAGACCACCTAAGAAGACCAGGTGCTGTAGGCATAAAAAAATAAATAAATAAAATAAAATAAAATAAAAAATAAAGGATTGTAACCTGATAAGGTCCTTGTAATCTGTGAGATCAACCAAGGGTTGCCTCACAAAAAAAAAAAAATCACTAAAAATATTAATTAATTAATTAATTAATTAATTAAAATAAATAAAAGTATATTGTTCTACATAGCGAGACATTGAGTAAAGGTAGTCCAGGGCAGAGATGGCACCTAAGTGATGACATCAGGGGTCCAGGTCCACAAATTTTCACGTGCAAGCCTTCATCCTCATGGTCACAAGGTAGCAGCTTTCACTACCAGGTAATCAGTCTAATTCCAGGTGGGATTAAGAAGAAAAAGATGTGAGAGGGTTAGCCAGTAGGCCTAGAAACACCACTGTGAAATTTTACAACATAATTTTAAAACACTCGATTCTAGTCCTCTCATTTTTAAGTGAAAAAAACTAAAACACCATGAGATTAAATCTCTTTCCCTAGGTGACCTATAGATTTATATTTAGAACAAGAATAAATCCTTCCAGTCCTTCGGCTGATGTCATTTCTATCGCAAACATCACTTTCTAGCTGTTGGATGAGCTTCCTTTGGAATGCCAATAATGTCATTCCATAATGATGGCATTGGGGACTTCTTTGTACCATGAAGGAGAAAAGTTAGGAAAGAGTTAGCTCACTGACTCATAAGAGCCTTTACAGTATGAATACCAGACCAGTGGGGCATCCTTCTCTATAATCCCATCCTACGTTGTCAGCTCTTAGATCAAAAAGCCAGAACATAAAGAAATCTTGATGAAGAGAGCAGGGGTCACAGTTAAGGTGGCCATGGTGGTGAATGTTATAGATGCTATATGGCAAAGAGAGTACGCGGTGAGGGATTGGCATGGAGGAAAGAGAATCAAATTAATTTTAAAATGCAGAGGTTCTTGGTATCTTTTTTCTCAGCTTGTGCACCACATCAAAGCACAGAGACAAAAACAAAGGTCTTATTTGACATTCTATTACCTATTACTACATAAATAGAGAAGAGAGCTCATAACTATCATTGAAATTATATAGGTAGCCTAATACTTTAACTACTACTGAGCAGTTAAAGTAGTTCTGGTTTGACTGAGTTGAGTACTGAATTCCTGTTATCAAAACTGGGTCATGCAGCTCAATAGGGTGACTATCAACGGAGAGTGGAGCCATGTAGTCAGTCAGAATTCTACTTGAGGAAGCTGAAACACATCCTGCTGTGTGTAATGGCAGATGGCCTCAGCACGTCTTCATGCTTGGTCAGATGTTATTAATCTATGACCAAAGGAGCAGGTGGGAACCAGAGACTGCACAATTTCCTTCAAAAGTCACCCGAGCTACAGAAAAGTATAAAGTGTCTCAACATGTTAGAATTTCCATAGTGCTTACTTTTAATAATTGTACTTTTTAAGCAAGTGGAAATGAGGAACTAATATTTTATCTCCATTGTCTTGGTGTCTATGAAAAACTCTATAGAATATTTAAGTGAATAATCACTCACTTAAATACTCGCTGGACCAAAGTAATTCTAATATAGGACATTAACTCTACATTTAAAGAAAAATTTATTAAATCTGAATATTTCATTACCATATAATGCATTTGATTATACTTTATAGCATGAATAGGAGTTTCCCCAGCATAAAGCATTCAGTCAAATGTTTTAAAGATTAAGGTGTATTAGAAATGCAAATTATTCTAAACCTAAGACTATTTTCTTCCTCGTTCACTTCTGTGCAACTATAAATTATCGCCCTAAGACCTATTAAATCAGTACCTTTGTGAGTCTTCCTGAAGGAAGGATCCTATTAGGCCTCATCAGTCCACAACGGTATATTTCTGTAAAGCAATTAAAATACCAGCATCGCAAATTAAAATATTAAATTTGTTATTATAGTTATTAAAATGTCATGATCGGATGCTGTTCAGCATCACCCAAATAGCTTCCCTTTTATATTATTATTTGTATTAGTGAAAGCCATTTAAAAATGAAATCCCATTTCAATTTATCTTTGTATTTAGATCGTTGGTCTAGCCTAAAAAGAAGAAAAACATAATCCTTTTACAAATGAAAATTGCCTTCTTGTTCTGAACTAATTTAATCTGAATGGTTAACTCTGCAGAAGATGCATTCAGAAGAGAGACATTTCATCCCAAGGGCTATAGGGGTAACTAGTTTATATTGCTTATGCATCTGGTACTGTAATTCATGAGAACTATGAAACTCTGGACTTACCACTCAGCTCACAGCCAGCAGCAGCCCCCTTTTATTCAGTAAATTTTGTAGCAGCAACGGAATAAGGTAAGCTCAACCCAGTGGAGTGTCCAAAATAAACACAGACTAAACCCCAGAATTACGACATAAACTTTTAGGAATTAAAAGGGAGCAGCCATTCAATATTATGGGAAATTGCCTGGAGTTGAAGTCCCCAGATAGAATGAAGGGGAACTAGAAAGACAACATCTTCACTTCATCCATCTTCTGAAGAAAACTACAAAGAAAACAGCTCTGAATCATGAGTAATAGATCTGTTTTTTCCTATGTGCATCATGAACAAAATCTGTTTATTTGTGTATTTTAGATTGACCTCAGCCAAAGTAAACATGCGATGGTTAAAGTTTTATGTTTAAAGCAAAATACTGAATGCTGTCTTAGATGAATTCATGCAAGATCTATTTCTCCATTATGTACCAACAGAAAGCTCAGACATCGGTGCCCTGGCTCACTTCCGTTCCGCTCCCCATGGAAAGCAGCATTCAATTTGGGATTCAGAAACCAGACCCAGACAGCATTTTAAACAGTATCAACACACCTCCAACCTATAGAGAATCCATTCCTTGCCATGCTTTCTCTTTAAGCTTAGCCCATGACACAGACAATTAGAAAGCCCATTTTACCAGATAGTAGTAAAAGATTTCATCATAATTTGCTTTTTTTTAATTCAGTTGGATTGAAGGAGGACACATGGAAGTTATGGCTAAAATGTCTCCCAAGCCTACACCTTGAATGAAGTGTTCCAGGCAAGTTTGTTCCTGCCTGAATGTTTGTTTCTAAGCCCTTGTGAAACCTCCATCAAAGTAAAGCTGTTCAACAAGTTCATGGTTGAGAGCCTTGGTAAACTTCGCTGTTAGCAGCAATTGCAGCACCTCCTAAAAATAATGTACAGAGATGCAAAAAATATGGTGAAGGTGAGCACTTGGAATGTTTCTGTTTACTGTAGGCAAGATAAATAACTGATGATTGTGGTTGATTAATTCAGCAAAACTCATGAATACTTAACTAACTCTGAAGCAACTTGGATATTAAATGAGAAGATATTTGACGTGCTTTAGCTACCAGGGTGGGCTTTTTCTCCTTTTTATTTAAGGAAGTCTACATTCACCCATGAATTCAGTATATTCAGGACTATAGGATATAGTCTGAAATCATGTCCTCACTCTGGTCTATTACGACAAGCTTTTAATAAAGGAGCCTTCAGCAGAAATCATGGAGATTGAGTAGACACCAGATGGGTCCAGAGCATCTGGAGAGCTGAACTTATTTACCTTATGACATCAGATCAGTGAGGTTATAAATATGTGATATAGTGGTTGAAATTTAAGATTATTAAAGCATCTGCCACTTGCTAGTTTGGTAATCTTGGATACATTTTTAAGCTCTTTTCCTCATCTGTGAATATGGACAATAACTCATGAGATTGTTGTCAGAAGTAAATAAACTAACACACAAAGTACTCAGCACAGTGTTTGGTTCACAGAGGGTGCCCTACAAACCTTAGTTCCTCATTCAAATCAGATAACCCTCCCTCCCTGTGGTTGGCTGAAAAATGAATCCTCCAAAAAGTATCCATATTCTAATGCTTGGAACATATAAATAAAAATGATTTGCTAAAAAGTCTTTGAAAATGAGATTAAGTTAAAGATTTTGAGATGAAGGTGGATCTTAATGGCAAGCATCCTTGTAAGAGAAAGGCAAAGGGAGAAGACACAGAGAAAAGGAGGCAGCAATAAGTACAGAGACAGAGCAATATAGCCACAGGCTAAAGAATGCCAGCAGCCACCAGAAGCAGAAAGAGGCAAGGAGGCATGTTTTATAGCCTCTGGAGGAAAAGCAGTTCTGCTGACACCTAGATTTTGGCCCAATTAAACTTATTTCAGGTTTTGGCCTCCAGAAATGTGAGAGAATACATTTCAGTTGTTTTAAGCCACGACGTAATTTGTTACAGAATATATAGGCAACTAATACTTCTCTAACTTTGCCAATGTCACACATCGTCGTACCAAACATTGGCCACCTCCCTTTCAAAGCCACCAACAATTCTTTTCACCGTCCACAAAGTCAACTATCTTGTCTCTGTCATGAAATGTAGTGCACTCAGATTGGGACATCCCATGAAGGAGTGTCTGTTTTCCCTTTAATTGCATATTTTTCACTTCAAAATAAAGAGAAATCCTCACATACTTATGACATACTACACCATAAATTGAATTGGTTAGAAGGCTATTGGGCGTGCTACACTATTAGATTCCACCTGAAAGCCCACTGCTTCTTTGCTTCCAAGCCCTTCATCACTAGGGTAGTTACAGCAATGCTCCATAACCTCTGGCTAGGTGAGGTGGGGTCAACTTGTCCTGGAGAGGAGAATGTGTGTTTTCTCTTCAATTAATATTTCTATGGTCATCAAAAAAATAATAATTAAGATGATTTTAAGTAATACAGCAGATGATTTTTAGTGGTACATGGACACAGAGTTAAATAGTATCATTGCCTTTTCAATTCTCTTTCAATCTTATTTACATCAAGGAGAAAGCCTAATTGTATTTATATTGATTATATCTCCTATTTATGGCAAAGATTTCTCTTTCTTAACCATGTATGATAATTATACAAAGTTTTCTTCTTAAAAAATATATTTAGGTAAACATAGTTAATCAATTTAAAGAATGATATAAAATAAATAACATTACAGAGGATCATACTGAAGATAGCTCTCAAATGCTTAAAGTTTGAGATATATCACCCTAAAAAGATGGAAACCTCTATAAAGTCCATGAAAAACTGCACCTAACCCCATAGTTTCCCAGACTGTAACCAATTTATATTAAAACCTTAACCTCAGGCCTGTATAGACCCAAATTGCTCTCCAATAGTTCTAGTAGATTCTGCCAAGAATCCCAGAATGTGATAATGAAGGCCCTCTGTCCACCTGGGGAGCACTGTGGACCTTCACACCACCCTGCTGAGTCAAGCTCTGGAACATCTGAGCTGCATTGCCACCAACTTTGTGAATCATTTCCATAATAGACAAGAGAGTCTTTATCAAGGGCACTATATACAATTCTTAAATTAAGCAATTGTCCTGTTTGATCTTACTATTTCCTATCCTTCCAGAAGTAGAAAGGTAATTGGCTTCTATAATAGCTATCAGAGTAGCCATGTAATTATAGTAATTTTTACATAGAAAACAAAACACTTAGATAATTTCGACTGAGCCACATTTCACTCTGGTTAATGAAAAATGATAGTAATATATCTAGGATTTATTTTTCTCCCATGGCTGATAAAACTATACTCCAGTACTTTTAATATGCAGAAAAAGAAAATTACTTGCAGTCTTTTGGGTTCTTACATTATGTACAGGGGAAATGTTGCTCCCTTAGCTTGCCTATAACAGATTCAGCTTCCTTTCTGAGCTCCATTGATAGGGTAGCAGGAAAAAAACCTAAATTTTAGTTCAATAGAGTAATCTTAAACCAATCCCATTGTTGAACCATCAATGTAGGTCACATGGTCTCATTTTGATAAAGACTGTTTTTTATCCCTTAGCTTCTCCCTTCTTTCCTCAAGTTGGTAGAAGGCATATGACAGAGACAATAGGCTCTTGGAACAGCAGGTGAATGGGATAGCATATATATATTTGTGTTCCTTGTGCAACTCTCCTCATTGTTGAGCCTTCTAGCAGCTGCTATTAAAGGTTAACGAAGAGTTTATCACTTATCTACCTCTTTATTAAATCAGGGGTCTACAGGCTTCTCTAAGTGACTCTTGTTGGTGTTACGGGAATCCTGAGGTCAGGCCCAGACATTTTGCACTATCTTCCTCAGTTTTAAAACCACCTCGCTTTTCACAATGATTATTCCCCAGACTCTGATACCAGATTGTCTATTTTTGAATCACTGCTTACTATCTGTGACCTTAAGCAACTTTTGAAATATCTTTATGGATGGGTTTCCACATCTATAAAATGGAGAGGGGAATAATAGTAATAGTATCTACCTCTCAGAGATGCTATGTGGATGAATTCATAAAGATAAAATACTTTAAGCAGTATTTGGCACATATAAGTGCTATATAAGTGTTTCTTACTATTGTTTTCACTGTTGCTCTAGGAAGGTGGCCAGCCAGAGTCAACTTACTTATCTCCATGGGAACATGTGAGAACCTCCAGATTCTATTTAGATCACATGCCAGCCAAAGGAAGCTCATAGATCTAAATTCAGATCTTCTTCTCAGGCTATGCTATGGAGCAGTCTCAGTTCTGACCAGGCTGCAGGTTAGTAGTAAAGCAAAGAGTGAGGCAAACTTCTCCTAGAATCTCAAAATGAATCTAAGAAAACTCTATCCACATCATTCCTCTTGCTAATCACTATGCCCAGGCCAAAGCTATAAAAAGGAGATGAGGCTCTGTCTCACCCTCACCCTCTTCCTCCTCCCACAATCAAGAGCTCCCAAAATTGCTACCAAGAGCTTCTCTTTTAGTGTCTCTTTCTGTCTTCCTTCCCTTGCATCACATCTTCCTCTTTTAGAGGAAGTTTGTCAGCTAAGTTTGTTGGCTATGCCACAATGGTGGATAGAGTAGAGAAGAACTTACTAACAATTAGACCTAAATCAAGAAGCTTTCAAACATAGCATACATATTACACTAGTTGATATCCTTAAAAGAAAATAGCAAGAACAATTTTTGAATACCCAGTGGTGGAAGGAAAAAAGCAACTATATTGGGTTGGAGATTGGAATTCAGAAAAATTGCAGGAATCCAGTATATTTCAGCTCATGGAAGTGATTTTCCAAAAGAGAAAACTCCCAGACCATCTTCTAATGATAAATTTGGTGTGTGTGTGTGTGTTGGGGGAGGGGAGGGTAATTTTCGCTAAAACTAAAATGCTGGTTCCAGGTCATTATAAACTAAGCTTTTTGGAGAAAATTGGCCATAAGATGTATCTTTCAAATTATAATGAACAAAACAGGAAATATAGCACCATAATGAGCAACAACTTGTAAACATTTTCTTCAGGAAATGCCAGTTTCTGATCAAAAAGTTTCTCTTTTTTTTCTGTGATGCCAAAAAATATTAGTCTGAAAAGGAGAATCATTTGGCTCCTTACAGAGGCCTCCTGTGCTCTATCAAGGTAGGCAAGACACAAAGGTTCAAGATTTGCTTATTCAACACTCTGCTTATACCATGAGGCAAACCTGCTATTCTGACACAAGGGAAGTGCTATGGAACTTCCCTAGGCTACTCCCACTATAATATAAAAATAGAGGATATTCCACAAAATACATAAATCTAGAAATACAGACATCTTCTAACTTAATAGCTGTAATCACCATGAGACCCACCCATCAAGTTGCTGCAGCGTCTTCTATAAGCAGACATCACTGCTGATAGTTTTAGGTATAAACTGCCTGCCTCTTCTATTAACACTGCAGCCACAAGTACATATTTCATTTTCAGAGGCTCTATGTTTGTGTCCATGCACATGATGAAAACTTAAATAGGCTCAGAGTCACAAAGAAAACTTGGTAACTCTAATTGTGTTGCCCATTTCTGTCTGCAAGGTCATTTATTAGCTGCAGTTTTATATAAGTGGCAGGCCTATCTCATTAAAGCTATTGATGTTTTTTAAATGGTTTATAATAGTTTAATAGAAGCAAAAATGTACCAGGGGAATGCAGAAATTTCTTCATTAAAAAAATTAACCCTGAATTTGTAGCCCTGTAATTTAATAAGCAATAGTAATACTTGCTCCAAATACATATGATCAAAAAAAGTACCATATGTCTTGGTTATAATCAGTAAGTAGAATAAAATTAGAAAGTAATGGAATCACAGATTTTAGACCTGGAAGAATTGTAACAGATCATTTTATATAATCTCTCTAGTTCCTTCCTCCCAATTACCCCCATCTCTTTTTCCCTACACATATTTTAAAGATGCAAAAACTGAGTCCCCCCAAAATTAAAGTCTTTCTCCAGGCTACATATCTAGAACAAATTTTTGCCTTTTTCTGTACTTTAAACTTAGAAAATTCTAGTGTAAACCACAATCTAGAACAAAAATTTTTGCATTATATAAGACAAAGAGGCTAATATACTTATTATATAGACAGCTCCCTACTAATCATTTAAAAGTCGAATAGAAAGGGCAAACAGAGAAAGGACATTGAATTTTAAAAGGACATTGAATTTTAAAAAGAATCCATAGGAATTCTTGATAAATGTTCAATATTAATAGAAAGCAAAAGAATACAAATTGAGACAATAAAATTTCATGTTCACCTACCCATTGAAAAATATTTTTTAAAAGTTTAATATTCAGGAATGTTGAGGGTTAGGGAAAGAGGTCCTTTTATATGCTGCTCATATGCAAGAAAACTGTATAAACTTTCTGAACAGCAATTTAGCAATATGTCAAAAACCTTAAAAAAATTATATCCTTCGATCTTTTAACCATTTATACTAAAAATGTACACCAATAATTATGTAAAGGATATTTATTACAGTGTTATAGGAGTGAAAGTTGGAATCAATCTAAATGTACAATAATAGGCATGGCATAAATACTTTTGTACATTTATTCGTTTGACTACTACCCAGTAATCATGTCATATAACAAAGTAAATTTAATGACACAAAAAATGTTTTTAATATCAGGTTAGAGAAGAAAGGTAAAATGTGACTTAAGCTAAATACCATAATGTAAAGTAGTAGTGAGTGATTTTTTTCTTCTTTATTATTTTCCATAACTTTTGAAATTTTTACCAATGAAAATGTATTACCAATGAACATGTATTACCTAAGACAGAATTTAAACAATTTAAATAACAAAGGATAAATTAAGATAAATCTGACTTGTTTATCCACATGGAGGCAGAATTTTATAATCTCTAGGAACTTCTCCAAGGATACCATTCTGTAGTTCAAAATGAGCTTTCAAAAAACCACACACTTGAATTCTGCTTCGATGAGAATAAGACAAATGATTGTACGCTCACATGTGCGTGCGCATACACGCACGCACACACGTACACACACACACACACACACACACACACACACACACACACACAACCCTAACAGAGAATTATTTTAATACTGCATTTAACCTTCGGAGGTGATGGGGGTGAGAGGTAGGGAGAAGGACACAGTACTCCTTTAAATCTTTACTTGGTAACTTCATGGTTGAAATGGGGTCACTGGTTTAAATGCCTTTAGCACCTGATTAATTAGTAATCAAGGCAGAGTTAGATAGTGTTTCTGCTTCAGAGCTGGTAATTATCACTCCTGACACAGAATTCAACTTTGGTAGGCAGCAGGCACACTGCTGTCACAATTATACTCAGCTCTATGCTCCAAATTTATTTTCAACTTCTGTTTGGAAAATATAAAATGAATTCTTGTGATGATTTTACCCATAGCAACTGAAATCATTTTTTTTCTTTCATTGGCTTTCTATATTCGTAGGTGATATAATTGATTATTTGATGAAAGCAAAAATAAGTGTTGGAAAACTAGTATGTAGTTCAGGAAAATATTAAATATTTTTTTTAAATAAATTTTGCATATGTATTTTTTTAATTTTATTAAATTTATTGGGGTGACATTGGTAATTAAATTATATAGGCTTCAAGTGTACAGTTCTATAATATATAATCTGTATATTGCATTGTGTGTACACCATCCAAAGTCAAACCTCCTTCTGTCACCATATATTTGACCTTCTCCACCCTTTTCTACCTTTCTTCCAATTCCCTTTCCCTCTGGTAAACACTAAACTGTCTGTGGCTATGATTTTTTGTTTGTCTTGTTTGTTAATTTGTTGCTTTCAGCTCCATATCTCACATATAAGTGAAAGCATATGGCTCTTGACTTCTTCCATCTAACTTATTTTGTTTAGCATGATATTCTCAAGATCTATCCATGTTATCACAAATTGCAGTATATCATCTTTTCTTATGGCTGAGTAATATTTCATTGTATACATGTCCCACAACATTTTTATCCAATCATCTATCGAAGGACACTTCAGTTGTTTCTATGTCCTAGCCACCGTGAATAATGCTGCAATGAACATAGGGGTACATATATCTTTACAAATAAGTGTTTTCAAATTTTTGAGGCAAATACCAAGGAGAGAGATTGCTGGGTCATATGGTAATTCTATTATTAATTTTTGAGGAACGTTTATACTGTTTTCCATAATGGCTGTACCAATAGAAATTCCCACCAGCAGCATATGAGAGTTCCTTTTTCTCCACAACCTCTCCAACACTTGTTATTACGTGTCTTTTAATAATAGCCATTCTAGCAAGTGTGAGATAGTATCTCATTGTGATTTTGATTTCCATTTCCCTAGTAGCTAGTGTAGTTGATCATCTTTTCATCTATCTGTTGGCCATTGATATGTCTTCTTTGGAGAAGTGTCTGTTCAAGTCATCTTTTCATTTATTTTTTAATTAAATTATTTGGTTTTTGTCATAGTTGTTGGGTTTTATGAGTTCTTTATATATTCTGGGTATTAACCACTTATCAGGGGTGTTGTTTGCAAATATCTTCTCCCATTCAGTTGGTTGCCTTTTTCTTTTGTTGATGATTTCTTTTGCTGTGCAGAAACTTTTAGTTTGATATAGACTCATTCATTAATTTTTATTTTTACTTCCCTTGCCTTTGAGGTCAAATTTATAAAATCCTCTCTAAGACTAAGGTCCATAAGTTTAGTACCTATGTTTTCTTCCATGTAACATTGTTTCAGATCTTATATTTAGTCTTTGATCCATTTTGAGTTAAGTGTTGTGTATGGTGACAAATAGCAGCCTATTTTCATTCTTTTGCATGTGGCTTTCTAATTTTCCCAGAACTATTTATTAAATGAAATTTTCTATTGAATGACACTTTCTATTCTCTATTTATGTTTTTGGATCTTTTGTTAAAAAATTTTTGCCCATATATATGTGTGTTTATTTCTGCACTCTCAATTCTGTTCCATTTTTCTGTGTGTCTGTTTTTCTGCCAATACCATTTTGTTTTGATTATTGTCGATTTGTAGTATAATTTGAAGTCAGATTGTGTGATACCTCCAGCTTTGTTCTTTTTTCTTAGGATTGCTTTGCCTATTCGGGGTCTTTTGTGGTTCCATATAAATTTGACCATTCTTTGTTCCACTTCTTAAAAAGATGC
>NW_011888878.1:5092308-5102059 GCF_000151845.1 Pteropus vampyrus
GAGCCAGACAGTGGTAGGAACATGCTAATGTGCAGCACAATGACTCTATGCCTCTGTGTAGGAGTATTAGACAATAAATGTGAGAATACGATAAATAGGTTTTCTTGGAATCTGGCATGGTATTAATGAAGATTACTCTTGGAAATGCTCAGAAGGTTGTTAAAAAGATTATTTTGGAAGTCAAGTTATTTTAGAAATGAAGATATCAGAGACATACAAAATTAATCAGCAGAGTTTCCCAAGTATTTCTTGTCCTCCATCTTCCAGGAACTTCCAGGTGTCCCTATGAGTGGTGCCATGAGACTAATTTTGGTCTGTGAGTCACCAGTTCAAATGAAGTGTGTCATTTCCAGACTGGAGCATTTAATGACCAGTGGGAGACACTCAAGCTTCTTTTCTTCCTCCTGGTATGGTGGCTGGCCACATTGAAGATGGCATCTACTCTCTCAATGTATGTTCCTAATGAGTTACAATGAATCCAACTCCCTGTAGACTGACAATACACATTATTAAATCAGAAATAAAATTTGGTTATTTGAAGCCACAGATATTTGGAATTGTTAACACCAGAATAACATGATGTTCTGACTGAAATATATAGCAACTTCCAAATGAGTATAGCCTAATGATAAAGTTTTTATTGCCATTCAAGAAATCATATATAAATTATAAAAGTTATATAAAGATAAAAAGGCCATAAAAATTCTAGAACAGTTAGAAGTGAACAATATGAACAAACAAAAGAGACAGCAAAGCATTTCAAGTGCATTTTAGAGGCAGGAGGGGAATAAATCTGCTGGAGGGGAAAAGGGGTGAAATCGAGAGCTACAAGCATAAACCTAATAGATAGAAATGTCCTCATGTTTGCTACAGTTCTTCAAGCAAAATAAAAACAGTTCATAAAATAATTTCTTTTCATGAGTACTAGGACATAATTTCCTTACTTTTGGTACATTGTTCTATACATAAAATGCATGATTCTGACAATACTTTCACTTTCCCTGTGAATTACCAACTGAAAAGCTATAGGATCATGTTTTTATAATACAGGCAAAATAAACACATTGCCAACTGGTTAATCCTTTATCCTAAAACAACTTTTCTCTCCAAAAAACATGACATTAAAAAATAAAGTAAGAATATGGAGGACATAAATTTCTACAAAATATTTATTTGTTTTTCCTTATTAATAACAAAAATTCTCTGTAGATTTTAAGAAATAAAATTTGTGCTACTTAAGTTTTGATTCTTCAACATAAAAGTATATTAAAACTATTATATCTATGACACTCACACTTTGTAAGTGAAGAAAAGGAGATCCAGTAGCATCATGAAGCCAGATAAAATGCATTTAAGGGTCCATTTTTCATAATATTTAAAACTTCTAAAATACCTGACATTCATCTATTCATTCAATAAATACATAATGAACACCTACAATACATCAAACATGCGATTAAGTGAGTAACACATGTTTTAATGAGAAAAGAAACCATCAACGAGTAATTTAAAAAACAGAATGAAAAGCCCTAGACTTGAAGTACAGGGAGTGAGCTGTGGGAGCACATGAAAGGCCATTTAACCCAAGAATAGGGAGCCAGGAGAAAGCTTTCTAGTTGTGACATCTAAAATGAGACCAAACTAAAGGGGACTGAGGGCATGAACTTTCCAGGGAGAATAAAAAAGAGAGAGAGCTTTTAAAAAAACCTGAAAAAAGGGAGAGTATGGTCAGTCAATTGGAGTCCTCAGAGGCAAATGGACAGAGGCCAGAGATGAAATCAAAGAGGTTAATTTGACAGGATTCAGATATTGAAGCTCCTTTTAGCCCATTCCAGAGGGATTTGTATTTTTTGGTTGAAAACTAGTAAGCTATTGAAGGATTTAAGCAGAGATATTGCTATAATTATATCTGAGGTTCAGAGAGGTCACTCTGACTGTGGTCTAGAAAATGGATTGGACAGGGCAAGCCTGGAAGCAGAGTGGCTGATTGAGAAACATTTTAAATACTCCTAGAGAGATAAGGGGCCTCCGAACTAGGATAATGGCAGACAGGCGAATAAAGTTGGAAAGTTTGAGAGAAACAAAATAGAGTCAAGAGAATGTCCACAGGTCAGAGGATGAGAAGAATGTTCAAGGACATCCCCTCAGCAGCTCTGGAGTCAATTGCCTGGCCTGACATCCTGATTCCATCACTTACTATTCAGTGACTTTAAAGACCTTTCCCAACATCTTTTGCAATAGTTTCTTCATGTAACAAATAATGATAAATTAGTACTTACCTTACAGGTTTTTTTGAGGTTAGCAGTCCCATTAAGGCCTAACACATAGTAGTCCCTCAATAATTATTAGCTATTAGGCTGCAAAGGAAATTAAGTATGATTAGGATTTAAAATATCCATTAATTTACTTTATGGAAATACAGTGAAGAGCTAAGACAAGAACCAAGGTAGATTCTTGTACGAAACATTAACTATATAAAATATTTAAAATTCCATATTTTCTCAAAAAATATTCTTCCACACTCTGTTACAAAGCCAAAGCTCTTGGTAAGTCTAGACTCACAGTGCCCTCCAAGGGTCAACATTCTATCAGAGAGGCTATCAGGCGTAGTCACTTGCAAGCTTATTGACAATGTAGCAATACAAGAGCCAGTGGTATGCAACTGATTTTCAAGACCACAGTAGACATGCCAAACTCAACCCCTTATGCAGAACTATTTCTGACTCCTCTATAATGCAACATATTAGAAATCTACTTGTATAAGCATGGTTTATATTTTGCAGAATTTTTTCTGATGGATCTGTCCTTGAAATATGAAGAAAACATGAAAAAAATATCCTTTAAAATGATAACAATACAAAAATAATGATAGTACTGGAATTTAAAAAGATCAAAAAGATCTCTTCTTAGAATTACAGAAGTACTATAGGTAATTTTCAATATATTAGGTACTTATAACTATAAACAATTTTGAAATCAAGTTAATGATATGCCTGCTAAATTTTTAGTTATGTAGCATACTATCTGCAACTTCTTTTGAAAGGCATCAAAAAAATAACAGTCTTTGATAGATTGATAGAAGGATGGATAAATGAGATATGTGATAAAGCAAAAATAGAAAATGTAGAAAAATATTAATAGTAGAATCTAGATGATAACTATATGATTGGTAACTTAACAATTTTAAAAAGTTTTCTGCATGCTTTAAAATTTTTATATTAAAATGTAAAAAATACTTTTAAGTAATCATTTCACTCAAGTTCTTGGTTTCATCAGCTACCATCCTCTCAAGGACCTTTTTTCATCAATTATCCAGTTTTTGTTTCTATCTTATACCACTTTCTCACTTTCTCCTTGATGACGCTTCCTTTCATTACTTTTACTAGAGGGCAGGAGGGAGGGATTGAGAGACAAGAGAAAGAGAGAGAATTGTTAAAAACAGAATTGTATTCCAATTAGCCTTAGAAAAGAAAGATTTGAACTACTTAAAATTTGTAAGTTACAGAAACCTAACTCAATCTGACTCAAGCAATATGGAGAATTTACTCACTTAATTCAAAAATCCAGCTGCAGGAGTAGGAATCTAGAAGTTTCAGGCATAATTGGATCCAGGAGCTCAAATCATGATATCAATAGTCCACCTTTTTCTATCTTTCTGCCCTTCTTACATTACATTAGTGTCTATTTAGCCACTATAAGATAATTTGAAAAGCAGTTGTGTGAGGAGTAGAATTGTATCTGACATGTTTATTGTAAAAATCTCACAAATTCTGGAAAAATTCCACACTTGAATCTGTGTCTCATTCTAGCTATCACCATATTACTTGCCATACTTTTTGGAAGCTTCATTTATATGCATTTGCCTTCTTCCTTACCTCAAAACCATTCCATGGTTCTCTACGATCTGAATTCTGCTGCAACAGATTCAATAAAAGCACTTTTACAAAAGTAACCAATGACATCCATATTGAGGAAGCCAGGGAGACTTTTAGTTCTTATCTTACTGGTCCTCTGTGCAACATTTGATTCTACTGACTACTTACTCTTTTCTTAGTTTGGATTCACCCAGTAGCAGACCCTGAGACAAGGACTTGGGTTCAAGTAGTTTATTTGAAAGATGATCTCAAGAAGTACACATGAAGAAGTAGAAATAAATGAGACAGGAAATAGAGAAATGCTAATAGAAAGGCATTAATAAAAAAGGTCTTCATCTAATAACTATGTATAGTGCCAGGTGGGTACTAGACTAATTGGGGAGGGAGTTAACTTTGTAAGTTATATAAATATCTAATCACTATACTGTATATCCAGAACTAATATAAAATAATTTTGAATAATATTGAATTTAATAAAAAAAGAAAGATATACATAGATTAGTGTCTGATACCTAATAAATGCTTAATAAATGTTTTTTTTCTTTTGAAAAAGGCCTTCGTCATTTTTCATCTGGACTGTGGCAACGATCTGCTAATGCATGACCTTACTTGCATGTTGCCTCTCTAAATCCAACTCTCAATATGCATTCAAGGAAATCTACAAAAATATTATCCACCTCCGCAAAAAAAAATAAATAAATAAAAAATGTCTTTTCATGTTTCCAGATCCCTATCAGATAAAAGCATTCGGCACAACATTTCCTACCATTTACATCTTAGTTGCCCTTCTTGACATTTCTTATCCTGGTCTCTACATCTAGTTTTGGGCTCCAGCACCCAAGACATGCTCTTTCACACTGTCTTGTCTTTGCCAAGGTCATATCTCTCTGCTTGAAGCACTCTTCCCACACTCTGTGCCTGAAATGTCTTTTGCATCTTTCATGACTAGACAGTCTTCCTCCATGTCCCATTGCACCTTGAGCAAAATTTTACATTGGCACCATTTAATGTCATTATAGCAACACAATCTATTTCCTTTTTCTATATCCTATACAAGACCATCTGGACCTCAAGGTCATTTACTATTCCCTAGGCACTTAAATATTGAACTAAACTGTAATAATACTGAATACCATTAGCGACGTCTCTAAATTCAAGTATATAAAATTGATTACAATTTCTTTTTTGGACATGAAGTTACAAGAGCTATCTACTGAAAGAGGGAGAAACCAGCATAATAGTATGTTGGAACTAGCCAAATGCCTGCAGCATAAGTTTCTAGAGGTAGCGAAGGGGAGAGGCCAATAATCCTACTCTGTGCTCCTTGGCACTCTCCTTGATGAATTTGTTAGGGTTTCTAAGATCTGGAATTGGCTTCAAGCCCCTAGGCTGGAGAATTGCTTTTATAAATACATGCCAGGAATCTAAGCTGCTGTTTATCTTGCCCACCTTAACTAGATGTAAACTTGTACCGCAAAAAATGGATGACTTGTTGAGATTCTTAGAATACTCTGTTAGTAGAGAAACTTTTAGTCAACATTTGTTCAACTAACCCTTTGTTTTAATTTTTTTGAAAAATAAAACATGTAATACTATAAATATTAAGTAGTAAAAAAAAAAAAGATCAATGCTATCTAAAATATCATTCCATGATTATGGAAATGTTCTGTATGTGTGCTGTCCAAAGTAGTAGTTACTATTTATACATGGCTATTAAGGCTTGAAATGTGTCTAATACAACTGAAGAACTATTTTTTTAATTTTATTTGATGGTAATTAAATTTAAATAGCTACATGTGACTAGTGGCTAACATATTAAATCAGGATAGATAGTAAAAACTCTCCCTTTGTTTCCCCTTATCCACCGAGTTCCTCTCTTCTGAAGTATTCATTATTATCAGATTCTTTAACAAATTTCCAATGATATTCTATAGTTACGAAATATAAATGTGTATATGTGTGCACAAATGTTAATATACAAGTTATATAAACCACTATGCTTCCTGGGTTTTCCTTTAACAAGGTATTTTTTCAATATTTCTTTATCAGAATATAAGATTACCTCACACAGGAGTACTCCAGATTATTTCTTTTTAATGTATGTGCCATAACTAGTCCTCTATTTATAGATAGTTTTCCTGCTTTGATATTTTGCTGTGAAGATAATTCACAATAATTAATATTTCACAAGTCCCCAGGACCATCTACATATTTCATGATTCATCAGACGGTCTCTCAGGTCTCACAATATAGTTGTGCTAACAGCTAAGGTTTCTCACAGCTAAAAGATACATAGCAGGATCAGCAACAGGAAAAGATACAAATAGAGTCCGGAGAAATTTGTAGGCTTTTTATGTTCTGGACCCCCGAGTACGTTTATTCCTTCAGCAACAAAAAATGCAGTAACATGTGTGCAATGTTTCTGCCCAGGGAAATATATTAGAGACTCAGTACCAAAGTTTTCATTGTGGACTGGCCACATAGGTACCCCCTGCCTAACAACTACCAAAATTCTAAATTTCCAGAAGGAAAGCAGTTGTTCAGTACTCCAAATAGGTAAAACAGCCTTATCACTTAGGAAAAGTTTCATATCAGTGCAAGGAACAATTTACTAGCCACGTCCCCAGATGTCAACCAAGGGCCAACCTTGTAAGTAAGCTCTTGTAAAACAGCAGACTCAGACTTGAATATTTTTACATATATTTTTCACATGTGCATCTATATCTGTAGGATAAATACCTAGATGTAGAAACGTTGCATCAAAGAGCATGAATATTTCTAACATTTCTAGATATTGGTGAATTGTAGCAATTTACACTTGCACTTGCAACGTATGAGCATGTTCACATCGAAACAAATATTTATAAGTATTTACTATGCACACAGCAATGTTCTAGGCATTAGAAATACAACATTAAACAAGGTAGAGGTTTCGGCTTATATTCTCTAGGAAGAAAAGCAGAAATCAATAAAGAGTAAGTGAACAAAATAATTTCAATTAATAGTAAATCATACAAAGAAAGTAAAATTAGATCACATAATATATGGCGCAAAGGGACTACTTTGGATCCAATAGTCTAGGATATTCTCTCTGATGAAATTATCTTTAAAACGAGATCTCAATTACAGGAAAGAGACATCTATTCCAAGACAGATGTAATCTTTCAACACCTCTCAGCTACATAAGAATGGGCCATGGGTCTGGAACCCTTCCTTACCAAGAACTAAAGAGTCCTCACAACCTAACAGCCTGTGCTGGGCTTATCACCTTGTGTGTGAATATCTTTCCCTGTTTTAGACTCATTGTGTACACCTTTGTTCTGCATGAGCATAAGAGTCATTTGGCACCTGATCAACCTCACTACTATTGTCTGTCTCTTGAATGGAGGGTACGGGATTTTTCTGCTGCAGCACAAGAAATGTACATGCAGGCCAATTGCTCTGTGTCAGATGCCAGTAGGAACCTGCTGACTATGAGCGACCAGCACCCACTGATAAAACTGATCTTGCTCTGTCTCTTCTCTATGTAAGTAAAGTGCTATTCCTTCTAGTGCTTGACTATGTTGTTTTCCTTGGTGACTCTGATGCCTAGATGCAGTGAGCAGAAGTGCTCAAATTTCTACTCCTGGCGAAAGGCAACAGATACCACTTACTTAATAAATGCAATGTCAAACTTTTGGGAGATTTTAAGTAGGGGACAAAAGTGATCAGTTGGCAACTGGGTAGAGAATGTATTTAAGAAAAAAAAAAGTAGTTAAAATTTGGAAGTTATTAAGGCATATTCCAGGTGAGAGATAATGGTCATTAAACTACAGTAGTAGCGATAGAGATAAAAGAAGTGAAGCCAACTAGAGTTGCTGAGAGTTTGGATATGTATATATTGGGGACTGAAACCAACATAATATCTGTAATGTATTAAACAGCCCTGGGACCAGCCATATTTTCTTTTCTCTATGTTAAATAGTAATGAGAACAAGTATGAAATAACTCAGCAATTGCTTGAGGAAATACCTGCTCCTTAAAAGACAAGACTGTGGAATCAACTAAATAGCTTTCTCATCACAACTAATAGCTTCGATGGTATATAATCTATCCAAAGTTATTATATTATAAACTTTGTCTCATCTCAATCAGTTTCTAGTCTTATAAGACCCACCTTAAAAATCACTCAACCCAGATCCCAAAGCCCTATAAATATCTTCCCTGAGTTCCCCTTCTGAAACACTGCTAAGATTGTCGAGGTGGTTTCTCCTCTACTAGAAGGTCTAATAAACAAGCTGGCTTGATCAACAGTTTTCCCATGTGTCTTTTGTAGAGCTGAAGGTCCAGACTGTGTTGGGAGAAAGGAAGAAAGAAGCAAAGAGAGTCTTATGGAAGATTACTATCCTACTTCTATTATTGTAAAATTTTCAGAATCTTAGTATGAGGCCCTGGTAGAATGAGTACTGATTAAAATTCAAAATGCTTGGTCTATGGCAAATCCATTGACTTAAACCTTTCAGAGCCTCAAGCTCCTATTCTACTAAATAATGTAAAAATTTTAAAAAAATTAAACTCTGGTCTACCTTCAAAATATAAAATAATATTTGTAAAACATCGAGTAGCTTGAGGGGAACATTGAACTTCATGAAGTAAAGGAACAGTATTATTTCTTGACTGGAGTGAAACTTTCAGCTCATATTTAGCTATCTATTCTTTGAAGTACTAGATGAGATTTTCTGATTCTTCAGGAAGTGCCTTGAAACAAACCTAATTATGTTTTACATGAATTTAGAGTCTATTAAAATAGGTGACAGAACTAGCATCTGGGTGTTAATTTTCCTTCTAATAATAGGAAATAGGTAATAATCCTAGAACCAGTGGGGCCTTAAAAATAGACACAATCTTAAATTACACAGAATAATGATATATAAAACAGAGAGTAGAAATATTGGCAGATAACCACATAAGGCTTTATTCAGGTTATGCAAATTAAATTTTAAGATACCACTTTTCTCAAAAGCCCCCATGCTTGTTATCACAGATGTATTAAAATTTTGCTGACTTTTAAATGCATAAAAATTTTTGTTCAAAAGGAGAGAAAATAGTACATTTCTCTCTGGTTTGAATTCTTTTACAGTGAGTATTTCCCATCAACTATTTGTGACTTCCTTATACATTACATGGACCAGGTGCTACAACAAGCCAGTATAAATCTTTTCAATGAAAACACAATAGTTACTCAGAAAATGAGGGTCTATAAACAGTGTATTATTGTATACCATCTTGCAAAATCTAAATATAGTGCTAAATCAACTCCTTTAAGTAACTAACAGAACTGCTAGCAAATCCAAATAGTTACATTTCGTATTTTTTCCCCTTAACATTTTCACCACCTGTCTTCATGTCTGACCTCTCCAGTCATTTCAAACAGTTCAAAAATGGAAAAGGGAAAAAAGCTGGCAAGCCCATATGCCAAACTAAATCATCTAGGAGACCAAATTTCTTCTGAATCCAAGAAATGGTTATTTATAGACCTGTAATTAGTGATCAAACCCCCAGAGGGTATTTTGTTTTCCTTTTAACCTTAAACTTCTCTTGGCTTCTGTGTATTCTTATATTAAATGTGATGCCACACATCTCTGCCATTTATTAGGAAACAACCTAGTAATTATTACTGGAAATGTACTCTTCACAGAATGTGTAGTTAGCTTTGTGTTTTTAGTGGCCAATTATTCTTTTAAGTAAAATCAGAGCCTAATTTTCCATGATCAGCCATCAGGAAACTCAGCAATATTTCACCATGTAGAAATTAGGAGATACATTAAAAATGAAAAACAAGTTTAAATTAGTAGTGATATTTCTGATATTTTTAAACTAAAATGGTGATATTTAAG